>NC_089683.1:89472551-89773266 GCF_031753505.1 Anomalospiza imberbis | reverse complement strand
GTGCTGTCACAGCAGGAACAGGGGCTGAGTGTACAAGGTTTAGGTGATTTTGCTACAGACAGCAAACTCAGTGAAACCAGGCCAGCTTCCTTCCACTTCACAGTGATGTTCACAAGGACCACTCCCAGTTCCCTGGGGTGGCAGCATTTTACAGTTACTTTATGGCTTTACACACTTCTCAAAGAGGTAAGAAGTGGTGACTCCCACACCACATCAAGCCTCTTCAACTTGTTCCTACCATTGCATCTGATGTAAAATTGCAATGTAATGAAAAGGTCTTCTGCATGGACAAAGTGATATGTTAAAAAGAGAGGGAGGAACATAAGGAGTCAAAGTGTCACTGCAGTGAATTAGAGACCAGAGTCTGATTTCTGTTATAGCAGTACAAAATAGGAGAAGACCATACAAGTCAGAGGCTACATTGTGGAGCTTGAAGAATCAGCATCACAAAGAACAAAACTGAAGAATAATCCAAGAATAAAAAAACCACAAAGATATATCAAAAATTATCTAAACAAACAAAAACAAACAAAAAATAAAAAAGAGGTCTTACATTTGCAGTAAAATGTATGGTCTTAGTCTTACTTAAAGAATGAAGCATCATAAAAATGGAAGGAGGCAAATCTAAGGGCATCCAGAATGATATAAAGACTCAAGTGTCTTATATATTCAGAAAGGTTAGAAAAAGTAGGTGTGTATTGTTTGGAAAAGAGGATCTTAAAAGGGATTCCAATGAGATAACAAAACCCTAAAGGGACCAAGGAAGAGACATGCAGCAATGGTATTTGAGCTAGTGTCAAATGCAAGCTCAAGGGGACACAAAATTATGCTAGATAAAAAGCCTGACAACAAAACTTTCCAGGAAGAAATATCTTATACTAAAATAAAAATATCAAAGATTGAAATTACTGCAAATAGCTTAAATACTTTTAAAATTAAAGCAAAACATTTTGGGAAATGATGGTGGATGAAATCAGCATTACTGAAAACGGAGAGATTAACATAAAAGTTTGAGTAGTGGTCTTCAGCTTCATGGGAAGACATGATGCAGAATTAACTTTTCACATCGTAGTTAGATGAGAAATTAACAGTGGATAGTAGAATGTCCTTTGAACTTGGGTTCTCAACACCCCACAACATCACTTCACCCCCAGTGTGCTCCATCAAGTAATCAAGTCAACATGCAGCAACCCGATGAAACATCAGACTAGGAGAATTAATTGCAATGTCAATCCCTGGCTGGCCCTTCAGATTCTTCCCTGTTTAAAATTGTCACTTCATTACTCATCTGCTCGCTGCCTCACAGCTTATCCACCCACCACCTTCCTACTCTGGCACCAGCTGGGTCGTGGGACACTCAGTGGGCACTTTCCTCCTCCTCCCGTCTTTCTCTCTGAGAGGGAAAGAGGCTGTGGTGGCACAGCAGCACATGTCACCAGCACCTTCCCCCAAGGTGTGCAACATGACACAGACACCCCTGTCAGAGGGATTGATAGCTGTGAGCAACCATCATGTGAGTCCCTCTCAAACTGGAGCAGGTAGGAGAGGAAAGCCCCCTAGCAAACATCAGACTTCAAAAAAATTGTGAGGAAAAAATTGTGTTAAAATAAACATAAGGAAGCATCAGTGCCTGAAGGGCAAAAATCCGTGCAGGGTCTCACATCACCCCTCAAATGAAGCCATCCTGAGCATACAATTACTCTCAACACTTCCTGCAGTGAAACCATCAGGAAAAAACAGTGTGTGTATAAAATCAGCAGTTTGTTAAAATCAACTTAATCCAAACCAGATTAATCATATTTCACTCAAGTGGCATGACTACAGGTTAAAAATGTAGGCTGATGGGGAACCTGATTTCTGTATGAATCCTTCTGGCAGCCTGAGAGTACTGACTTCCTACAGAACTCCAGACACCTATGCTTTAAGGTGATGTTATTACAGGCACTGTTGTCAAGTTTTATAACATGTAGACATGCCTTCAAATACACATTTACCCTTAGCTAAAAGTACATTTTATCCCCAAAAAGGTATTTATTGATATTTCTGGCATCAAAATTAATTACCATTATACTCTTGCATATATTGCCTTAACTCCAGGAAGATTATAGAGTTTGGGAGTCAGAAATATGAACTTTTGCATATATAAGTGATGAGAAAAGGTAACATATAACAGAGCATCCATTCAGAACCAGATTTCCAGGAGAAAGGCAGTATCTCAAGATGTAATGCAAGAAGAAGATATTTTTCATCCAATTAGGCAGGGAATCCAAGCTGAATGGGTTAAAATTTGCCACGGATCCCAAGCAAGCGATTTTCTTAACCCCTTAAGGGTTCAAACTGCACCGGGAGGAAAACACAGTTATGCAATGAAGAGGAGAGGAGAAAAAATGTCCTGAACTGGTTTGCCTGCAACAAGGTACAGATTCCTCTGTGGTCTGCAGGGAGCAGCTGAAGTCCCCAGTTTGCTCTTTGACCACACCCGAAATAAAAACTGAAGGATATTTTGGGGAATAGGAAAACATAACAGCTCAGATAATGTCCCAGGCAGTATATTCATTACAGGCTCATCAGAGTGGATGCCTGCAATAGGAAGATTAAATACCCATTTACCAGCATCAGAGGAGAGTTTGGTTTTATAATGTATTGTCCTCTATTCCCCGTGAGGCTGCTTTGTTTGATAAAATGCTGAGTGTGGTGTAAAAATATCCCTCTCTCTGTAATTTGCACTCCTCTCCATTTAAAGCTATTCTTGCTGCAAACGAGAATTGAAAGCTGCTAAAATTAAGTGGTGTCAGTTCTCAATGACACTTTAATGATAGAGCGCTCAGCAAATGAGATGAGAATGAATTCCAGCTTCTCTGCTAAAGATAGTAACCAGCACTAAACAGTATAATGCTCCAACTGGGCTACACTTCACCTGCTTCATTCATATTTAGTAGAACTGAAATAGGGAAACTATAATTAAAATGCTCATAAAATAATAAAAAAAACCCCAGCTAATTTCTAATAGAGATGTCAGGAAACAACTGAAGCTTGTAAAGCCAAAGCACAGTCCTTCTTTGTCACTTCTCTACTGCCCCAGAGGCCACTGCTGGCTGACCACAGGGCAGGTGTGGGGCTGTGGAATGCTTTCCTCCCTGCAGAAATTGCTGCTCCCTGCAAGTTTGGTACAAGCCTACTTATCTAACCCAGGCAAAAGGAAAATGAATACTGGGAAATCCTGCCCAATTTTTGGGCTAAATGACACCACTGCCTCATAAAAATCATTCAAGCAAATTAAAACCCCAACATGTAAACACTTTCTGTCTCTCAGTATTATAATAATTGGACCTTCAAGGGTGTCCACCCAACCTCCCACACAGATCATCACTACTGCAAACACGTGGCTTCTCTACTGCTAAAAAATGACAACTTCCAAGAATGTCAACTGGGTGCTGTCACATCTGTGACCCCCTTATGCCACTTTTGTGTTGCAAAGGTGTTTTATGACGGGACAATAATTCTCCATAAAAAGGAGAAAAATTCTTTTGCTCAGGGCTTTTGAGCATGGCACAGCAATGGGAGGTTCTGGTACAGAGGGGAAGACAACCACATGAAGTTGGACACAAAGATCCTGGTGCTGCTCCAAATTCATGTGCCTGGGCAGAGCCATCTTTGCCTTTTCTTCTGCCCCATATATCATGGGCTCACGGTCTGCATTTACTTCATATTTCTTCCTACAAACTGTTGTGGAAGAGAAGTAGATTTTTTCCAGCTCTTGGCAAAAGTAGAGTTATTTTTGTATAATGCTATGTCATTCAGTTGAATAGCCAAGCCTGTCAAGCACGTGAATGGAAGATAAATATTAAGGCATGCAAAGTATAAAAAGCATTCATTATGGAGAGAGAAGTATTTATTTACTATAGGAAATTTTTAGTGGACTTACAATTATGAAAGCTTTCATGTAACCAGGTGATTTAAGGTTTTAAAATTCACTGCAAGTACTTGCAGAATATTCCATATAACTAGAATGGAGATGGGGTCATTTGAGATGAATGACAACATAATCTTTATACCTCATATCAATATTAGGTTCTCTTTATAAATAAAGTATATTTGATGGATAAATTAAGCTTCACATACTGTAAAAAGTTTTAAAATAATATGCTAGCTCTACTTCCCCACTCTTGTCTTGATGAAACCAGACCGAATCTTTACTTACAAATTCTTCTTCTGATGCATTCTAACAAATAATGCACTGCAGAGAATTCTTAATTTCTCAATTTCTCATTAAAAAAAAAAAAAAAAAAAGCTTTTGAGCTTTTGCATTTAGGTAGCAGAACATATCCCATATCCAGAGCTGTGTAAGTGTCTAGGAGTTGTAAAACTGGTGGCCTAATGGGCCAAGGGCAGGTGAAATGGTCATGCCTGAATGAGAACAGTAATTCCACACGTGTGTGTTTCTTCCCATACAAGGTTCCTATCCTGGCTGTACAAGCACCAATTTGACAGCAACTGTCAAAAGCATCTTAAAATGGGCAGTCTTGACTCTTCTTGCCACTGTTTGCAGATCAGACAGCACTGTGTATATGGTTTTTACACAATATGTTTTGTGTGTCTTCTGTTACGAACACAGCTCAGAAGGTCTGATTTTTTCCTGCAAGGTTTGTGTGACTCTGGGCAGTCTTCATTCTGGTGTAGTCAATTCACAAGCCTCCCATCCTGCCTTCCTCCCTTCCGAGCTCAGCTTTCCTTCAGGGAAACAGGTTTTTTAAGGTTTTATGGCATAGCCAAAGGAGACATGAGAAAGCTTCAAGTGTTGCATGACAGTTACCTTTCTATGTCTTACTCTGGCATGATCATGGTAGGGGAAAACAAAGCTAACAAAAGGTTCAATTACCACTTCTGCTATTAATTTAGAGGGAAAAGGGGAAAAAAAGATTTAGTATTGTGCTATTTAGATTATGATTACACATCCAGTCTTGCACTTCAGGGTTTAGACTGACATGGGAATGTGAAATGTGGGATGATAGCTGCAGATCACCCCACCTAAACTGATAAGGAAGTTTTATGAAGATAAATGTATGCACATCAAGATGCGGAGCTTGTTCCTGTTGTTTGTGGGACCAAGGAGTCAGAAAAGGGATGAAGCACATCCCCACACCAGCAATTTAAGCCTTTCTGTCTTTTTTTCAGTCCCAGGTTGGTCTTCTGGTTGTGTCCAAGTGCTGAAGTGTCCCTTCACCCCAGGAGATGTGGAGGAAGGCAGCAGCTTGCTGGCACTGTGAGTGAGGGAAGGTATGGACTGTGGTATGGGTTGAGTGAAAAATAAGGGATTGCTTTCCTTTCTCAGAGGATCTCAGCTTGGGAATTGAGGCAGTAGGGAAAGGGCACTGTGGAGACTACTTATCCTCTGACAATTTTTTTGTGCAAGGGGAACTCTGCGTGCTGATGGAAAAGTGGATCCTGGAGCACAAATATTCCCTGCACATAGCACACACTTCTTTTGTCTTGCAGACAGACCAACATCCTTCAGTTTTCTATCATGTGAGAGTTACTTACAAATCCTGTGAGATATTGAGCATCCCCTGCAAGATCCCCTATGAATCCGAAGCACCTTAGAAAGCTATTAGGGAAAATAAAATTAAAAAAAAAAATACCCCATCAAATAAACAAAAGAACAACACCCCCCATCCCAGAAAAAAAAAAAAAAAAAAAAAAGAGAGTAAAAGGGAAAGAAAAAACCACCCACCTCTCCCTATCAAAGCAGTTTTACAGAGCTTTGGAAACAGCAAGACAAAATAAATATTGAGTGAGAAGGAAAAAAGCCAGTATTGCATCAAATACTTGCCCCAGGTCCTACAACAACCAAAATGAGGTGACATGCAGCCATACATGAGTGGACAACATGTCAGCTGCACAGAGGGTCTCTTCATCGTCACACATGTCCCCTAACTGGCAGTTTACCCCTTCAGACACAATGTTAAGAGACATAGGAAGAATGTTCTCTTTTTGAAAAGTGTCACATAAAGTAGCTTACCAGCCTGGTTGGCAGAAAATCATATTTTCTGATATCTGATGTCACATTTTATTAGATTTAGGATACTATTATCCTACTTACTTAGGGGTTTAAAAGTATCCTTTTTATAGCTAATGCCACAGGTAGAATGTTAAACTATAGACATTTTTCAATAAAGGACTAGACTGTTCCTTATACATATCTGGTATTTTTTGCCCCAAACAATGCAATAGCTGTTCAGTATTTTTTATCCTTCTTTTTTTGTATCCTTGCATATTTGTCCTCAGTTCATCCAATAAAGTATGAGTGAATCTGGTTAGAGTCTGCAGAACTCTGGGGCTGTAATTTCTAACTCTTCTAACATATTTTAATGAGTTATGGTTATTTAAGATGCTTAAGGTGGTTTAATCTTACCTCCAGAGCTCAGAGCAGTCGTCCTTTTAGTTCAAAAAACGGCACTTCCTTTAGTGCTTGGCAGCAGTTTCCACCTGATAGCAGATAAAATTTACAGTATTCATGTTTCAATACCTGGGATTATATCAGTTCTGAATCACCCCTATGTATTTATGCATCATATTTTATCTTGATTTCAGTTATCAGGGGACTTTCAAACAAACCCTATTATTGAATCAAAGTCTCTTAAAAGTCTTCAACAAAAATTTTGACTCTTGGTAGTTGAGGTTTTTCAATTGACAGAGGTTTCAAGTTCTAGAAATTTTAATATAAATAATATTGTTTCCTGAATATAGTATGCTCCTAATTAAGCAGCAAAATCTGTGTATATTAAAGGGAAAAATTTGATTCATGCCATCAAGAAATAATAATAATTTTCATCAAAGGATAATTATTTCTGTTCTGTTCTGTTCTGGAGGAAAGACTTATTTGCTTGGGTGGCATTTGCCTTATTTACATACATGAAAATTAGCATTACACACAAGTAAAATATAAATATACCTTTTCTATATCAGTGTTCCAACATTTAGTGATTAAACCTTAGCTTTTATCCCTAATCAGTCCCTACATCTTTAGTCACTTATCAGAACAGTAATATATTGATAGTAAAATGTTACTGACAGGTGTCCAGCTGGAGAGCGGATTCTTGGAGAATGGGAGGAAGCAAGCAGAAAAATCCCCAAATATGTGACACTCTTGCCTTGTTCACACAGCTCTGCTTCAGTAGTAGCTCTTGGGACAATACCAAGACAGGAAAAGAATGCTGATCAAATATTAATATTTACTAATAGTCAATAGCATGAGCTTGACAGGGGGTTTTCAGCTTTCTTTACATAACAAAAGGAAATAACTCCACAGGAACTCAGGAGTAGGATTCAATTACTGATAAAGGAAAAATTCATTTTATAGTGTATGCTATTAGCTGCTGCAGGCTTTAAAAGAAAATATCCAGCAGATAGTGGGATGCTTTTAGCAAGGAGGAAGGACAAGATACCAATATCATTCTCTTTAATGATTTACAGAGATTCCTCCAAACAGACCTGCAAAAATTCTCATTCCATAGATCAGAAACAGGTCAAGAACTCTACATATAAAAAAGAGACCTTCAAAGAAAATGCAGCTGGGTAGAAAAGTCCTTCTCACCACCAAACCAAACCAGCAAGGCTTTGTGCTCTGGGAGCCACTAGCCTGCATCAGCTTTGCTCTGACGACTCAAATGCATTGGTGGCAATTAGAGATTTCCAGGCACATTTTGCAGGAGGGAAGACTCTACCTTCAATTCCCTTGGAAGAGCAGAATATATTTCCCTGGTTTTGTTGGGCAAAGTCTCCTAAAGCAACCTGCTGGCTGGCACCAAATGACTCCCTAAAGCAGAAGCACTTTTGTGAGAAATTTCCAAACAGACACTTCTTATGCAATTTATAATCCTTTAGAATAAAAGACACATTTGAACAAGATCAACACAAGACGAAAACCCCTCTGTGAGGCTTTGATAAACCACAGAATCACTCTCTGCTTTATCAGGAGAGAGTAGGAATTCATAGACTTTATTTTAATTTTTCCTATTCTGTTTCACAGTTTATCATTCCTTGGGGTAATTCTATTAAGAAACTATCTTGTCACCTGCACTAAAAATACATTTTTTCTCTTTTAAGAGTGATGTTGCAAACCAATACATCAAGTGTGCTACTTATGCTTCTCACTCACCACTACAAATATTTTCAATTTTTAAAAGTAAAATACTTTTCTGTATTTTGTAAAATTATTCATTCACCCAAACACAGTCAGGAGCTCTGTTTCTTTCCTTTTTTAAAAAATCTTTGGATTTAAAATTTTTCCACCTTTACTGAGAGTAATGGTGACATTTCCGTAAATTATTTCTCCAAATCACTCTATGTCTTTTATTGAAAATAAGGTAACCAGCTTCATATTTAGATCTACAACTGATCTTTAGGATTGGTCTCCTTAGTGCATGTTTTAGTAGGCATAATTGTGTTGAAATATGAATGAATTTGGCAGTGGTCTTCCCTGCATACCCTGGATTATTTTAAGAAGATGAATGTAACCTTCAGCTTTGTTCTGTGGAGGTTTTGTTCCAGAGCCTTTCACTGTGATTTGAGATTGAAAGCTTACCAATATTTGAAGAATGCCATTGAGCACTAGGCTGTATTTGTTTGTCTCCTGAACTCATTCAATTAAGAAAATAATCCATTATGGAAAATCTTGATTAAAAGTTGGCTTATTCTCCCATTTGATTAAAATTCAGCATTACACTGAATCAATTGTTCAGTACTTCTGTGAAACCTGCATTAACTGCAGGCAGAAGACAAATTGCTCTGTTGCTCTTGCATCTTACTCACCTTTTCTGTCCTCTGATTATAAAATCTACTGGAGAACAATAAACATGCTCTAATATTGTGGTTTCATTTGGTCCTTGACCGTATTCCGTGGCAGAGGGAGAGATACCATGACAGCCCAAGGGGACTTGGGAATGGAAGGATTTCCTCGGCCAGAGGCTTTATCTCCACAGTCCTTATCCTGTCCCAGGATGGAGCCCGTGGAACAGCTTATTCCTGCCATAAACTTCATGGGTTTCTTAGCCTTCTGAGCCCTGAATAAAATCTTCCGGACTTAGTCCTTTGCATATTTCCACAATGACATCAGTAAACAAGGCTAATCTCGCCTGCCAACAAAATGGTTTTATAACTCCACACTAAATCCCTAATTAAAAGCGCCACCTCAAAAACTCTGCAACAAACAAAGTAGCTGAGGTTGGGCTGCAACCTGACAGCTGTGGGACTAGAGAGGACGGGCTCTTTATCCCAAAACTTACCTCAAAGTCATCTCTTTCTCCTTGTCTGTGCTCCTCTCTGTCAGAGGTAGCTCTGCAGCCACTCAGATCACTGTATGATTTCAGTGGGTGAAGTCCCTGTCTTGGCCAAATCAGTGGCAAAAATCCTGCTGATTTCAGTACAGTCAGGCTGTGGCTTCAAATGTGGCAACAACAACAAAAAATCAGTAATTAAATACTAGTAGGTTTGCTTTCCAGTGTTTTTTCATTCCCAGTTTCCCTGTCCTTTGGCAAATGTGACAGTTTGCAGAAATTAGGAATCTTTACTCTGGATGATTTTCAGACATAAACAAATGGTTTGAACCATCCTGCTGTGGTTCTCAATCAAAACTTAATGGAGAAGCTTTTCCAATTTATTCTTACACTATGACTAATACTTTTTACTTTTTCTGTAAATAAAATTTCTGTTTCCCTCTTTTTCACATAGGGTGGTTTTGGCTAAATATAATTGAACTCAAATATTGAACCAACTAACTTCCAACAGTATAACTCCATCACAAAGACTGATTTTTAAATTTTTTTTGGTTTCTTTATGGGTTTTTCCCAAGGCTGAGTATATTACCAGCAAAACATAATGTTAGCTATACAAAGAGTGGTTTATCTTTTTATTTGATAGGGGCACAAAAGAGAGTAATTGACAATTAAAACTAAAAATAAAAAAATATATTTTTCAGTATTTTTTTCAGAAAAAACACTAAAAAGGATTTTTGACTGCTTCAAAATTTTAATGCTTAATGTCTTCACTGGCAAAAATATGTTTAAAACCGACTTTAGAAACAGCCCAAAAATTTGCAAGAAAAGGCAGCTTTAGGACAGTCACATATTGGGCATGGATATCTTGAGTCTAATATTCCAGTCACAATTATTAACTGGAATCAAATATTTGCAAAATTTAGAGGAAGCCCTATTTTCTTACCTGGCTGTGAGGCTGAGAGGTGAGAATGAAATTATTGTGCATAAATAATGTGGGCAGGTGAAGCTAAACCCACTGGAAATAGGATAGATACTAAAATAACTCCCAGGTCAGTATTTGTGATGAAAACAGACAAGATTTATGGCAAAATAATTCACTCAAATAATCTGAAGGGGGTCAGAAGCATTTCATTCTAATGCAGTGTTTTAAAATCTACAGACATTGTGCGATTAAATGAAAAGCAAAAGCAAGCCATAGATTGCTGCTGAAGAGAAGAGAATAAAAGCAAAAGCAAAAGAAAATGTCATCTGGAGAAGATCTCATTTTGGAAACCTACAATATGTTGATTGATAGGACTAGCATTTTTCAAGCTCTGTCACAGCTGAAGTATAAAGCTGTCAGTGCATATGATAATGATGGATGCTCTAAAACATGCAAATAGCATGAAAAATCATTTCTCACATAATTTTGGAAGATGAGAGGAGTTATGAACTGAGGGGAGAGGGGAGAGTAGGTCAAGCTTAACATTCAGCCAAGAGGAAGAGGCGGCCGCCTCGGCGCTGCTGGAGTTGTTAATTACCATGCAAGTGAAACAATGAGTTCTGCTGGCCTTCTGCAAATTTTCCCACAGAATTGTGGTGGTGACTGGCACAGGGACAGGGGCAGAGCTGCAGCTCTGGAGCTGAGCACAATAAGGAGCTCCCCTGGAACAAATCCGTGCCAGAGGAAAGCTGCTCCGCACTCTCGGGAATGCGCTGCTTTCAGAAGGTCCTGTGTATATTCCAGACGTGACATTTGCAGTACACCATCAATACTGGGGGGTTTCAATTAATTAGCCATTTTTATTAATGTTGAAATACAGTAAAACCCAATGTAAGCATTGGGAATATAAATGAGCACCATGGCCAGGCTGATCCAGCTCCAAGCAGGGAACTATCACACGCTGCCCCCATATTTATGCTGCGTTTTCTTTTCTGAACTGAGCAGAGGTTGCTCATGCTTCCAGCTGAGTTTCACCTCTGGTGCATATGCATTGTGCTTACATGTGCCAAAGTTCACAAGAAGCAACAAAGTTGTAGGTGCAACCTCAAATTTGCTGGAATTATTTTTGTTTATTTTGCAATATTTTGAGGAAAATCTTATTTGTAACCAACTGTGGTGAAAAACAAATATGCATTAAGCTGGTTTTGTGTTTTTTTCTTTCTTACTTAGTTATAATGATGAACCTTGCAGCATTTAAACTGAGAAAAATCCATGATATATACAATAAAGCATTATATATATAATGGGCCTTGCTTGGGCTTCATTAAATAGTAAAAACCACCCAGCTCACATGGCTTTGTATTCAAAATCTCTTATTCCTTAGTCCTTATTCCATGTTAACTTTTGACTATGCTTTATTTTCAAAACTCTGCTTCACTTAGCACAGGTCTACACACTGAATCTTCTCTCTACTGGACCTTTCTGCTTACTTTATCCCACCAAAAATTCCAGCTTAATATGAGCCCACCTGTGTGTTTCCAAGTCTACCTCCACGATCGCCTTTATGTTTTTCTTTAGTCTTAGGGTTCCTGACAGCATCTCCTTATCATTTCAGACCCTTCCAACAGAGACCATCTGATATTGGGCCTTTTCATGTATGTGTATCCTTCCAAAGATCATGTTCATCTCAAATACGACAATAAGGATACTAGTAAAAATTTTTTTAAAATGTCATCCTAAATTTTTCACTAAATGGTTTATATTCAGGCTTATCTGTATCTGTGTTAGATTGCAAGCTCTTGGAGGCAAAGACTTCCTCTATTCCTAGTGTGCATACTGCTGAACACACTGTCACACTCCACAAATTGCAAATAATGAGCAATGGCGATGGACCTTATTTTCTACTGCCTTCCATCTTATTGCTACTTACCTTTGCACAAAACAAGTGTCAAAGAGGTGACATTAGCAAGGGCTGTGGTTCCTCAGCAGCTCAGCATGTTTTAAGTTGAAGCCTCATTCATAAAAGAGGACAATAGCCGCAACACTTCAGAAAAGTTTACCTAAACATTTTTCTAACTTAATAATTGAATTTCTCATTGATTTCCAAGACAATCCATTTCACACTTCATTTTGTTAAATATTGGTACCATTTCTGCATAACCAGGCTCTAGTCTTGATGTTTCAAACTGCTTTGCTGAAGGTAATTCATGAAAGCAAGATTTTAAATGAATCTTATTCTGATTTCCACCCCCATTGGATTTCATCCTCATTTCAGACTTGGAGCAATAACTCATATTCATGTCCAGATATTCAAAATGCTTTGTATTGTTATTCAGAAGGATTGTGCTCTTTTGGATGTGTTCAAGTTCACATTTAAAATGAAAAATAACTCAGTATTGCTGATGATGAGTTCATATCTCTACTTACTCACTGTTACTGTTAAGATTACAAGGGTCCAAAGGCAGGTGAGGTGAAACAGAAATTTAACAGAAGTTCTGGAAATGAATGTATATCTAAATTAATCATGGCCCAAAGGTATCATACTGGACTCAGACCAGCTCAAATAATACCTACACAGGACAGATTAGAGAGCCTTTTCCCCTTGCCACAATTAAAATGTATGTAACAAAAATGACTAGGTATTCCCAGGAGCCTTAAGTGAGGCAACTCCCCAGAAAGCAGATGGAAGGACTGCCCAGCATCTAAATTACCAGGCCAAGTTTACAGAGCAGAGATGAGAAGCACTATGGCCAAGTTAAAAAAAAAATCCCAGTCATCTAAAATCTGGACCCCAGCCAACTTTTCCCAATAATGGTAGGTGACAGGCCAGAGCTGATCCAATGTGCATTTTAATTGGTGGCAAGCTCAAGTAACAAGCCATTGTTGTTCATCTGTCAAAGAAAAAAAAAAAAAAAAAAAGTAGCACTGTCTTTATTTTATTATTAGACTATGTACTACATATATTTTTATGTAAATTGCTTGAAGGTCTTTGGCATCTAACAGGAACAGAAAGAGGATTTTTCCCTACTAATATGTATGCATTATACTCTTTCCCTACTAATAATGTATATTATTAGTAATTAATACTAATGTGTATACTAATATGTATATTATTCCCTACTAATATATATTGCCTAATAAGTATATCTCCAAAAGAGAAACAAATAGGAAAAGATAGCATCTCTGTGGTCTGATGGAGTGAGGGAGACCCTGAGTCATACTTGAAGCAGCCTGATAAATTGATCAGTGACAGCCCACATAGGTAAAAGTTAGAAGAGAAATGGCAACTATGTGTAATGATACTTTTGCTTCACTTAAATACTGTGAAAATGTGCAACAGCCCAACACAGGCTCTTCAGAGCAAGAGCCTGCCACTGATTTGGGAAAGCTTTCTTCTCCTTTTGGACAACTTCCCAAGAGTTTAACTGCTTTCCTTCGGGTTTTACTGTAAAGCATGAAAAGTGAACACTAAAACTCCTAACACCCTTCATTGGCATACAAAGCAACTTCTTCCTCTTTCGTTCGTTTGATTTTTTTTTTTTTTAAACCTCGATATTAACAAAACAAACCTGATCAGTCTGAAGGGGCTGTGAAGAAGATTGCATTGTTTAAGGGCAGACTTTTGAAACCAAAAGGACTCTAGCCAATTTCTTATGACCGAGAGGTGGATACGGTTTCATGTGTTGCAGAGTATTCTTGTGCTGCTCAGGAGAGCACAGATTGCATTCCATCAAAGGCAATTTTTCAGAGGTTGTCCCTCCTTTTGCTTTCCACGAAAATGAATCTATACCATTTACATGGAACACTTAACCTTCAGACTGTCCTTACTACAGCAACACTACTCCTATTGCAGATACATGTTTACTTAGACAAATCTAATTTACCCTTTGTTAATGTGTGCTGTCTTTACTTGCTATATTACATTAAAGTAGAAATAGAGTTACAAAAAATTATCTTGCTTAAAATCATTCATAAGCTTTCATCAAGGGAATAAATTTACCAATTTCCCTCTTAGTTTATAACCATCCACTGTACTAACTTGACCTTTACCTAAACAGGGCTATAATTGCAGTTAAGATTATGTAATTTACAATAACAACAAAAAATTACTTTTGAGGAACTGCTACTGGCCATGAATGTCTCACAGCCATTAAATGCATCATTCATCTTGAGAAGAAAATTATTCTTATCCACGTCGACATTTTTAACATAAACTGTAGTACTCTCTGTTGGCACTTTTTTACGTACCCATTAATCTCAATAGTAAAGCATAAGTCTCACCCACCTATTCTCTGAAGTTTGGATGTCACTACTGTGTACAATAAAAATTGTATATTCATGAACTCCATTTGTTTTATGTCCTTCTCTCTGTCAAAGTCTCCCAAGCAGCATATGCTTTGCTCTGTGGAGAATAAAATCAAATTTGTCTGTCTTGTCATATTGTCATCAAAGTGATACTATCACAATTAGATTAACATTTTTTGAAGGAGCTGAAGGGAGGCAAAGGAAATAGGAACAAATTATAGAGAATCCCAGTTAACCCTTTCTCCAGCATAAAGCCCCTTTTGAGTGGTACTTGGAGGTAGAGAAAGCAGCCAGGATCCAAACCAAGTAGCCCTCCCCAGCCCCTCCGCCCTCCTCGGGGTTAGCGAGGTTTCTCTCTGGCCCTGCAAGGCATGAGTTCACCAGAGGGCTGTCACTAAGGAGAAGCAGCACTGCTGGGATTGGAGCTCTTCCCAGGCTGTGGCTGGTCGGGAGCACACTAGGACACCAGGACATGCCAAGCCCTTGGGATGCTCCGGGGCCAGCACAGCACCACTGGCACCTCTGCTGGCTGCAAAACAGGAGTTTGGGACAGAGCACAAGGAGCAACCTATTCTTTTATTTTTTTTTCCTAAGATTTCTTCAGTTCTACTTTCACATTTATTCATTTGTTAAATAAAAAACAAAAAAAAAGCAAATCAGTGACTTCGTCAGATAAAGGGACAAAAAACAGCCTGTTGTGCAGAGGTGAAGAAAAAGTCTCTCGAAACTTACTCACACTGTGCAATTGCATTTCCCACTCCACTTCCAGTGTACAGGCAAGATCTGTGCAATAAATTATGCTTGTGCAGGACAAAGATACGTATCTGTACAACTTATCTTCTTATTACAACTGCATCATCTGCACATTGATCTCCTTCCCTGGGGATTAATTCAAACATGAGCTGTTTCTGATACTTATTCTTCAGGACAGGCCTGCCAAAGATGTATTTTCTCTTCATTCTCCTTTATGTGAAGTAACCCACCAAAATGATAAATTCAACTACCTGGCGCACATGTCACAGAATAGCTAATCTATCTTAGAATTTCTGTGGAAGTTATCAGCTGTTCAGAGCAGGAATATTTTCTGTAAAGTCACGTGGTATAATTACCATAACTTACATTGCACAATACTTGAAATAATTAAAAAAAACCCAACTTTTTTTAAATGGATCAGAAGTAACTTGCATGTCTCCATGCAAAACATTATGGCATTTCTCACTAACAGAAACCAGTGTTGCCTATATCTCTGGGAAATTCTATTCTCTCTAGTCAAATAGATTATTTTTTGCTAGCCCTCTACAGTTCTCATATTTAAGGATTTAAGGACACCATCTCTTTTGTGTAAGAGAAAACTGGAAAATTACAAAGAAGTGAATTTTATGTGCCATCAAGCTTGGACGTATTACCAAATAATATGGGAGCAAACTGTACATGCCAAGAGAGAGAGCAAATATTTTTTGTCCCATATTTTTATAAAATCTTGGTTGTTTGAAGAGGGGGTCACAGGGCAGGGTGCTGTGGGCATAGTGTTGGGAAAGGGAGGGAAAATGCACACCAAAGGATGATAAAGTAATGAATAGCAGTGCAAACAGAAGAGACAGTGGGGAAGGAACAGGCAGAACAGTACACTGAATAGAACAGTATTACATTGACAAAAAAAAAAAAAAAAAGTAAGGTCAAAGAGGAGCAGAAGAAACTTTGAGATTTTGCCAAGAGGCAGCCTTTGGTAATCTAGGCAATTCCAGCAGAGGATATAAATGAAAGCCAACTAGAAAAGATTCATTAGAGTTTGAGTAACTTAAGGTAGTGGTGACAGACTGCCTGTCGGATTAATTTGGAATTAAAGGAAATGTGGGAAGGCAAGCAGGAATGGGGGATGAGTTTGCAAGATGCCTCTTCCTTCATCTTGGCCACAGAAAGAAGCTAGAGGACAGTGAGAGGCACTGGAAGAAAATAAACAAAAGGAGAGGTCTCGCAGAACAGCAATATCTGTCCTGTGTAGGAATTGTCCATTTCAATGCCAGAAAGGAAAATAGAAATTGAAACCCTCTTCTATGAGAACCTGCTCTTTCTCTGGCTTCACAGATTGCTGAAAGAAGCTTTTGCTGCCATTTCAGACACAAGTCCTATGGGCTGATTCCATGAGTGCCCTCAACTCTCGCTGAAGTCAACGGGAGTTAAGGGCATTCAGCACTTTCCAGGGTCAGGCCATGTATCACTTAAAAATAACTCATCAACATTAAACATCATTAAAGAAACTAATGCTCATTAACTTGCAATAGACCACGGGGAAAGGATCAATAGTTGTCTCCGAAATCATCTTACCTCTTACAGTATATGCATACTCTACTTAATGACAGTGAAGGATGGTGACACTGAATGATAGGTCACTGATAACAGTGAATGGGAAAAGACTGCTTCTTAATTAATCAGGACAGTATTAGCAAAGAATTCCACTTAACAGGGATACATTTGGGGGCCTAACCAGGTGATTAAGGAATGATGTGCTGACCCTTGGTGAAACAAAGTGGCAGCTTAAGAAGAAATGCAGTGAACAGTCTTTTTCATTCTTCTGGTTTTCTTCAGAGCAGAGTGCTTTATTTCACCTCACACTTTTCAAGGCATTGCTTTTCTTTAATTAGCTCTTAATAACTTGAGTAAATTCATAACCAGCCAGGCTAATTCTGAGCCTGCCAGTGGAAAGGGTTCTGTGGTGTGGCACCAACATGATGTTGTATCTAAACTGAATGGCTCTTGTTCTGCAGCTCTTGCTTAGGGAAAGTTGCTACTGTGTTTAGCTGGAGTTGTGGTTTCCTTGATGGGACTTAGAGGCCATTTTTTGGCAGAGTACAAACAGGACACGCTTGCATGCCTTGTATGGAGATTATGAACATTGTTTCCTTTTTCTGATCCAGATCTGGATTTCCTTCCCTTCAGGATCTACATGTGGGAAATCACAGAGACCTCCAAGCACAGAACACTTTTTGCTGCCTTCAAGAGATTGTCTCATGGCCACTTTTTAAGTTTAAAAAAAAAAAGCAGCACAATCATATCTGCATTCCACTAACGACCCTCCCCATCTGACTGAATTTATTGTAATCCCTATAAACCTAAATCTCAAAGAATTCCAATGCCTTGCACATCTCTCCTGTTCTAATTTATGAGAACTTGGTAATGTGCCATCTGGAGGTTTCACTGCTTTTGAGGGGCATATTCAGCCCACAATGGAAGCCAGAAGGAGAAAGAAAGGAAAATGCAGGGGAAGGAGAAGATCTGGCTTCAAGGAACAAGTGTCAGGAACTCACACAGACAAAAACTACATTTCAAAAAAATCAGTTTTAACTTGCGTGATCGGCACATACACAGCTGAAAACCCAGGGTCTCAACCTAAGGACATTAGCAGCATTACAGGGCAATCCTTACACAAGGACAAAACGTTATTGAGCAATTTCTGCAATGTATTAGACACAAACAGGTTTTTCCTCAAAACTGAAGTCATGTCAGGTTCTTGCTTCACCTCTTTTAATTTTCCCTGAACAAACATATTTATTGTGGCAGTTTCAAGTAAATTTCCAGTTCACACACTTTTCCTGTGAGACAACAAAGGGCTTACTGGAGGGAGCTTTTAGGCTGATTGGCTGATCTACACCCAGACCATCAAAGGTCTGAGGCCTATTTTACTCTGAAAAAATATGCCTAGCTCTGATTTTATTCCTTTTATTAAGCTACTTAAACAAAAATAACATTGAAAACTGTATGTCGCTGAAGTCATAATTACTAACCTATGAACAGAGCAATTCAGCTGTCAGGCTGAATCACATCAACCAGTTAGACACAGTACTGGGAAGCCTATTAGATCATGAATTAAGTTAAATCATCCTATTAATACCAAAATAATCAATCCTAACAAAAACAGATTTGCAAATTCATGCTAAAGAAGGTATTAAGAAGGCACTTACATTTGTTGCATGTACCAATTACAGAGTATCTTAATGTTGAACAAAATCATCATCTAACATCTGATCCATGTCCCTGGCACCAGTGAAAAGGTTTCTCTTCAAACACTTGCTCTTCCTGCTCATGAGTGAGCAAACCCATGTCTCCCAGGATCCATCTTCAGCGTTACTGGGACGGAGATTTTTATATCAGCGTCTATATCGTGTCCCATTGGCCAGAAAGGACAGAAAGAGGAAAGTTTCAAGCTGCTCATTGAAGGCAGGACGCTTTTTCCAATATTTAGTTTGACTGAGGAATGGTCTCATTAATGTTTCCTTCATAAATGCAAGGGCAGTGCTCACACCCACCTGTCCACAAACAGCTGGAGCGCTTATCACAGTGCACAATAGGATTAAGATTCCTCCACAAGGTGAGGAAAAAGCTATTTTGTGGCAGCAGCAGAGTGACTCTCCCAGGCACCGTTGCCTCCCTGGTCCCTTGCAGCACCAAAACCACAGAAGCCCTTATCCCTGAGTGTTGTGTATAGTGAGGGCATCTCTGGCCAGTCTCTGCCCGTGCTGAGCACAGGACATGGGGGGCTCTGCTGGCCAGAGGGACACTTGGGAACCACCAGCACCGTGTGTGCCTCCTTCCCTCCCCTGCTCCTCTCCTCCCTCCTGGGCCAGTCATGGCAGGGACACCTTCTGCACCCATGAGGAGATCAGGGCAGGCAGGGCAGGACTCCTGCAACTTGTCTCTGGGCTGAAGGAGAGGCTGCAAAGGGAGCAAACCCGGGGAGATATTCTCACACTGCTAGGCAAGGTGGGCTTTAGCTGCAGTCATTTGTACTCCGTGCAACCACATTTTCTTGTTCCATCAGTCTGGCACCCTGCACAGCCACCTACATGGTCTGTGCCAAAAGCTGGATCTGTCTCAAAACAGGAAGTTCAAATGGGCTAGGAAGGCTCCCTGTAAGAGAAAGACAATTTTAGAAAGGGAAAATTTTATATTAAAATTTATTTGAAAGATGTAGTCACAAACTTTGCAACTCCTCTTTTCTGGGCTGTAGTAAGTCAAGACCTGACAAGTCCCATGTACTTTTATTCTGGGTCCAAGAAGAGGCTGAAGACTGATTATCTGACTTCTCACACACCCATAGTGCACTATGTTCAGAATAGAGCATGTTCCTCTTGGACCAACTTGTGAAAATATCACTTCAGTGAGTTATTTAAAAATAGTTGGCATTTTGAAGACTGTGGAGTCTGCAAGTCTGACCTTCCCTTTGCCAAACACCAAAAAGTGAAAAATCTAATTAGAAGATCATGATGGGGTTTTTATTTACTTTAATATAAATTAATTGCTATTATATCAGCAAAACAAAAGGCATATAAAAATAGATTAAAAATAGTAGCTTTAAAACTCAGGAGAATTCTCCAAGCAGAAAAATGTTGGGGAACCCTCCCCACTTTACTGGGAGTGGAGGCACTGTACAGCAAAGCCTATGAGTTTCAACAGGACAGAGAAAACTATTAAGGTTCATCCAGATTCAGTATTGGCAAAGTGCTCAGCTAAGACAGCACTGCTTTCCTGCCCTTTTCATTGAATAGAGCACAGAAACAACTGAAGCAGGACAAAGGCATTGATGGGAATGAGAAGAATCCATAGGACCTCTGTAGTGGGAGCTGAAAAATCAAATTTTTTAATGTCAGCTGTTATCAGTGATATTTTGCCCATTGCACAAATGAGCCAAAGGAACGTGCAAAAACAAAACAGGCTACCTGAAAAAGAAGAATCATTACACTTCAAAGGTTCTAGTTCCCAAAGTGATTTTTAGCTGCCTAGGATCCCTTATGACCAGTGACTGAGCCCTCACAACTGTCCTGGTGACCCTAAATCACAGCATTCAGTACAGTCTGCCACACTCCTCCTCACTCCATCAAGGCTTAGCAAAAAAAAAAAAAATATTAAAACCCACTTTAATTTCTTTCTGTGGCTTCTTGATCTTGTGAAAAGCAGTTCAACACCTACAGAATACCTTCCCTAAGGAGATAACTGTACAAGCAAAGTTCAGGTCTCCCATCATTGATTGCATGTGTTTCATACTAAGCTCCTTCCACTATAATGCACTTTCTACAATAGCTGATAGATTTTTCCAGTCTTCCTCTGGGAGTCCTAAATGTCTGTGCTAGAGAATTGTAAAAGCTCTTTTTCCTTCACTGACAAAACTCAATTCCTGAATGAAGTGTTTGTTCCTAAATGAAATGTTTGAAAATCTTTAAAGATATTTTTTAAAACATGTTGAGTCTCTTAAAAATACAGAAATTGTGCAAACAGGAGAACACAGGTGGTGGTACAAGAACACGCTAAATTGCCGTGGCAGTTTGATTTTCTAACCTCAGGATACCACAAGTTGTGTAAACCCAAATCAAAATTGTCTGTGTACACTCTTATCAACCACTATGTTTATTCTGATGCAGAGGCCTTCATTCCAGCAAGCATCTCTGTCCAGAAAAGTATTGACATTTGTGCTTAAATTTGAATGTACATCCCATTCAGTAGGTTGTAAAGGACATTTAAGCACCTGTATGCCTAAAGAGAGACTGACAGAGGGCATATCTGAGTCAGAATTTTATTAATGTTCCCTGAAGGTTATATAAGATCAAATGGGTAGATTGACTTGGCATTATATTGCAGTGACTTTGTACAATGTTTGGGAAAATGAAACCATTAATGAGATATCAGCTGAATATTTTTTCATTGACACTCTGGGTAATAAAATATGAAATGTTTTATTTCCCCATATGAGGTCAGCACATGTGGATAATTGCCTGAAACAACATAATTTTTGTTTAACTTGTTTAATTGTCTAGGTAACTTGTTTGTTCAAAATAAATATGCAGTTAAAAAAAAAAAGCTGTGGTTGGACTCATAAGAAGCCCTTCCTTTATGATTAGCACTACAGTCCCTGCTGGCAATCCTCTGGTGGTTGGATTTAACAAATACATAACCAAAAGCGGCTGTTCCTGTGCAGACTTTTCAGTTTAAATAATCTGGAATTATGTGACAGCCATCCTCTCTAACAACTTTCTCTCTGGGAGTGCAAAACAGAGAGAAATATATTAATTCTTTATATTATTATTTATCCATGCATTCATCCCTTCTTTTGCCATCTGCCATAGAACTAGCTGAAAAATTGAATGTTTTAATCCTATTTTGATAACCTTTAATATTACTTATTTATGGGGAAACCAACTCGGTAGGTATTCCATATACAAATCATAGGGGACTAGGCAAACTTCTGGAAATATTGAGATAAACTTCTTTATGAGTATACCAATAAAACTGGCAACTAGCTACAGCATTGGTACTAAACCCAGATTTCTGGATTTCTTCTGCTGAAAAAGAGCTCAGAGTTTGCATCTTAATGCTTTGGCCGAGCTCTCCACTTGGAACTCTCCACTTGAATTCTCAGCTGGAAGTGTGTGTAACATCTGTGTGCAGACTTGGCAGGAGGAGCCCAACATGCTGGGCAGTACATGAGTCCTCTTCACCATCTTGCAGGATTAGATCTGTATCCCAAGATCTGACACAACTCAGAAAGCATAGAGGTTTGCCAGATCCACATTCGTGCTCAAGTAAATGTCTGGCTTTTCAGGACCTGCCAAGAAAAGATCCCTGGCTTCTCTTTTCAGCCAACCCCAAATTTGTGCCAGCCACCATAAAGGGGTGTGAGCCCTTGCTAGTGTACATGTGTTTGAGGAGCTGTACTGATGTTACAGGAGCTCCACCAATTGCTCCAGTGGAGGCTCTTGCCCAAAGCACTTCAGAGTGATGAAGCCTTTTAATTCATAGCTCTGTGTCACTTTAGCAGGGTTTTCAGTCTCTCATTTTAGTAGAATAAGTGCCACTCCGAGCCTGGATCACGTTCCAATTATTCTCACAATAGTGGATGCTGTAAGGAAAGAGTGGACATTCTGCCATGTGGAACAATTACATCATATACAATCAGACAGGAAAGAAAAGGGGAAAGAAAGCAACTAAATCAACACACTGTGCATCCATTCATTTTACTGTGTCATTTAGCATATGGTCACTCATGTGATCAAGACAGTAACTGGCATTTTTCCCAGTTAATTCACCTCTTTTCTCTTTGTCCTCTGTTGTAGCACCAGTCTTTCAGCAAGATTTCAGGTTGCAATCCCCTTGGAGAATGAATGGTCCTTATTAAGTCTGGAAAAAAACAGCAATTTATTAGTACACTGTGACTAACTATAGCTCTACCTTAATCAAATAAAGAATCACAATAAAACAACCTGAACACCACACTTGAAATCTACTTAAATATTTTTTATTTCTCTGTCTCTCTCTCTCTATATAAATTGCCAATGCAATTAAGTCCTATAGCTGTAACAGCTGTCTAAGTAACTTCTGAAAAAATAAGTTGTTTTTTTTTTTTCTGAGGTTTGGTGGTTACAGTGATGTGAACTGACTAATACTTTAAAGCTTAGCTGTGAATCATTCACTGCAAATAAAAGGCAAGGCACGCAAATGTTCCTATGCATGTTCTTCTCAATTATATTTCTGAGGACATCCACTTGATTTTGATATCCATTCAGCATTAGATATTTAAAGTCTAGACAAGGGAAGTCTAGACATCCATAGTGCCCTGACATGTTTTTTTTACACTATTTTTGAATGTAGATGCACCTTCGAAACACAGAAGGCTATTATGCTCATTAAAAGCTGGATTCTATGTTGATGCAAATATATTTAGCTGTAACTGATACCCATTGCATAACAGAATTTTCTGAGGGCAGCTGTGCTATACAGAGGGGAACACTGAGAAATACAAAATGAAGTGCAGTAAGGCAAACCCCCTGAAAAGATCAAGGATAATGAGTAGTTCCCAATCAGTGTAAACCCAGGTAGCTTAAGGTCTTCTGAGAACAGGGAGAAAAGTGATATTCAAATACCTCTTTTTTCCCCCTTCCTTTATATCGTTTCATTACCTGGTAATAAATTAGTAACGGTAGGAGACTTTGTTTACACACCTGAAGTCCAGGAGGATGGCAATTCCCAGAGCTACGTTCTACCTGAAATGTTCAAGGACATGCAGCTGACACAGTGGGCCTCTGACTGTAAGACAGACAGCTCCAGGCACAAAGCTGCTGTATAAAACTGTCTACATCTACCTAAATTAGAACTGACAACCAGCCCTGGTTTTATAATGCTGAGTTCTCAACTTTTGGACACCAAAACCTATCCAGAAAAGGAAACAGAGTACATTAGATTTATAATTCTTTTTTTTTTTTTTTTTTTTTTTTTTTTTTTTTTTTTTTTGCTTTTGGGCATTGTTTCTTCTATTTCTTCTCCTTTCTCTTTTTATTTTTTTTCCACCCTCATTTTAAAATACAGCATTCGATACATCGTATTTTTTACTCCACTGTTTTTTTTTTGGGGGGGGGGGTTGGGGTTTTTTTTGTAGAAAACCCCTTTAAAGTTAATAATTTAATTATAAAAAAATACAACTGAAAATTTATCTTGATCACACTTGAATATGCTACAGTGTTTTCACTAAAAATAGACCTTGTTAAGGATAGGAGTTAAATTTCATAGTAAACCATTGAATTAAATGGGAACAGAAATTTAATAACAAACCTCTGCATTAAATGGAACATGTGGGTAAAACAGAGGGCTTGAAGAGAGATTCCTGCAGCTGCTTTGCAGACTTTGCTGAATTATCACTTCTATAATGAGTTTAAGAAGAGTAATGTTTCAAAAATAGCTACTAATTTCAGGTGCCAGATTTCAACCTTCTCCAACAAGTGAACAATTTTGAGGTTCTGTCTAGTCATAACTCCCCATAAATTGGCTGTCTGGGGATTCTGAAAATGAGAAATTACTGACAACTGATTTTATCTGTTTCACACTTATGCCAGAGGCATTTTGATTGAATTTTCAAACTAACAGTTATTTTTAAGAAAAAATATTACATAATCACTAAATAGCTGTTTATTAAAAATTGCCAGGAAATTTGGTAGGAATAAGAATGTGGACTGAAGAGCCTGACTGTATGCTTGTGAACACAAATTCCACTCCTAGAACTTATACAAATCAACAGAGTTGCTAGCTTACCTCAATAACTGAAAAAATGATCTACAACTAATTTAGGTTGGCTTTTTTATTAATTTTTAACTTTTTTAGGGGACACACATTTCTGCTTATGCATATGTCTTCTTTATTTACTTAGAATAAACAATGAAATGAAGAACCTAACAGACTGCTCACAATTTCTCAGGCTTTGGCGGTAACAACTCTGTCACAGCTGTTTGGTTTTCAGGTCTGCATTATTACATCTTTGTTTATAAATTGAGCAAAAGATTCCAGGTGAGGTCTTGCATTACTCTTTGTTCTGCAACATATTTTGTTAGCAAGCCCTGAGTAGTATCTAAAATAGTGTAAATCATCAGTTTTTAATCTGGCAGGAAGTAGATAGTGGCCCATTAAACTTTCGTAATTAAATTTCCCCTGCACTCCCCCATAGAACCATTATCTGAGTTTTCTAATTAACACAAGAGGAGGGAGTCAATTCAGAGTGATGGGATCTATAGCCATCCCCTTTCATTTTAATGGCCTTTAATAAACTTTTATTACTATTGATATTGATAATTATAATACACCCTTTCCTCTGCAATGTGATTCTAAGGGCCTTGTCAAAAATTGAAAAATTCTTCCTCAAAATTGGAGCACAGCAAATGGCTGTGTCCTCAAACACCCAGAATCTGGAGCCAACAACACCAGGGAGGAAAAAAAAGACCAAGCGTGGGCAGGACCGGAGCGAATGTCCTCTCTCACACACATTCCAGCGGGTTATGCCTCGGTCCTGGTCTGCCACAGCCCTCTGCTCTCGCAGCAGAGCCTCCCCCAAACAGGCTGACACAAATGCTGAATCATGAGGTGGTTTCATGACAGATAAATACAAAGAATTATGCAGAGTTCATTTAACTTCTTTTACTTCCAGCCTTACAGAGGTCAGATACTAGAGAGGAGGATTAGCTGTTGTGACACCTAGTCCTTCCTTAGACTTCTCCTTGTTGCCTTTTATACTAACTAAACATTTTTACACAGAGCTTTTATTGGCATGTCAACAGTCCTAACCTCACCACAGCCTCAGAAGAGTGCATCTCGTGTCTCAGTGATCCTCTTTCAGGGGAACAATAATGTTCCCATCAGCACTGCAGTGACAGAGGCTTTACTGATCGAATTAGATGCAAGCTGGAGCAGAAAGACCTCCCTTCTGCAGGATTTGAAAGGGAAAAGGTACTCTGCCCTCCAAATCAGGGGCTACCTGTACAACTGGACAAGGCCCTGTGTGCACCTTCCTTGCTGCCACCAGTCGAGGTCCTCACAACATGAGGTCAGGTGTGGGCTCTGCTTGCCAGCTGCATCCTGCACATCACAAAGCAGTTCTGTCTTAGGGCTCTGGATGCACACAGCTATTGCTGATGGTCTCTCCTGAAGTCCACAGGCTTACTTTGAGCCTAAAACTCTATGTGTGGAAAGAATCCTTTATGAGAACACCATTTCTTACCCCATACTGCCTCAGGCATGCACACGGCTTTGACCAGGTGAGCATGGCTAAAACTGCACCTACACTGCCAACTGTGTGGGTGTCCCCTGACCCTTGCACTTCCCCTGGGGATCTCCAGGACCAGGAAATTTGGCCTGCAGGTGTTGGACAGTCTCAGCAGGAGATCTGGCTCTGCTGCCTGGCCTTTCCAGCAGTTCCACTGGGTGCAGCAAGAAGCCTTTCCTTCCAGCAGAGCATTGATATCCTCTCTGGAGAAATGCCTGGAACCCACCTACAATTCTCCTCATCCTGGTCTCTACACACAGGTCAGCAATACAACATCAATACTGGGTGCTCTGGATCTTGGGGTTGTACTTTATGACTCCTCAAAGGTGATTTTGGAGAAACATTTGAAGTTGGATTTAGAAGCTTTAACACTACTTTCTTATTGCAGGTTATGATCACTGAGATGATTAATTTTAAACACAAGTTGGTTATATTACCATTGGCATCAAATGCAGAAAAAAAATGCAAGGAAAATGCTTGAAATTTTTTTTAAGTCAAGACTAAGAAAGTTGCTTTTTTTTCCAAGTACAAAAGGTAAAATTGTGGTTTTACAACCTGTGATTCAAAAAGATCAACTCACAGGTGAACCATATTGCCTTATAAAAGGGTTGCTCTATAAATAGCAAAGAGTCATTGCTTACTACCTTTAGAAGACTTGGCAGTTAATATAATTGTAAAATATGAAGAATGCATTTCCTGTAAGTATGAGAAAAAAATAAAATCTTCAATTAATTACAACACTCAGCCATACCTGATGGGATCCTAAATTTAGATTTAGTAAAAAGCCATTAAATTGAATTAGAGAGGCTATTAAAGCGCCAACCTTTATTTCTGTTGTTTGAACTACTGATGAGCTAACAATCAGTGTTTAAACTCAAGTTCTCCAGATGTGACCAGAAATATGTCTATAGTAACTTCAAAATATTTGTGTGATGTTTGTGAGCAAACTTTTTATGTCCCCTCCCCAGGATTAAACAATCCTATTTCTGAAGTTCAGTGTTAGGCAGATAGGGATGAACTGAGTGAAGGAGGAAAGAAAAGGCTTCATGAATAAGGGTATGCAAAAAAATTTGGCATATGATGTTGAAGTGATTATGAGGTCTGTGTGAAAGCAGTAGTAGGTAAATTTTGGCTGGCACAGCATATAGATACACAAGAGAAAAAACTCAGCCAACAGTGTGATCACAGGACAGGAACCAGCTGCCCGGATTTTGCCTCCTCAAAAACTAACAAGGAAAAGCATGGGGAGAGCTCCTCTGTGACTTACAGTATTAGGGATAGAACAAAGCACGGCTGAATGGTTGGCAAACGCTTGTGTCTGTGAGCAAAATCTGTATGAAGCTCCTCTCAATATGCATTGAGATATCTTTACCACCGCCCAGTGCAATTATTTTGGCCCTTACTGTGGCCAGGTCATGAATGGGAAATCAAGTCTGCAGAGATGCTTTGCAGAGAACCCATCCAGGAGAAAAGAGATGTGGTAATCCTGGGAATGTTTGGGTTTGGAGTGGTGTGATTTTAAATCAGCAGTATCACATTTCCTTCTGTGTTTGTTTCTATTTTGTCATTCAACAAATTTTAAATGAAATCGCGATTTTCAATAAAGATGTACAAGTTCTATCATAAAAGTTTACATACTGGAACAGGTTAATGGCATAATCTTTCTTGAAAATATCTTCCAAGAATTGCCAGAAAGGAATGTTTCAGAAGTAGGGCATCTGCCAAATTGGCACATACTCACAAATGAACTTAAACTTGCTTTTGTGACCTTGTCTGCTGACGATCTTATGTCTTAATTATGAAGGTGCAAAGTCCTCTTAAATTCTGTCCACATCAACTTTAATTTTATCATTTTTCAAACGTGATTAAACTCATCTTTCACTATTAGTCAGCTGGGTTTTTTTCTATGCATCCTGCATGTCTGTGTTTCAAAGATGAATTAAAAAAATGAGAAAATGGGAACTAGAATTTCCTGAATATTATGAATATTAGCTATATTTTTCATACAGTCTAAATGCAGAATTTGTCTTAGAAGGTAACAATGTATGAATTTGCATCCTTGTCTATTGCTCCATTTCAGTCAGTGATGGTTTTGAGAAATGCAAAATCCAGCCTTGCAGAATATTGTGTTGGAAAAGATTAATTAGAAAATGTTCACCTGTTCATTCACATATGATATAATGTAACATATATATTAATTTGGGAATTAATTTATGGTACATATGATTGGCATTTACACATATAGATTTGCATAATTACACAAAACTGATTTATTTAATATTTTTATTTTTTATAGTTTCATAGAGAATTTTGCATGATGTATATGTATATATAAATAACTAAATATATATATATATATAAATATGTATAAAAGAAAAAGTGAAAATCAGAGAAGAAAATGAAGATTCCAGCATCCTAGGACGTAGGAATGACCAGAGGAGTATCTTTGGCAGTAAGGACAGCACTATGATAGTCCATTGTTGTGTACAGATAACTGTCCTTAAGCAGCAGCAAGGACAATATCTCCAGGTCACTTTAAAGGTCTAATTTCTTTGCAGACTTTTCAAAACACTGCTTTATTTCACCACTAATAGATGGACATTTTTCCTACCTCCAACAAATCTCTTCCCTGCTTCTCTGTCACTTCCTAATTTGCTCTGTTCCTTGCACTAAAGAAGTGAAAAAGTTCTCTGTGATAAAACTCCAATAACAAACATAAAATTTCATTATGTATTTCCCATTTTTTTAAATCTGTTTTTTTTTTCTGTGAATATTTGTAAAGATAGATGGTAATCAGTTTCCCATTAATAGACTGCTTGACTTTAATCAGCATGTAAAATAATTTCCTGATAAGAATTTAGGCCAAGTCAGGAAGAACACTCCAAGCAAAGAAACATCTGTGATAAAAGCATCAAGCAGTCTTTCTAACCATGTACCAAGTTCAAGGTCTCTGATAAGCCACCTGGCTATCCTTACACACTCTGATAACCCCAAGCTGGTGATACAATGTTCAGCCAGGGAAGGTCTTGTTGCTGGGCACTGAGCTGATAGGCTTATGGCTCTCTCTGCTACAAGACACAAGAATATTGGAATATCACGAAGGCAAAGCAAGCCATGAGCACGGGCATCTTAATAAGAAAGGCTGGTAGCAACCAAAAACTTTTATTTTTCCTCACAGTGTATTATTGTGCTGTAAGAATGCATGCAGCATGTTCTCTACATGTTCAAACACAGCTGTCTTTGATGCTCAGGGTCTCTCTTTCACAAATCCAGGTCTATTGGATAGGATCAGTAATCTCATCAAAATTTTCTGGGTTTATCTATGCATTGTGGCTCCTGATCCCAATCTGTTCATTGTTAAGACTAACTTATTTCCTCCATTCTTCCTTTGAATGTGAGACTTTTTCTCCCTGCTCTTAATGGCCCTGTTTCCATGCATGAACAGCAACTTCCAATAACTTGTGCAGATGAGGCAGATTCCTGCCTGGTTTCTGGATGCAATTGTTGTCCTCTTCTCCTCTGGGCTTGCTTAGGCCTGGGAGTAGCCTGGCAGGGCTTATTTGGAGTCTCCCTGCCACTCATTGTCTCTCCGTGCTCCTTTGTGTGTGTGTGCAGGGTTTTTATCACAAAAATGTTTTACTTTCAGCTTCTAACAAAAGGTACTTTATTCTCAGTGCTACATAAGTTTTGGGGGTCACCCTGCAGTGAGCTGACTAGGATAAGAAGGGTGTCTCCTTAACGTGTTTCAGTCCTGTGCCCCTGTTGAGGTGGAGATTTCTGTAATGTAAATATGAACTGTAAATATTCCAGAAATGCAATGGCCACTTACATTGACAGCAGTCAAATGAAAAAGAATCTATTCTATGATGTGATGGTAACACAGAGCAAAGTAAAGAATGGGTAGGTAACAGATCTGGAAAGCTGCTTCAAAATTTGGTTCCCAATAGTGTGTTGCACTAGATGTGGGTTATTAATGAATCTGCAACTTTTTTCTATCTGTCTGCTTTTAGACCTTTTAAATCTCACTTTAAATTGTCTTCTCCTAGCACCATGAATTATTAGAAATTAAAGAACTGAATAATGAAAGCAGCATTTCCTTTCTGTTCAGGTTATTCACCCCTACAGATAACTTGGTGTACAGTCAGTTTTACTGTTTTCTCATGACCAGTCCATATTCCAATGTAAGAATGAGTTGTGGTTGAAATGGGAATTCAGAGGAACTAGTACAGAATTTTGAATACTGCTATTGCATTGCAAATGCTCTCCATGGGAAATTCTGGTCTGTCTGCTTCAAGCGCTATTATGGCATACCAGCACATTTTGATCACCCTGGACTATTTCATTTCCCCAAATAGGAAAATGGAATAGGAAAACATTTTATAAAACTGGAATATAACCCAAAAGCATTAGTAGGTTTATCCAGGGACAGGTATGGATTTGGATTTATTTTATGTAACCAGAATATATTTCTAGTGGTGGAATTATACTCCTAATTTCATCTTCCTATCTTCTAAAGCTTTTATTTCAATGTTGCTTTGTTATTTTAATTCTTCAGTCTCACTGTTATGGAAACTTTGGAATTTGTGCATCTTGGGTGTTGAAGCCAGCCATGGATCCCCAAAATAGGACTGAAGAGACTCTGTGATTTTCAAAGTTCACATTATTTGAAATTTGGAACGAAAATTTAGTAATGGGTAAAGGACATTGTGGCACAACACAGGTTTTGTGCAGGTTAAGATATTTTAGAAAATTATTATACCCGACGTGGACATCAGTGAAGACCATGAATGGAGAGGGAATATGCCTCAGAGCAAAAATATTATAGTGACACTAACAAATTAAAGGCATTTTGGAATTGGGGGGGGGGGGGGGGGGGATGTGAGGGTAAAAAAAAGAAAAAAGAAAAAAAGGATAACTGTTCAAAGATATTAACACACATTTCCTCGATTTAGATGGAAAAAAAAAAGAAAAAAAAAGAAAAGTCATCTCAACGAGGAGTGATTGACAATACGCAGTTGACTGACCTCTATATTCTTATGAATGCAGTTAGCTCATTTGGAGTGAATTTGGTTCATCTAGGTAAAATTTTTGATATCATTGATGGACAACATCTTTACCTTTTACTTCTTTAAAAAACCTGAGACTGTAGCTTGTTTTGGCTGAGAAACAATTTCCAAACTGGATGCAGTTACCTATGAAGTCTGGCATGGAGCCACGTCCCACCTTTGGGAAGGACATCTTTCACAGCCCTGCTTCCTCATAACCTCATTGCCATTGAAAGGTAATGACAAGTGCTGAGAAATGTCCAGTAGAAAAAGAAATATTCCTCCTCAATCAGCACAATCCATGGACTGTATTGCTCATTTCAGTTTTCAGCAGAACTCCCCATTGACTGTAATGAGGATTTAGCTTAAGAAAAATTAAAATTCTGTGTAATATGATCACTTGCGAATTATGAGATTTTTTGTTTCTTTGTTTGGGTTTTTTGTTTTGTTTTGTTTTGGGGTTTTTTTGGGGTTTTTTTTGGGGGGGGAAAGAATAGTAAAAAAATCCATAGAAATTAATTGTAGAAGTTAATTCTGGATTCCACTTCTGCATTATTTGTGGTAATTTTCTTCACTCCCTCCTTTCTATACATATTATTCTCTCTATTATTGAAGTTTCAAGAAAACAGTTGTACATATAGGATGAAACACCATGAAGAGTGTATTATGTTCTTTTAGGGTTAAATTTATAGTGGGCAGCACATAACAGTTGAATTTGAAAACTATTTTGATTGATTTTCATACAAAATTTCCATAGAGAATAAATTTTAACTAAGCTGTAGCTTGGCTATTTTTACTGAATTTCTGATCTGTGGGCTGCGTGTCACTGTGGTTTGCAGCAGGAAATTTAGGATTGCAGTAATAGTTTTGATTATGAAAACAAAGTTTTAGTTTGACCTTGAATAATGTTGTATTGGACAGGATAAAGAAGTTCCCTATTTTTGTGGGTTTAAAAATGTATTGACATTTTGGGATCTGGATGTGAACAGATAAACACCCACCTTAAAAATGCAGAGTCAGAAATAAATACCTTTATAATGGAGCAAGAGGGATGCAACCATGATGAGAAATATATGTCCTTCAGCTTCTAATTAGTAACAAAGAAAAAATGCTGGTAACAACATGTGGGTAGATGTAATTCATGTTTTAAATCCTTTTACAGAATTATTGACTATTTATTACTGGGCTTCTCTTCAATCATTGGTATTCCTGTACCACAAGAACCACTCATGGCTATAAGGAAGCTACAACCAATGCAGCATTGAAGCCATAACTCATTCAGGTGCTAACTATGTTAAATAGTTTTGGTAGTTCTGGGACTTGCTCTTCACTAACTAAGAGGAAAATTAGATCTACAATCACAGGATTACTGTCAGAAAAAGGAAATTAAATCTGTAGAAAAGCTAGAAGAATGAGCATAAGAAGTGCATCAAAAATAGAACCTTGGCAGACTCAGAAAGTTTATGGTTTTTTCATTATGGGAAACTTCACACATCTGTATTTGTCTTTTACAAAGGATTATGAATTGAGGACTACAACTCCATAAAATTTATATTTTATCATCTGGTTTGATTGGTGGAATTGTGTTATGGAGAAGGATTCTGAGATCACATTAGCCAGGAAAGAGTAATGCACTACACCCACTGAAGAACAATACATGTTCTTATCTACTCAGGCAGGCAATCAATTCTCTAGTGCATATATCAATAAAGGCTGGGAGTCCACTATTGGCAGATCCTGGGGATGAGGTCTTGATACCAGCTTTACCAGCAATGATTGCCACAGATGAATTCACTGCAGGTTAAACAAATATGCAAACAAAAAAGCAAGAAAACAAACATGGATAAAAAAGCCCCACAGCTGATTAATTCTCTATCACGGTGAATTTATTTTTTGTAATATGATAATACAAAGCTCCTCTCAAACTTGCAAGTGTGGACAGTGAATGATCTGCTTTTAAACTGTAACATAAGGAAATATATTATTTTTAAATATTTGACGCTGTGAAATGTCTTTTAATATTAGGGATGTTAACTCCAAACTGAAAGGTCCTGAATCTCTTCAAAACCAAACAGTCAGGTAACATTTCCAAACTCGTTGTCATTTTATGGACTTCAGTGCCAAAGAAAGCATCAGAACTCATGGGAGGAGCTCCAATTCTGCTTCTGCTTGACCAGACACACAGAAGATTCTTGAATACTTTAATGAGACATCCAACTAAGAGACGGCCCAGAAAGCACCTAGTACCTCATAATTTTTCTGCCATCCTAGATTTGGAGACATACCCATGTTTTCAATTATCTAAAATTATTACAGTATGACTGGTGATTTTTTAGATTATTTTGGATATTATAACCATAGTTTTTATTTAGTTAACACTTTAAACACTTCAGTTAACAAGCAATTGTTCTGTGCAGAATGAGACAGACTCTAATACAATGAAGTACTGTAGAGAAACACAGGTCTGGTGTGCCAGGAAAGAGGCCTTAAGGAACTGGGAGCACAAGAAGCTGTGAGGATGATGCAAGCATGAGATGATAAGAGATAGGGCCCCAGTTTGTCGGTGGAGACCCCAGGGCTATGAGCAACTGTTCTGTCACCAACCATCAGTGACAGAGATACTGCCCTAGAACTGTCCTGAATGTGTTTCGGGGGTAACAAAGAGAAAGAAATAGTATCCAACATACATAAAATGCAGTGTATTTAGTAAAGCCATATGTAATCTGGAGTTTCAGCTCAAGATGTAACAGCAAAACAGCAAACATTTAAACATGAGACCAAGGGGATCCTCAAGTGAGGAAAAAAAAATTACCATAACTCCCTGTTCCTCCCCAGAAGAACTTGTGGTGCTGGTCACTCACTGCACCCACACACACCAGGCTGCAGCCACTGACCCTAGGACCCAAAGGAGCAGTGGAAGGGTGAGCACAGCACCAGGAAAATGGGAAGAATCTAGGAAATGTGGACAACTATTTTACATTATTATTGTTATTTTAATTTTTTTTTCATTTAGTAGTTTCTCTCCCTCCCTCCCTTCCTTTCCTTTCCTTTCCTTTCCTTTCCTTTCCTTTCCTTTCCTTTCCTTTCCTTTCCTTTCCTTTCCTTTCCTTTCCTTTCCTTTCCTTTCCTTTCCTTTCCTTTCCTTTCCTTTCCTTTCCTTTCCTTTCCTTTCCTTTCCTTTCCTTTCCTTTCCTTTCCTTTCCTTTCCTTTCCTTTCCTTTCCTTTCCTTTCCTTTCCTTTCCTTTCCTTTCCTTTCCTTTCCTTTCCTTTCCTTTCCTTTCTTCTTCCTTCCCTCCTTCCTTCCTTCCTTCCTTCCCTCCTCCCTCCCTTCCTCCCTCCCTTCCTTTCCTTCCTTTTTCCTTCCTTTCCTTCCTTTTTCCTTTCTTTTTCCTTCCTTCCTTCCTTCCTTCTTCCCCCTCCCCCTCTGTTTTTTCCACTGCTCTTTCTGTAAGAACTGAACTAATACAGTAACAACAATTGTTTGATCAGACTGCCAGGATTTCAGTCGTGCTCACAATAAATCTTTGGCTTTACATGTCCTTTCTTCCCATGGCAAGAATTTGTTGTTACAAACATCCCAACACGTTGCAGGCTCTGGACTACAGTTATAGGGAGCAGAGATGTCTGGGGGCCTGTGAAGGAGCACAGTTCTTCGGTGCCTGGGAAAGCACCAGCGCTGGGACTGAGGTACCCGTAGGGCTGAGAGCCCCTGGGGCAGGAGCAGTGCTGGAGCGTGAACAGCCGGGAGCCCCTGGGGAATACGGGTCTGGCTGGAGGTGCTGACATCGAACCCCAGGCAATTTTTGACCTGAAGTACAAAGGAGGGGAGAGCATGTGTCACATTTTCCCTGAGCCCTCAGCCTTACCCTTATTGATGCGAAGGTCAGGCAGGTTTAGTAACAGCCATTCATTCACAGGCATGGTCAGCCTGTCTACTTGGAAAAACTCTAACACTGATTTCATCAAAACAGTGGAAACAACCATCTCTGAATTACTTTCCTTTTCAGCAGAGGTTTGCTTTGGCTTATTTTTCCTTTAGATTGGAAGATGATAAGAAGAAGACAGGATACCAGGTCACAGTCTGCTGCATACCATAGACAATCCTTTCTCACCCAGCCTTTCTGCACTTGTGTTTCTGATCAGCACATGATTTTGCTGTGTTTGTAAAAGAGATGATGGAGGAACGTCAGCTCTGTTTTTCCCCGTAGCCTCCTTTACTCATTTTCCAAAGCTTAGTAGCCTGCTGGGGAGAATTTCAGCTTATTTGTTGCTGCCTAAGAGTTTATAAAGCTCTCTGATTTGGCCTTCCCCTCTCATATCATAACCACTTGAATGCAGCACAAAGAGTGTATTAATATCTCTCTAGGTGAGCTTCTGTCTGATGCGGGACTCCAAGATCTCTCAATTACTGCCCAGGAGTTTGCAGCCCACCATCATAGCAGGGAAGGCAAACAGCAGCCCTGTGAGCATACAGAGGAGGTTTCTGCATTCCCATGAACACAAACACAAGGATTTTGTATTGTAAGTGAGGATGTTTACACAGCACAGTGATGCTGGGTGGGCCAGGGTGGGAGGAAAGCTGTTCAGATCTAACAGAGGGTTAATACCACAAACCAGAATTAAAGCAAAGCAATAATAGAAGTGTTTTATTTCCATCCTCTGGGAGATTTCTTTTGGATAACTCTAAACTGACATAGTTATTACACAGCACACCACATCTTAATACATATTAGAGATACATGCTGGGGGTTGAAAGCTAGCAAGAAAAAAAAATCCAAGAATGAGTCAGAAATAAACAATTTCAAGTCATAAAATACAAATTAGCTCAGAGGCATAGTCTGAGAATAAATTTTCACAGGAAAGGTTATTTTTCCTGATTTATAAGGGATTTACAAGAAACCTGCAGCTTGCCATTGGAGAAATGAAGTTTTCTTAGGGCTTTACATTGTTTTGCCACCACTTTGATAATACTTGCTCATGTTTTTAAGGGGGGAAAATGTACAGCGAGGTGGAACGGTTATTGACCAGATTGATCATGGGAACAAATCTGCCGGTGGTAACCTTGTTTAATGATATGTTGCTGGGCTCAGCACCTTGCTGAGGCTGTGATTCTTCACCGGCTGGGCCCGCATGATGGATCACGGTAGGAGGCTGATGGTGCAATCACTCACTGGCAGCCACTGACACCTGCACCAGCCTGACACCCGTCCCCTCTGGATGTATCAGCCAGCCTGCTCAGCCTACTGGGAGTCGCGACGGTTCCACCAAACGACAAACAAAAGTTCTTTATCTACCTTGCAACTTCCCCTGTAGGACACTGCCTTCTTTTTTTACTGTCCTTTATATTCCAGCTCCATCTGCAACTCTGTCTGTCATTTCTCTGTATATGCTTCTGGTTTAGGAGCATTCTAGTCCATGGCTGATTTAGGAAAAACAAAATGATACATCCACTAAATCTATAGGAGAAAGAAAAAAAAAAAAAAGGGGGGGGACCGGGAGGGAAGGACTGCATGGCAAAAGTATGAAAGCGGTATTTTCTCACTGAAAATCTCTCACCTGTTTGTGAATATGCTGTTAGAAAGGAAATTGCTGTCTCTGAGCATGATGGAACTCAAATTCTTTGTGTACCATTATTTTAAAGAGAAAACCCTTACTTAGTCCTGCTTATACTGGATATTGAACATAACAGATTCCCAGTAAAAATTAAGAGCAGGAAAATGAGCAACTACTCTTTTGCAGACAGTTCCTTTCCTCTCTTTTCCTCAAGACAAATCTGAAAGCTAATTTATGCAACACTATTTCAGATTCAATACTTTCATATCACAAATACATGTCCAAGTCAGCTTCCTCTAAAAGCAGTTACATATGGATATACATAGTCACGAGCACTATCTGTACTGTACACCAGCCAAGATCCACTCTCAGCTCATTGGTTGGGATTTTTAATAATTTGCCACTTTTGTAATACAAATTGCATGTAATGATATACAACCACTTAAAGGGAAACATTTAAAAATATATCTAGCCTGAGAAATAATGATTTCAATTGATTTTGTCTTCTAGTCCCCTTTCCTGCAGGGCTGAACTTTTTTTGGGAAAAAAAAACTTTATTGGTATGACAGGCCATTATAATGATAAAAAAGTAATTATCTAGCCAGGGAAGCTTTAGCTCACAGTTTCTCAATCTCTAATTTTGTATAAAGACCTGTTCATTAGTTCACAGCACAAATCTGTGCCGCTTCTTAGAAAAAGAATGGGAACACCACTTCAGCTACCGTGTTTCTTAATTGCATATAGACCAGTCCTACAAATTGCACACATCTGTCTTTTCAAGTCACTGAAAATTCAAATATGTATGGTCTCGTGCTAGCAGGGCCAGCACAGCCGTTGTAGGGGCCAGATGGAGCAGCATGGTAGTGCAGAACCCAGGCTGCTCACCAGAACAATATGGATGGCTACCCCCATTGCCACTCCCCTTTCTCCCCTTTTTTATTCTAGGTAAAAAACCTACATTACAGATTTGCTCAGTTTCCTTTTGTTCTTTAACTCGCGTAGTGGTTCAGCTGCACCCTGAATCCTGGTGAAACCACATGCTGTCTCTGCCACCTCTGCTCTAAAGTGCCTTGCATGAGTGAAGGTTAGAGGGTTACTTTCTGGGGCTCTGAATATAACATCCCCTCTGAGCCTTGTAGTCATTAAACTGTGCTTTGAAGACACGTGGACTACCCTGACTTATTTCCCAAATCAAAATTCCATACCGTGTAGGGGTAGGGGATGTGGGAGGGAAGGCTGTATCTTCATGTGAATCCCAAACAGCTCTCAAGTGAGCGTTGGTCTGCTCTCTCTGAGCCAGCAACTGTACAAAACCAGAAAATCAGAAACAGTCACCTTAGTTTTCTTTAAAATATGATCTCCCCAAACAATTCAATGATTGGCCTTTAAGAAGATATTAGAAAATAAAAAAATAATAAATATCTCCCCCTAGTAAACATAGTTGCTGTCATAATTGCACACATGGGCCCCCAGAAGTACACACACACACAGAAAGCATAGCTGGGCACCACTTAATTGATAACCATGCTCCCAATTCCTTCCCCTCCTTTCAGGATAGCAGTCGCTGTATGCAGCTGCTAAGACAATGAAAATGCTTTTCCAGCTGCAGCATCTGGCTCTTTGGCAGACTCATTTAGTAGTTGTGTTGGCAGCTTTGAATTTGCCTCTGGGTCTATCATATGTTTATAAAGGCAATGAACTGTCAACCTACACTCACGTGTGTGCCTGCGTATCTGTTTGTCTGTGTTTCTTGTCCCTGTTTATTGCTGCTTTTTGCCTGTGTTTGTTCACAGAAAATAAGCATTAAACACAGAGAAAAACACAAAATTACCCTCTCATCTTTTACCTAGGCATACAACTCTGCTTCTTCAACTCTTGCCATGCCCCTTTCAATACATATCCGTTTCATTTGCATTGAAGATAACTCGTCAGACAAATTCCTTGTGTTTTACAAGGAAACTGCACCTTTATATGTGTGCATATACAAATCACTTCTTTGTGACTAAGATCCTTAATGCAGTGATATCATAATAAATGGAAGGGGACATTTTTCATGTTACAATAATAAATGAGGTGTTAAAGGAATATCCTGATACATGAGCATTTTATAACTACTGCTTGTTGCTTGGTGGCAGCTGTAAAGCAGGGCTCACTGAATTAGCTATGATGTACTACTCCAGGGTGATGTTAATTATTCTACAGTTGTAAGCATTTTTTAAGTAGCTGCTTCACATTTTTATGTTTAGGTATAACACACTTGCGAAGGCAGGGTTTAAACCACAGTTAAGCACCCCACCTGAAGAAAATGTTGAAGTGGAACATATTCTAAAATGTTGCAAGACAGGTGAAGTCCGGGGGAAGAACTGAAGTTTGGTATTATCTTGATCTTCATATAAAAAACAAACAAACAAACAAAAAACAGTAAAACTCATTTGTGCAAGCATGTTATACACAAATCACATCTGCAAACAAACATATACACAAATATATGGACAAGTAGGCTGATACTTTTCTTTCCAATTGAAAAGACATCGGATGTAAAATAAAAAAGACTCATTTCTCGGCTAAATTTCTTGTTAAATAAATTGATCTTTCCAAAACTGCAATGGTGCAAAAATGGGTAGACACTTAGCGGTGTTGCAGTCAATCAAACTACCTGCAAGTTATTTAAATACACGCACAGGAGAGTCTAAAATGAGTGCCGATGAATTTAACCTTCTTGTTTGTTATCAGTATTGCAAAAAAAAACCCTCAAAACCAACCCCACAGGAAAATATACAAGGATTACTTTTAAAACAATTTGTAGTAAAAAGAATTTTTCACAATTTCCTTTACTGATGTAGAACACACAACCTCCTTGCTTCCCTATTTCAAGGCAGTTTTGCCCAGAGAAATTAAATGGGGGATGGGGAAAGTTCACAGGATGATAAATTAGGACTCATCAATTAGTATCTGAGAGTGGCCCCTTCTAGCAAACAATCACTATAAATATGGATGTGAACTCGAATATCGCTTTTTAAAGTGTCATTCCATATTATTTTGATTTGTTAATACATTAAATCAAAACAAAGCTCTGTTTCCCCCCTCAGAATCACTTGAAATAATATTTATATGCTCATTTTGATTAAGTTTGTAAACATCCATAGAAATCTTCAGGGATCATGGAGAAGTCCCAATGAAAGACATTTTACATTTTAAAACTTGAGACCTTTTATGCAAATTATTTTGCCTTTGGCCATTTCAGGAAGAAATGAAGGAACTGAAGGATATTACAGTTTCACATAACACTGGTGAGAATGTTGTCATCTTTGATCGCACATCAATTACTCAAGAACTTGAATGATCATAGGCGAAGAAACCTAAACTCTTCTCCCCAGCTGAACAAAAATGTGTCAAAGATTCTAACTGCATAAATTATTACATTCTATCCTACAGCAAAAATAGCTCCTTCAGGTAGACTTTCTGGTCACCTGTATCCTGGGATTTGAATTTTATTATATTTTGGTTTTGCATATAACAATCTACTTTATGTATATTTTATTCTATTCTTCTGACCAGTAACACTGACATCAGATTAATCTGAAAAGAGCAGTGCTGCATGGAAAGTGTGGGCCTTCTGTCAGCTCCTTCTGATGAATAAATGAGTTGAAAGATAAGGAAAGACTTTGAGTACACTACCCACCAAATAAGTTCTCAAATAAAACAAGGAAACAAACTTTGTGATAAGCTGAAAGCCATTTCATTATTGTGATATTACTCATGTGAGCAGCAACTATCCGTCTTTCCTCTGCCTCCTGTTTTTGGAGCAGTAAGACTAAAAGCCACATTTACCTTTTCAGGAACACAACCTTTACACTGTGGGCACAGAAGTGAAATTTCTGATCAGTGCTGAAGTGGCAATCCCAGCAAAGTTTTCCCTGCTCCCTACAGGTAGTATGGAAGGGAGCCAGAGCGACAGGGCCCCATCTGAGCCGTGCCCAGCTCCCCGGTCTGCACAAACCCACTCTATCAATCACGGCAGGATAATGCATAGTGGCTGCGCCTGTGACAAGGAATGATGGAGTGCTGAGCACAGGCCCAGCTTCGCCTGTCGCTTTGTGCATTTGTATTTCTCCAGGGCCACTTCGAGAATTTGCAGAACTTGTGGGGGGGTTGGGGGGCAGAGGAAATTGTCGCACGTTTTAAAAAATATCTTAATTCACTTTGATCATCAAACAGCAACGCGAGACACAGACATGGAAAGGAACTGCAGAACACTGCGATCCCAAATTCCATCAAGGCAACATAGCTATACAAGATGTAATTTGATTAAGGGACAGCCAATTTAATCTGGGTACAGCATGCAAAAGCTGCAAGTTTTTGCTGCCCTTTTCTTCTCAGTTATACCCAAGAATAAGCATCAGAATTTTACTTTATCATAACAAGACAGGGAAAAAGCCAGCACTGAATACACTCAGCTTTCGTAGAGCCATAAAACATTGAAAATGAAAAGACAAGTCATTGTATAATTTTCTCCAAAGGTGTCCTTTACACTGATAACTTTACAAAAGAGGCACCAGCTCATAATTATTTTTAATCAAAAAGCTTTAAGTAAATGCACTTAAAAGATGATTAATTCTCCACTTTAAAAATACACATATGCAAGGAATATTGTTTTGTCTAAAGGAAATGCTCTCTGCAAAGGATGCACTGTGTTTGATTGTATTAAAAATATGTAACAATAATATAAGCATGTCATATAAATCAAGGGGTTTTTTTAAATCAAATTGAATATACACTACAGATATCTATTATAAAGCTGTGGAAAAGTGTTAATTAGCACAGTTAAAAACAAATTAAACAAGAGATATCATAAAGACACCCATGCAAATTTTAAGTGAAAATCGTGACAGCCTCCAAAATAATAGGAACGTTTTAATCCCTCTGAAAACAGACAGACAAAGATGAAATCCATTTTCCTTTTGTGACAGTTCATTTTTTTAAGTCTCAATATTGTTACACGTACAGGATGAAAAACTGTATTAAGAAGGGGGTACTGGAGAATACAATCTTTTATTCTCTTAACATGCTTTTGACAACCAAGATAAAATGCTCAAACAAATCCTTTTCAGAATAAGTTTTTGGAAGGGAAAAATACGTTTTGCTTCTAAGAAGCCCTGTGGATTTAGGAGCCGGCTACATGAGCAGCGATGCCCTTTTCTTCAGCTGGGCTGTCTCACGGCCAGGCTGAGCCACGGTCACCTCGGGAGCAGCTTTTTGTGGGTTTTTAAAGCCACAAAGTGGCTGGCGGGCAGTCGCTTTAGTTTCGGCGCCGGCCGGAGCACGGGGACTGCTCTTCCTGAAGGACAGAAGTTGGGGAGAGAAGCACAAGTCGGGTGAGCCGCGCCAGACCCTCGCTGTCGGGTTTGCCGGGGGATGCCCGGCCGGCACAGCTGTTTTCAGCTGAATCCTGACAGTAAACACGGGAAAGCAGGCAGACCAGAGTGCTCAGGGTTTGGGGAGAGCTGGCTGCTCCCCCTCCTCCCTCCGCCCGGCCGGGGTGCGCAAGGATGCGGCAGATCCCGCCGCCGCCTCCCACCGCTGCCACCACGGACGGCACGGGAGCGGGGATGACGATGCCAGGCAGGTCCGACCAGACCCGGGAGCGTCCTCTGGCCACGGCCCCTCCCCGTGCCGTGAAAAACATCATTGAGCTTGAGGAGAAGCAGCGCCGCTCCCCTTCCCCGCGGGGCGGCTGTAAAGGGAGCAGCAGCGCTCGCCGCCAGTTAGGGCCCCCCGCCTCAGCCTGGGGGGAGGGAGGAGAGCGGCAGCAGAAAGGAGCCGGGCTTCCCAAGTAGCCTTCTTAGAGGAGAGGGAGAGAGAGCAAGGGAGAGAGACAAACATCTGGGGATTGGACCATATGCTAAAGCTTTGTCTTGTCCTTCAAAGTTAGGCTGCCCTTGAAGTGATTTGTCAGGCGGCCTAACTGTGACAGGGAGAATATGTAGCGGTGGAGAGAGGGATGGAGGTGGTGGGGGGAGGCAGGGGAGAGGGGAGAGAGGCAACGAGGTACAGACAGAGAAACAAAAAAAGAGGAAAGGGAAGGCAGCAAGTAGTCGGAAAGAAAGAACAAAATAGCTTCTCTCTCCATCAGATGATGATTTTCATGTGAAAGACGCAGGAGGGTGAAAAGAGGAAAAGGGGGGAAACAGCAGAGGAGGAAGGAGGGGAGAAACAAAGCCGGGTAGCGGAGAGCAGGAGAGGAGAGGGTGAAGCAGGAGAGCGGAGCTAATGTGGGAAGGGAAGGACTGAGAAGCAGTGGCTGCTGAGGCTCTTTCTGTCGCCACCTCTTTTTTCCCTCTTCCCTTTTGCCCGGCAAGCGCTGAACTGATTAGAGTGTAATTAAGGCCATAAAACCCTCGGCTTATCCACCTGTTTATTCACTAAAGTCGCGGGCTCATCAGGCAAATTAGCTGCTTCCAGGCTGCACGTTGGGCCTAGAGCTGGCCTGATTAATGAAGTTTATTGGGAGCTGTTAAAAGCATTAACTGAAGAAAATCTCGGCAATTCGTCATATTTAAGGGATGGAAATTAAATCTCCCCATGCAAATGAGGGGAGACTCTGAAGTGGCTTCTTTTAGAGGTGACAGGGGTGGGGACACACGAGGGGTTCTCCCCCAGGCACAGCCCCTGGCAGCAGGTCTTCACCCATAACGAGTTTGCCTAGTCTCAGCAGGAGGGACTTAACAAAAAGGGGTGACAGATTTTAAGGTCCAAGAGCTCTTGGTCCTTGGAGTCACAAATGCAAGAATCAGGCCCCGAATGAGGCAATATAATCCTTTTTGATCTCTTTTTATGCTGAGAGAATCTCTCTAGGTGCCTGGGGCATTGCTGGTGGAGCTCATCCACACAAGGGTTTTTAAGGTGCCATGCCAGGTGGTTGTGTCCCCCTTGGTCACACGAGCCATCTCCAGTTTATTTCTACTTTAAACGTTTTGCACTCTTCTTAGCTGTTAGTCATGTTACGTGGCTTCAACACAAGTACAAAAGTCCACATAAAATCTGAAATGCAAAACGGTTTTTTAAGCACCATTCATGACAAACCTTAAAAGTGCAACAGTGGATGCTCTAGCTGACAAACACCTAAGATATATATTAAGGAGCAATGGTCTAAGCAGCAGGGAATCCTATCAAGAGCTGAATATTCACCAGTTTTAAAAGTGTTTTCTTCTGGCATGTCAATTTGATTTTATTTCTGACATGAATGGCATTTATCATGCCCGAAGCTTCATGAGCCACAGCATTTTTATATTAACAATTTACAATAAAAGAGAAATTACAAAGGGTCACAACAAGGAGTGAATGTCCTGAGGAAGGGATAATGAGAAGAAAGGAAGGTCAAAGAAAACATCTTGGCCTTGCTATTTTTATTGAGTGTTCATTTCACAATGGTATTATGTTTACAATTTATTTATTTTGAATTATTTTCATATGAAATGAAGAAATCACTGTCATCTCATGTAAAAGATATTTTTACCCAAATATTGAATTGTGCTCGTGATAGGGAGGGAGAAAAGAGAGAATTCATATTTGATGTAATTCTAAATCTATATGCTTCTCTTTCTAATTATTACAAAGCTAATTATTTGTTACATTTATTGGATTAACACTTTGCTAATCAGATTTCTTCTCCTTTGTAGAGCAGCACCAGAGCAGTGAAATGCAAGGTGAGAATGTTGTCTGGATTTTCAACAGAAAATTAGAGTGCCATTTTCCTTATGTGCAGATTAGTTCAGCTGCCTTGTGATTTACGACCAGTACAGCATATTCAGTATCACATCCTACTACATAGCATCTTTGTTCCTACAGTGATAATTTCCTAACTTTTTGGATGTGGAGACCATTTGCCAGTGGCAAAATGTCCCTCTCCCATCAGGAAGGTTTCTCTCAGCAGACCACCCTGTGGGGCAGGTGGAACCACCAATCTCCTCCAAAGAACAGGCTCAGAAACATGGACTGGTACCAGGGCAGAGCCCTGCATGCACACACACACACACACACACACACAGTTTTGAATGCACTTCAGGCACAAAATAATGCATTTTTAAAAGATACATGGTGCCCTTAAAACACATAACTCAGCTGTTATCAACAAAGCAAAGAACTGAATTACAAAACATACAAACCAACCCAACCCAAAACTTCCTGGCAACATGTGCAGCTGTATTTTTTAATAAAAAGAGCCAATAGAGAATGCTTCTAATGCTGCATGCAGCACAACACAGAAGGTTTCCTATAGATATTTCTAGGGAAAAGAAAGAAAAGTATTTCCATGAAAAAGCATTTTATTGTTATTAGCTGCAAGTTAACAAAGCATTTCCTAGAGAATTAAATGACAGTATTGTTTTCTAGTAATGTGTTTAACTGCAGAAATAAAAAGGATAATTGTAATCAATTCATTTGTGGATACTTTTTTTTATTTTTAATACTTTAAGAGCATTTGCTATAAATCTATGTTAGCACAAAATGATTTTAATATCGGGCAATAAAGTGCTTAAATTTCAGGAAAAAGAAACACTTTGGGGTTCTCATTGAATGAAAAAGAGACCTGTCCAAGACAGCTTTTTCCAAATTAGCAGATTCTTCTTCTTTTTTCTTTTCTTCTTCTTCTTTCTTTAGAAGATTACTCAAATGAAATTAAATTACTTGTAGAACATACTATCAAAACACTTATTTTTCTTGATTACCACTTCCCTCAATACATTGATTTGCCCCATTATGTGGGGTCTTTTAGTTCTGCCACTAATGATATGTGCTTGTTGTAACTTTTTCTCTCTGTTTCAGGAAGAGAATAAACTATTTAAAGAGAAATATTTAGGTGAATTGTCAAAAACTTGTAACCACACCAAAACCAGGTGTTTTAGTCACAGATGATATTTTTGGAAGAAATATTTGATATTGTGGTGGAATATCTAGTTATAAAAGATTTTATGTGAAGAATGATAAAGCATTGCAGTGGTTAAGCACTGTCAGCCCCAACAATTGTGACTATTTATATTTTAGGTTCCTCTTCATGAATGATTCTGACTTTGACAGGGATATTTTCCTCCTCACTGAAACTTCAGTTGCAAGATTTGCTTCTGGAGGCCCAGCCAGGAACAGGAAAAGAAAAATCAGTAATTTAAGCCTGTTCTTCATATAGATGCACAGAACTCCAGTTATTAAAGTAAAAGGACACTGATTTGCACAACACAGGTTGTATAAACAGGCAAAAATAAGTACGTCTTCAAAACCACAAGAAAATAATTTGATTTTTTCTTTGCATCAATATTAACAGTGTATCAACTATTGGAACAGTGGGTATGCCAAACTCAAGATAATCTTCATGAAAACACTCACTTAGTAGCAATTTTTCTTTTACTTGCCTGATTCAACAGTAGTGGAAACAAGGCAAATTTTATCAGAGCAGAAAACTTCATTATGGCACATTCAGAGCTATATTTAGCCCTCCGAGATCAAGAATGATCTTACAGCCAGGGCCAAATTATTCTCTTTAACTGCGCTGTGCAAAAGATGTCCTAAATGATGAAGACCCTGCTCTGTCCTTGAACAAGCACAGAAGACAGAGACCTCAGTGGGAGGAGTGTGAGCTGCTGTTCTGGTCAGAATTGAGTCCTAAGTGACCTCCTGCTTTTACATGTGGTCTACTACTCTAGGCACATCAAGGTTGCAAAGGATACAATTTGACTGTAACCTATTTTTTTTGTCTCCTGATAGTTTACTAAACTATCAATGATGCAGTTTTTGTGGCTTAATTAATTCTTTCACACTGTCTTCATCCATCTCAGTCATATATATTTGAATATTTCCTCTTATTAACATTTTCCTGCATGTTTTTTTCAGCTGTGGGTAGACCCACAATGTTAATGAATGACAATTATCTTTCTTTCTTATCTGAGAACTTTAATGATCCTTCATTAAAATTGACAGAATATTACTGGAAGAGTTGTACAAAACCCTTTCTTAATTTATAATATTTCTTTTTCTATTAAATAGAAATCTTAACCTGGTGTAATTTTCTGGGTAACAATTCACCAGGAATCCTTTCCTGAATAGCTTCACGAAACTGGGACCTACAGGGGAATGCACTACTGTGTCCTTTAGAGGGTTCTGCTGTACCTTAGCACTTAGTTAATCCCCTCGTCAAACACACTCAAGAAAATGAAAGCTGCATGTCACATTGTCAGTGTGAGGAATTGGCTGAAGGCTTTGCATTTGATTCTGGGTCTCAGAGAAGACAATATGTTCTGGGGGAAAGCAGCCTGAACACTTTTGTCTGGAGCCACTGTAAATGTACGCACGCTCTCATTTGTAGCGTTGTCACTGGCTGTCCAAAATTGCAGTCTGATGTGTTATAAAAGCTTAGCATCAAGGAGCATTGCATCTGACATGCTGATTAACTGTAGGAGCTGCATCTTAAAACTCCTTTTTACAAGCAGATTTTTAAAGTGCTTTAAAAAATGCTTTTCAACCAAGGCAGAGTAACAAAAAGATAGGAACACATCATTCTTGCAATTGCAGGTTAAACTTCCATCGTGCTTTAAACGTGCTTCTAGATTAATATTTTGAGAATAAGAATCTAGTCATTGCAATTCTATTTTGACACACAGAATGATATATCCTGTTTCAATACCACCTATTTCCAGGAGAGAATGAAGCCCTTTTTTTCAAGTAAATCTAAATTGCAACAGCAAGTGTTGCACTGTCATTTTAATGACAGCAGTAGACTTTAAGTATGGAATGAATCAATTATTGCAAGAACAGCCCCTGTGTAAATCACTGATGGCAAACCAACCTCAGGATTATAAAATGAATCTTTGACAAGTATTCAAGGTTTCAGCATATTCTCAATAATGAGGATTAAGTACCTACTATCTATGAAAGAAAAGTTTTATTCACTTACTAAAGGATATGTGAGTAATCATTAAGAGAGGTCAGATTAACTGAGGTAGTTTTTAAAAAAGGGCATCCAGTACAACATCTGCTGGAAAATCAATGATAAATATGTCAATTTTTTTTAGAAAAAGGGAAAGATTAAGCGTAAAGCAGTGTAATGGAATGACTTAATGCTCTGTTTTTAAAGAATGGAGAGGAATTATAATGACATCATAAACTATCATTATGAAACTTTTTGACATTTTCATGTCAAGAAAAAGACTCATTTGACTCAAGAACAAATAGTGATTTCTGCTATCCACAGGCAATTCAGTCAAGTTCAAATAAATCCTGATTCTACACTGAGAAATGATGATAAAAAAGCCTCTGGACTACTCTGGTATACATTACATATTCTCGTATTTCATATTTTCACACTAAGAGAGAAATTGAATTCAAAGTTATAATCGTAGTTGAGCTGTGAAAATGGAAATATTTTTTATTTGATTATGTGTCAATAATGCATACACTTTTTGAGAAGCCTTTGTAGTAAATATTTCATATCAGTTTGCTGTCTTTGCTGGTACCCAAACATTATTGCATTGCCTTTTTCTTTTTAATTTCCACAAAATAATACAAAATTGAGAACCAGTGTTATCATAATTGTAGACCAACATAATTTCATGATGGAATAAAGCATTGTGTTCTGTCATAATTTGTATTTTAATTATTAATGAGAGCCTTTGCTTTAACTGTCAGAATTTTTTATTAATGTCTTACAATATTTGCATACTCTTTGCTTTTATATAGGGAGAGCATATGGAGTGGAATATATGTTTATGTCCCATATATTTATATGTTTTTCCCTGGAAGGTTTGCTTCTGAAAGCTTTAACAATTGACTTCACATTGATCAAGAGATGCTTTATATACACGGGGATGAGTGAATTTTTTAAAAAGTCTACAATTTTTCTACATTTTAAAATTTGATATTCCCTTAAAATAATTGAAAGCATCTTCAAATTGAAACAAATCTCTGCTGCTTGTAACAAAATAATGTGTCTGTTTACTTGTACTGCTGCATTTCTATTATGTTCTTTCAACCAAAATTATATTTCTTTTATTTGTATTTGTGCCTGTGTATATTCCTTCTTGTTTATAGCACAATGCGCTGTCCCTTTGGCCCAATATGGATGATTCACAGTTCTATATTTTCATTCTGCACTAATTGATCAATTCATTAGAAATTAATTCAACATTTCTAAATTTTATATACCAGTGCATGCTTTGTTAAAATAATACATTCTGCAATAGGAATGAGAATGTTTATAACTCTAATAGCAAAACCATAATTGCATAATTTTGCAATAACTGAATTTTAGAATTAATGAAATATAAATAGGTACATTTGCAAAGTGTAAAATTTAGATAAAATATGTGTATATTAGAAAGAAAAATGATGAAACAATTACAGCTCAAATTACAGAAAAAACATGAGAATAAACATTTCTCTTAAGAACATTTCCGCAAATAAGAGTGGCTGTAATTATTTTGCTGTTTATCTATGACCCTCAAGTTGTTAAATGTAAATGATTTTGGGCTATTGATTATTAACATTTTGCTGCTGCTCACAACCAAGTGTTATAGTATTCTTTTTGTGCATTTCAGCAGTGCTTTTTCTAACTGCCCTGTTTTTATTATGATTTTGAAGTAAGAAATTCAAGTCACCAGCTTGTCAGAGGAGCCAGTAGTCTACAAAGAGGCTGTTTCTCAGTAACCTCTTATGATTTGTTTGCAAATTATCTCAAAAAGTTACAGTATGGACTTAGAAATAAGCTCAAATCGCGATGCACTTTTGCAGAAAACAAAACTGAAGGGATTCGGAAAAATGCAAGTGCATAAAACATTTCTTTCCATTGTGCACTCAAAGGGCTGAGGTTTTGCAGTAAAAGTCTGGCATCTGGTGGTCCTGGGAAGCAATGGCATCCCGGTCCAGAAGGAAACAAGGTAGTCACAGCCTGAATTAGCTCATCAGCTTGTCATAAACTAATTATTTCCAGCATATGCTTACGTGAGAACTCTCGATTCTGAAGGACCCCTCAGTATTCATTGCCAGCGGTTGGGTTTTGTTTTCACCCCAGAATGTCTGCATTTCTTCCCAAAGAGGGAAATAATTGCATGTATCCAGAATTGTGATGAGCTTTGAAATGCCAAATAACGCCCCATGCAACCCTCAGCAGAAGACAGAGGAGGAGACTTACTGCCATTTCCACCAGTAGTGCTTGGAGAACTGAAAAATAATTAGGATGCCAAGACCCAAGAGTGCCATTCCAGGAAAGGAGAATTTCTTCTCTTCTCTGATGAACCATAACAATATGTTGCCACACAACCAAATTTATGAAAAACCATTTCTTCCCATGTTCCTTTAAGAGTACTGACTCAGCAGAGGTTGTGGAGGTCTGGGAGGGGAAGGGTTGCTGAAGCAGAGACCTTCAGAAATGTGAAGTTCATTCTCTCTATTTTCAGGCACATAATATCATCCCTGTCAACAAGTGACAAAGAATTAAAATTTTCACCTTTTTTGACCAAGACACCCTTCCCAGCTTGGGTTACTTTAAAGAGTTATTAGTTATCTTCTAAATTATCAAGCTGTCTTTGAGTTAAATAGTGCTTCACCTTTCCCTTCTTCATGTACCAAATGCACATTTATAGACAATGACAAAGAGCTGGTTAATCTCCTTTCTCCAGAGAGTCCCCATTCTCATTATCACCTTGCTACCTTTTCCTTGAGCTTGTTTATTTTTTAGAGTAAAGTAAAACAACTCTCTGGAAAAGGGTGGCCAAAATTACATAGTGATTCACATGAGATCTCTCCTGAGCTAATACTAATGGTATGGATTCTCCATCTTTATGGAAAACAGCTCTGGATGTAGTCTTGCATTCTCCATGGCTTTACAACTTTACAGCTCTGCATGACCAAATTGCTTCCATAGGTCCTCCTCATTTCATAATATTCCCAGAAAAGCTTCATTAATAATCTTCCTTCAGCCTAATTTTCAATATTACCTGATGTCATCATTCTTCACCTGTGTTATAATTCCCTCAAAAATTGAGTCTTTCTTAAATTTTTATTTTTACTAATCTGTCAGACTTCTGATTGCTTTACTGAAGTTCAGAGGGATTATATCCCCAGTATTTCCTTTGTCTTGAAACTGAACACAGGTATCTACTCTCTCTTTACATTTACCTCAATTTTTTAAGAGTTATTCTTCCCTTAAAAATTAGGCATAAAGTCTTAGACAAAAAGGAAAGGGACCAAAATTCCCTCCAACTCTCTACTGCTGCCTTTTAAACACAGGTGCATTATCCATTCTTTATCTGCCTGGTGTCACACAGAAAACAGATACAGTCCAATACTTGATACAATGTTTTTATCCCAGATGCCAAATCTTGCAACCAAGGCCTCTTACTTCAGCCCATTCAGGACTTTGGGGTTGTATTTTTCAGTGAACAGGGTTTTTTTCCGTGTATACATTTTAATCCTTTCCAAGGTGTAATGGAGCCTGACGTTCCACAATGCTTATATTATCATTACACTTTTGGACTTATAAGCCAGGGGTTATTTTGCTGATCTCTTTTCATATCTTGTACATTGCATGTTTGTCTGGTGCCTTTTCAAGGTTATTATTTATCCAGTTGGAAAGTTTCTTCCCTTGAGCTGCAAAAAAGTTCTAGGTAACACTAGAAACCTTGACATAATGACATGCCAGATCTCTTCCATATCCAAGTCCCTCAGCTTCCCTGCAGACCTGATTTTTTTTCTTTTCCTTTTTTTTTTTTTTCCTAAATAAAATGGAAGGACATTTAAGGATGCCTCAGCCCAGAGTATTTATTAAACACACTCTTCTAGTACAATCCTGGTTTTAAAAAGAGTAACTTAAAAGAAAACAAAACAACACAAGTAGCTAGGCATTTGCATGCTGCATTTTTCCTATACTTCATACAATGTCCAAGCAGCTTCTCAGGGAAGGATCATAATCATTTATGTATGTCAAGTACATAGAACCACTTTGAGTACAATAAAAATGAGCAACATTGAAGTGCTGCTCTTTCACCGAGCATAAAGAATAGGCTGACCTATGCAACAATTCAAGGGTCTTACAGATCTGTGCTGTGCTTGTACAATAAAGGAGAGGAGGAAAAAAAAGGCTTATTGTTATTTTTAAACAATAATTTCCAGAGAGTGCAGGGTTTCAGAGGGTAAAGAAACAGGCCCCTTTCAGCAAAGAGGAAGTTTGGGCTTTTTCATTGCACAGCAACATGGAATAGTACTGAGTTGATGAGACTGTCTGATACACCAAGAACAAAGGAAAACTGCAGGCAGCAGCTTCGACTTCCAAGTACCCCATAGAGTAACCCCTGTGATTAGGCTTCAGCAGTCCTGCTTCCTACAGAGCAACCCTCCCCACTCCTGCTGCTGGAATATTTCCATTTTCTATGTCCAGCCCTACTCCTTTCCTTTCTTCTATGCCTTGGTTGTTAGATAGTCCTCTCCCCAAAATGATAAGACCCTGTATTTGTCACTCTCATGCCTTTCCCTTCCCCAGATGTGTTTTCATACCCAGAACCCCAAGGAGAACACATTGCTTCTCATGAGCAAGAGATTCCAGTGCTATTCCAGCTCCTTTCCTGGCCTGTAGCACTTCCCCTACAAACACATGAAGGGCTAAGGAACAGGAGAGGCCAGAGAAGAGAGCTAGAGGATATATTTGTGTGGTGGAAAGGATGCATCATTCACAAAAGTAGTTGAGAGTTGCAGCTCTGTCAGTGCAGGACTGTTTCCCCTCATAAGTACAGGAATGGCCACTACTCCATGTGCAGATCAGTGCAGACACAGCTGCCTGGGCACCTCCATCTCCTTGTGTACTGTCCCTTTTCTCCATCAGCCTTCAAAATGCAACACTGAGAAATTTAGCAGATCCTGTTACAGAGAAGCACCTCAATGTAGCCAGAAATACAAAAGTAGAGAACAGAACAAGGGTCTCTGACTGACATTTATCTTTCCCTTCTACCACTAAGCATTTCCTGCAGCAGAAAGAGCAAACAACATCTTCAAAACCATGCTGGTTTATAAAAGTACTTCTGTTGCACACCAAGACAACCTAAGACATTTTCAGCACTTCTTTTTTACAGATGGTTTCTGATGCAGAATTGTGCTTGATGCAGAGACCAGCGTGAATTCTCAAGGCATTGTGCAAGCCACAAAGTCTGGGATCAAGTCTCATCTCTCACTGTATTTGTAGAGGATGCCTGCCTCTTGTCAGTCTTGTCAACTCTCATGGTCTCTTTGCTTTTTACCCTGTGCTTACCCCATCTCTTCTTTCATTAAAAAACACGAAAGTTTCTGTCCTTGTGGATTTACAAACGGAAAATAGAATCCCCAAGGGCTTAGAAACCAGGCAGCAAATTAATACTGCCAGCACTGATTATTCTTTGAGATTCTATTATTTTAAAGGCAGTCTCCTGACTTTCAGGGCCTGATTCGTGGCTTCTGAACTGTAAAGGTCAGCCATCCTTGCACTTGGCAAGCATCTGGAAGTGAAATGTGTGCAACCAAGCTCTATATATAATTCTGTAAAATGAGAGCTGTTTTTCTCAGTAGCTGAAATATTCATTATTGAAAATAAACATTTCAACATTCAGAGGGTGAATCATGTGAGCTGAGAATATAATGATCTGGGAAATAGCAAAATACCCACATGTCTCTATCTACAGTGTCCTAAATGGATGTAGCTGAGAGGGTCTGACTTTGCACAGGGCAGGTGGGATGAGAGCCCCTACTGACACACAGGCACCTACACTTACTTGTGGCTTCATCTTTTTATTTCAGCTTGGTTACTCTTCCTGGTGGCTAGGACCACTCAGAAAGCCAGGAAGAAACTAATGCTGAGTTTGCTGGGACAAGGGAGAAAGATGATGAAAGGGATGAAACTGGAAAACACCAATCATTGCAATTTTTCTTATTTGGTAGACAATATGGGCTGTGTTGAGAAAATGCCTTCTGTGCCCCCTTTTAAAGAAACATCTGCCATTTAGCCAAGCTTTAAGTTTGAGAAGTCACACCAATTCAATGCGACCACTAAATCTCCTCAGATTCTTCCTTTGTTTCACTTTCTTTGCACACAGAAATACTGCCGGTTCCAGACAGCATCCTCAAAGGGCAGTGGTGCCAACTCCCTTCAGCCCGGGCCTAGAAAATAAAACTGGACCTTCCTGGAAATGGCAATACCAGAGCAGGAGGCAGTTGCTACAGCTGAGAATTTGTTTCTCTGCTGACTTTGCTTCCTGGCACCAGTTCACCAGATTAAAAGGCGCCTTCAATCTGAAATGCTGAACAAACAAAAAATCGGCAAATGGACATGGAAAGATGCACAGACTGGGACAAGGATGCAGTGGGAATTTCCCAGTTTAGTAAGTTTTGGTTTTTTCAGGATAGAAGGTAAAGTAAGGACAACTGGGACAAACCATAATGGAAAAGCAGAGGTTCATAGGGAAAGCTAGGGTAAAGAATAATATGTAGTAGCTGTTTGCCTCTGGCAGTGGCATTGGGTTAGTTCAAGCTGGCATGGTAAAAGGAGTCTGTTCCCTTTAAAATGCCAGCCTCCGAGGCAAAGCCAAGCTGAGCTTTTTCGCCAGCTTCAGCAATAACATTTTGACGTGCAATTTCCACATTGATATGATTAATTGTTAAATCAAATAAGGAGCTGTGTGATGGAAAAGTCATTTAACTGATTTGCCAAAATTAATAAAGTATGGTCTAGTTTTGCTTACAATCAAATTGGGAAGGCATTTACTAATAAACCCAGAGGCCTCCAAAAAGCAGGAAAAAAATAGTTTCATAGCAAATATCTCTGAGTGCTGCCTTGGAAAACTGCTTCTGTCTCTGCTTCTAAGTCAACAATTCTAATAGGACAGGGCAAGGTCCTTAAAGCCATTTCCCTAACCATGGATGCTAGATGGGAGCTGAATCACTGACCCATCACAGCTGGAGCTGCAATCCACAGGGATGAGCTTCAGAGGTGGGATGTGTCACTAAATACTATGCACACCAAACAAACCAGGGCCTAAGTATCAGAAACTTCTAAATTAATTCCCTGTGTGCCTCCTTTTCCTTTCCACTAAACAAGGATATAACAACTTCACTCCAAAGCAAACACAGAGATAAACAAATCTGGGTTTGTAAAGTCAAATTGAAGTTGTGTGTACTCACAGCATGGGACCATATTCTGAAAACTGAGGATAAAAGGAAAGTTAAACATCTGTTTTTTAAGTGAACATCATGCAGCCCATGCAGTGAAGAGACAAAGTTCTTGTAGAAAATACAGTTTATGATTGTGTGATTTGAGATGTTACCAAATGTGAAAGGCCTTACCAAGCTCTATGTCCTGCAACATGGACACCATAAAAGTTTTTTACAGGCATGTTTGGGTTAAGGTGTCTGAGCATCCTGAGGAAAAATGGGGAAAGAAAAGTAAATAAAGGATTTACACCTTCTTTTAGGAAATAACAGCACACATCACATAAATTGCAAACTTTGGTCTTCAAAACTGACATTTGACTCTGCCTTGTGGTATCCAACAAGGGCATTTCCCAAATGAAGCTGGAAGAAGTGCCAGTGGTTGTCACAAACACTCAGATAACCCAAGAAGTGGGTCTGCCTGTATAATTTTACATGCTCATGGCATTGGTAGACTAACAAGACTGAAAAAACAAAATAGCAAAAGGGAGTAATTTTAAAAGCTAATAGAAAGAAATTCTAGTTGATGTTGAATTAAGAGAATAACAGTGTTGTGGGATCTTGTCTGTGCCATCTCTTTCAGAAAATAAAGAGCTCCCTCGGATCATGTGTCTCCTATCCACATACAAATGAAAGGCAGTCTGACATAAGTTATTAGATGTGATTAGATCCCATCCTAACATGATATAGTGCCAGTAAATATTTTCTATCCTGGCAATAAAAGCTGAATGTTTTTGGTAATGAGTCCATCCTTTTTAATTCTGTCACTTAAAAAATGTTTTTAAACATTTAATCAAACCCATATAGAATATTAACAAGTGCTGAGGCAAAAAGGGATCCTATTGATCACAGGTGATACATCTGGAAGCAATGCACAGTTTACAGTGAGTTGTTTCTCAATTGAATAATGATTTAGTCATTTACAGGGAAAATCCTTTCAAATAAAAGTCTCACACTGAGATACCCATTCTTTCTGATGGAATCCCATTGCTTAGATGGAGTTTTGTAAAGCACTTCACACAAATTTTATTGAAACTACTGTACAGTGCTTTATGTGAAGGATATGGAAGCACATAAAGTATTGTACAGTAAATTTTGTAATGAATGGCCACAAATGGCTTGTTAAAGATCCCTGTGTGGATGTCGACTTTAAGAGCAAGTATTGCTAGACTAATGTATTTTTGGTGCAGTTTTTGGTCAAACAAAATCTTGTCAAGAACAAGGTTCCTGAGATAAATGACTTCATTTATCATTCTAAGAATAGTATCTTGGCTGAATATGTGATTTGTCTTCTCTTAGAAGTTTTATCACCTAGTTGTAAGCTGACCAGTTCAGCAACCTGAATTTTCACAAAGCATCACTCAAATGGTGAACATGAGCTAAGCAAATGATTTGCAATGAATACCCTTTTTCAGCAACTTTTGAGCAGGTGCTCAGATTTATTCACTATTTAGATTTACTTTGTGGATTAACTGGAAAACTATCAGATTAGGAAGACTTGGCATTTGTTCATTGCAAACTTTAGGTCAGATAAATCCACTCAAAGAAGCTTTATGGTTTTCATGCTCTGGCTTGATTGGCAATGAAATGTTAATTTAGAAAAATACTATTAGATAGATAACTGCAAATGCAGCTCTGAAATGTCCTTTCATCAAAGCAGCCCATAAGCTTTCTTATTTTAAAATTTTTAAAGAGCAAATATTGAGGAAAGAATCTGACTTATGCAATTTGTCATTATCTAAATCTGTGAAACCTTAAGACACATGGTCCGGCCCAAGAAATTAATTTCTAGAATTCAAGAGAAAAGTTGTGCACAATTTTATGCAACTCAACTAAGCATCCTCTGTACATTGCTATTAGCTTCAACGACTCTGTAAGTTGCCAAAAAACATGTGCTACTGAGAGTGATGTGCAAAAAGCAAATCCAACAAGATTTAAAATGATGTTGGGTTCCTTCACAAATGTGAATTTAGAGCTTGTGGCTAATGTTTCAATAATTTCTCAAAAAATCTGAATCTCCTTTAACAAAAAGTTACATCAGAAGCAGTATCAATGCAATTCTTTGCCTGCTTAGAAGTGTCAGAAGCCACCAAGGCTCAAGACTCAATTTTTTCTTCTGTGGCTGCCAGCTCAAGATGGTAATTTTTGTCTCTATTAATTTTGATTAACTGAACCACAGCTATTGACTCAATTCACAGAGACAATCAAAAAGCCTCATGACAGAATTCATTGGCCACTGCTAATCTTTCTACATACATATGACAGTATACCCCCTAAAAAGTTTAAGGGGTCTGATATTAAGCCTTGATCCTAGTCCTTTGCTCTATCTTTAGCCAGCTGGATCTAAACTTTAAAAAGGGTAATTTTTAACAGTATTTATCATGACTGTTTGCCATTGAAGACACAATTTGTGAAAGAAAAAATAGCATAAGTGCATATAAAGGAGTCTCAGTGTACCATTGCACAGTCTAGTGCTAAGCACGTTTATGTGTGAGCACACGCAGGCAAAAGTACCCACACTGTACTTTTAACCGCTAAGCAGTAAAAAACCTTTGCAGAGTGATCATGTACTACTCCTCTGCTCCAGTTTGACAATGAAAACAGCTCAGAGCTGCCAGGATTCTACATCAGTCACCCCGTCATGGTCATTGCATGGGAAGAGGATTTAAGAGAGCTGATCTGCCCTGTCATTCTGGGGCAATGGATAAACATGCTGGGATTTTTTTAAAGCCTTCCTTTGGTCCACCTGGCATCAATCAACAAAACTGACAAGCCTCCTGACAGAACAGAGAACTGCCAGCAGATGAGCGGTGTAGGTTGTTTTGTTGGTGAACTTCCATACTGTGGCAGAAAAAAAAGGACAAGCATGAAACCAAAGCCTTGGACTTGGCAGCAGTGAGAAAAGCAAAGACCTTGGTAATTCACACCTTGAAACTGTTGTGAAGCGGACATAAACTGGAACAGAGAGATAAAGTAGTATAAGATTATTCTTTGATAGGAAAACAACAGTGTTCATGCAGCAAGAACAAAATACTCTGGCATGCAATGTAAGTGCAAAATTTCTGTTGGTGTTATCAGGAGGCAAAGTCAGAGATTGCAGGTAGACCACAAGCAAAATTGCTGTAATTGTCCTTGGGGATCTCCAGCAAGTCTCTCAAGGCTCTGCACCTTTGAGGTCATATCTCTATCTGAATGTAGAGGTGCCTTATTTTGTCTTTTACATCAGTGAATATGATTAAACTCCTGCTGTTGTGCTAAATTTCAAAGATTGTAAAAAGTCATGGGAATTAAAAAGGTCACTGCAGTATTTCATTTCAATAGCAAATCTGTGGAATAATGTTGTACAAGTACATAGGAAACCGCTTTGAAAAGAGAACTTGTCACTGACTTAGTTCTAGTGAAAAATAGCAGGCATTTGGAAAATGGAATTCTGCTTCCAAAACATAGAAATGGGCAGATAATCAGAAATGGGCAGAATAGAGTCCTTTCAAACATCAAGGCACAGAAAAAACACACAATTCCGAATTATTTGTGTAACATATACATTTTATATCCACACATCTACAAATGGTAAATTCTACTTCCATACAGTATAAGCTGATGATGAATCCTTTGTCTAGAAAGATATATTCCATGTGCAGACACAGAAGACAAGACTTCTGTGTGAAACAACAGAGCAGGTAAATGTTTTAAACCCATTTGTAAAAAAATCTTAACTTCAAATAAAGCTCTTTTCATTCCTTGTGTATACATATGTTTTTGAAACATCTCATATTTACTTTCTTTCATTTTAGTCAGACATGTTCCTCCTTATGAATCCATGGATCAGCATAATTTCTGCTGTTTTTCAAACTGGCTAATCTCAGTGGAAATATAGCTCTGCAAATAATACAATTTTCCTTCAGGAGCAGAAAAAAATACAATTCCAACAGTGAATATAAAATCTGTGGACTTGTATGAGTTCTGCAGGACCGAAGTCCTAACTGAACACCATCCAAAACATGATGGCATATGAAAGGTTTCAGTCATAGTTAAGGTTTGTGGAAACTTAGCACCTTAAAGAACCTGACTAACCTGGAAACCAAAGAGGGCAAGACTCTAGAGTAAGTTTAAAGCAAAACCTTTTACTTGTCTACAGCCCTTTTGGGCTTTTTATTTAGTCTTTTTCAGAATGGCTGCATCACCAGGGGAATTTAGCTGTTAACTTTCAAAAATAGAGTGTGTTAAAAGGTTTAGGGTTTTATTTCTGTTGGCTAATTTGTTTTGAAAGGCTTACAGATCAGCTCACTTGAATGATAGAAGTATACCCCTTACAAAAAGGCCATAATCTTGTGAGACTCCAATCACGGATGGCAAAGTATGAGAATGTTAAATTCTTCTGGACAGGTCTCCAGAATTTTTAGCAAGGACAAAACTTTTTCTTTTTTTTCTTTCAGGAGTCTCTGCTAAAATTTACCAAGTGCATAAGTGAAAAGAGAAGGTTGACTAAAATACTTTTTTGGCAATCTCAAGAACAAAAGGTGCCTATGTGGAAGATATAGCCAAATTAAAAGCTGTTTACTATTTTTGAAAGTTGGTATTTCTCCGATGTCTAAATTCAAGAACTAATTTATACTTTTTTACAGGATAGAAAATTATTTCAGGCTCTTCCAGCAATCTGGACAATAGAGAAATCTAAGAGGAATGCTTAGCAGGCTACTTTTGTTGAATAGCCATCAAGCACAGAAAAAATGCAACCTTGTTATCATTTCTACACATCACCTATATGCTTTGATGACAATGGACACAGAACTGATGTTATCAGACCTTGAGGAATAAATTAATGCTATGGAATACGCTCTGGTGCAAAACAAAAGGGAAAGAAAATTAATCTTCTCACCCTGTGAGAGGTGAAGCAGAATCCTTAAAATAAGATGAGATCCAAGCCCCTACTATTTTTTTTCCCCCCAAAATAACCTGAATGCTTTTCAGGTTACAACATCACTGTCACCTTCTCCACTGGGCTGGCCCAGAGTATGAGTGTATGAGGGGATATATGCAACACAGAGAGTCTCCTTTCACCAGTGAGGAAATAAGCCCTCTGTCATTTGAAAACTAAATTTTCCTCTTGCTCTTTACCAGTCCCAGCACAGATACCCAAGAGCTACTTTGTGTGGTAGCACTGACATGTTCAGATAACTATTTTTGTGGTGCTCTCCCGCATGTGGGAGAAGGTGTCCTTGAGAGCACTGGCGAGTTTTGGCCGGGCCGCGCACACAGATGCACAGGGACAGGTGTGCCCGTGCCCTGGCCGTGCTGCCCGCTGCCTGGAGGCCAGCCAGGTCTCCTCAGGGCTCTGTGAAGTGGCTGCACTGTCACGCTGATCCCCGGCAGCCTGTGCTCTTGGGACGGGTTATCCCAAAGCCTCAAAGTGATCACAGATCTCCACACACTCTGTTTTACCAACCCCAAAGCCCAGCAAGGCACAGGGGTTTTTTTCTGCCATGCTAAGTCAAGCTAGACCATCCAAACTACATTTCCCTGAGCTGGGACCCTGCAGCAGGTGGTTGGTGGCACTGGGTCTCCCAGCACGCGTCTCTGTGCTGCTTCCTTAAACTGTGGTGCACTCAGGCACCCTGTGACAGGATGGGTAAAAGTGCTGATCTGCTTCCCGGGCGGTGCTGACAGCATCAAGACACAGCACTCTTCATCTCCACTACACTTTTGTCGTCACTTACCCGGGCAGCAATCTCGAGGCAATGCAAAATGCAGCCAGAGGTTGTCTTGGCAGGGGCAGGCAGCTTTTTTCTTGCTGAATTCTGACATATAAAACTATACCTGGAAGAGCCACTCAATTTCTCCAGTGGAAACTGGTTGAGAATGTTGGGGTTGTTCAGACTGGAGAAGGGAAGGCTCCCAGCAGAACTTATAGCACCTTCCAGTACCTAAAGGAGTTTAGAAGAAAGCTGGAGAGGGGCTGTTGACAAGGGCTTGTAGTAATAGAACACGGGGGAATGGCTTTAAACTGAAAGAGAGCAGGATTAGATTAGATATTAGAAAGAAATCCTTTGCTGTGAGGGGGGTGGAAAAGGGGTTACCCAGAGAAACCGTGGATGGTTTCTTAAACACTTCCCATCCCTGGAAATATTTAAGGCCAGGTTAGATGGAGCTCTGAGCAGCCTGATATAGTGGCAGGTGTCCCTGCCTGTGGCATTAAAATACTGAATTTTGAGATACACTGTTGGTTGGGTTTTTTCCAATCAAGACACAGCCATATATGCGGAATTTTTTAATACAATGTTCATGCCATAATGAGGCTCCTTGGTAAGTTCATGGAAGGGGCTCCACTGAGACTTTTGTAACACTAAATAAACCTAGTAAGATCCAGCATCAAATCCTTATAATTATGATAAAAAGCATGTTAAGTTCAGGTTTGCAAAAGCTATTGAGAAAATCAAGGCAAAAAATCAATGTTGAGATCTTGCTTTTATGCATTTTACTGGTAATTGGGTCATTAGAAGTAGCAGCAGAAGAACTAGGGATTGCACATGATTATTCTGCGCAGACAGCAATATCCAAGACTGGAAGTAACATCTTCACCTTGAACTTAGTGAAGACTATTGAAAGGCTCAAGTATTTTGTTGGAGGAGTGCAAATTTAAAAACTGAGGTTAGAAGGTAAATTTTCAAAGAATAGAGAAAATCCTACAATTAAAATTGAGTTTATTACATCAATCTTTGCAATTCTGAATTCAAATTAACTTCCTGCACATATTCTTCAAATTCAGACTACAATGTATAATTTTTAAAAGAAATTTCTAGCATCAACTTAAAGAAAATATGTGGAAAGCCTAAGAAAGAAAATAAACACAGGCAACAAAAATTATACCAAATATTCAAACTGATTATTTGGCAATTTTCCACTTTCAAAAATCACCAACTTATGAGGACTATCTTGAGAGAAAAGATAATGCTATTTTCTGAATATATACTGCAGAGGACATGGAAGGAATGATATCTAGAAGACACCTCTTTGGCCTGGAATCTCTTCTCAAGCCATCCATAGAAAAGGTCATTTAAATCCTTGCTACAGAATACTTTTAAAGCAATATGAAAACAATTAAGACCTTTCTATAGTTGTGATTTATTCTGTACAATTCCTCACTGAACAATTGTACTGTCAACTTTGATAGTTTTCCTCAAATAAGGAAATTCACCATTGGCCAGAAAGGCCACAAAGTCTACACTTCTCTCTCTGCAGCAGCTGCAAAGCCTGGAGTAGGCTGTAAAATATGAATTTCAACAGCAGTAAACTGAGACCTAGGGCATATTAATTTTCCAATAATCCCTGCAGAGCACGTGCGTGTATCTCCATTTCCCAAAGGGCCACTAATCTGAGGAGCAGATAAGCATCTTGCCCAAGGCCAAGAAGCAAACCAGTGGCAGACACGAGGAAAGGGCCTGGAGAATTTTGTTTCACAGACCCTTATTTTAACCCAGGCCACCCTCCACCTTCTTACTTCAACTCTGGTGAAAGAACTGCTCAGATCTAATTTGAGATAGGGTAAGACTATAAGAGCATGACCACGTTAAGAACCTCTATTTTCTTTGTTATACTGCATTTTCAGGGAAATGCTACTCCTACAGTGGTTTACATTTTAAGGAGGAGCTGGCATAAAACTAAACCACTTAAATTGGTTGAAACGTTGCTGTTCTCTGGGTGTTAATAAAAAAAAAAATTCTTGTTAATGAAGCTACATACATTTTAGCATAGCTGCATGAAAATGGAAAAATCTTGCTCCCTCACTGATTGACTGAGCATCTTGTTAATCATTGCAGTGTGTATCAACTCATTATTCAGCTGTGATATGTTTTCCCTGTGACAGCTTAAAATATATAGTGAGTGAATAGTTACTGAGTAAAAAGTACTTTCAGATTATAATATTTTATCATGGTAAAGAAAGCTCTAAACCAACATGATTTGACACATAAGATGTGGCAAAAAGTTGAGGCACAACAGCCACCATTATAAATATTTATAGACATATCTAAAATCTTATATAAAGTTCATCCTGTTAAAGGACATGTTTTATGTTGTACAATTCCTCTTAGAATATCAATCTAATAAGCACCAAATGAGGCTGAAGACAATGCTGTTATAAAAAATGGAGAAAAATGATTAAAATGTGATAATTATACTGACAGTTTATATGCTCAATCTAATCAACCAAGCTTCCAATTTGTCATAATGTACACTCACTCATACATTATTGCTTAATTATAGCAACACTTCTATTTCAAAAGGCTGTCAATCATGCAAATGCCTATCATTTTTCTCTATTTGCATTTAAGAGATATATTTTTAGTTCAGTTCCAAGGCCCTCTGTGAACCTGAATTAACCCCAGCTCTTTCTTTTGTTTGCAATGCTCATGCCTGTTTATTCACTGTTTGCTGTCTGTGGTAGGTTGTGTTGTGTGATTTGCTGCTTCACAGCTCATCTGCTGCCAAAGGGATTTTTGAATTTAATTTCTGTTCCTGAACCATGGTCTCAGTGATCCATGTGTTCTGAGGAGCTGCAGACCTGAGCTTGAACTATTCAGGTTTGATGTGAATAAAATTATCAGACATTCTTGTCTTCTGTTCTGGATTTGTCTCATTAGTCCTTCAGGGATAGGAAGAGGGAAGAGAACCTTCCCTTTCTTCCATGGACAGCCCTGCCAAAATCAGTGGGACTGGTTCTGGGCTGTAAGTTGTGAAAAAGTGTGAAAAGACATCCTTTAAAAACACATCCTAACATTGACATTCTGATGCACATTTCACACTGAATTGTTCTTATTCTGTTTCTTTTGGCTGTTTTAATAACGTATCTTTGAGAACCTCTGGTCCCTTCTGTCTCCCATCTTCTCCAGCGTTGTTCTAGTGCATAAATGAAAGAAAAAATTGGCATTTTATGAGAGCATGGAGCAACACAGCAACAGAAATGCTGAACAGGACCCGTCAGCAGTGGTAACAAGGGGAATACTGAAGGAAGTTGGCAGGAATTGTTCAAATACATTGGGAGCACTTAGGCAGAGCCTTAGTGAAGCTGTGCAGTGCCACCAGCGGGCAGACTTCTGGTAGCAAACAAGAGGAGGTGCTCTAACATGAAATATACAGCTCCAGAACTGAGAATTAAACCCTCTTTTTTCTAGCCTTATTGATTCTGAAATTCTGTGAAATGACACCTCAGCAGGAATCACTCCCTTGCATGCTATATTATTCTGCTTAACTTTCTTTTGCTCTTATACATTCTATCACACTATCTTCTCTTTGAAAATGTAATAATTTCTTACAAAGATATTTCATATGCAGTACACAAACATATTCCACTTGAGCTTTAGATGGTAAAAAAAATAAACAAATAAAAGAGCAATTCAAACTACCAGTTTGCATGGCAAATGAATTAAAATAAAAGACAAAAACATGGCATAATGCTTTGAAAAATGTCAAGCTATTCTTCAAATGTTGGCTCAGGAAAACCTCAATACATTTCTGGTAAATGAGGCATGAAGCATATTCTTAAAAATATGGTGTCCAGGAGATAGTACTACCCAATATTTTATTCTAATGGCAATATATAGTACTTAAAAAAGCTTGAACTTTAAATCAAACCCTTTGGGGAGGACATGGACAATCTATTAGTTTTTCAAATATAAGTTAGTATCAATATGAAGATGAGAGAGTAAACCATTTCTGGGAGTTTACCTGGTTAAAATTTGTTTTAAAATTGGAGTGTGGCTTATTCTTTAATTAGTATGTAGGCAATGTGATTGATCTTCCCATATCATCTCTACTTCTCCAAAACTTTGTATTTCTTGACTGGAGTCGTTAATGTCTTGTTAGGTTAAGATAACCCCTAATGCTCACAGTCATGAAGGATGCACTGCCTTTGATTCAGTACAATAATTTGGTGACAAAACTATAGTATTTGCCATACTTGTAGAAAGTACAGCAAAAAAAAAAAAAAAAAAAAAAAAAAAAAAAAAAAAAAAAAAAAGAGAGAGAGAGAGAGAACCCCGTAGCATGCCTTTGAAAGACAGAATAATTTACTGTTTCTAAATAAACACTGTGTCAGATGCCCATTTTGTTCACATTATAATTTATTCTGAAAAATTTATCTTTATTTGCCATTCTTCCTTACTTTAAAAGATACTGGGACAAGTTGTTGCTCAAGTTTTCATCCATCTCAAGCAAAACCAAATACCAAGTTGCTTTTTTCTTACAGAGAATAATGACAAAATATATTTATCTCACACATATACCTATTTAGAGGACAGTAGTACTAACATTATCATTCTTTAAATCCTCCACTGAAAGCAGTATGATGCAAATCCTTTCAGATCTTGTGAAATAGCTTCAAAATTTTGTGCAGATAATAGCAAGTTACTGTTACAAATTTACTGTAAGTAAGACTGCCTGTCTTACTTTTGGACAGACCAAACCATATCCATTTGAAAAATAAACTATTAGGTCTTTTCTTCTGATTTTTACAAGATTTCTGTGCAGGTTGTGAGGCAGCAACAGTGATAAGTCTTTCCTACACTGGAACATCAGTGCGCAGATACAGCTGTTTTATAGGTGAAATGGAGTTTCTGCAAAGATTGCCTCTGGAAAAGTCTTGTGTCATTTTTCTGGTCAATGTCCTTTACTTACACTTGACAGAGCAAGCAGTTTTAGGAAGGACTCCAAATCTGGCAATTTTGCACTCGATTTCACACTGACAGCTACAGTGTACCAACTGTTGAGGCAACTTGGGTGTCAAGCTCTTCTCCTGATTCTCATGGTTATTCTCTAAGATAGGAGAGAGGTCACTTCTGTTTGGCTTTATCACATATTAAAACACAAGCAAACAGCAATTCTTTCAGAAAAAGGGCCACAGCCTAAAACTGACATATAGGCTGAACTAATTTTTTTTATAATTATTAATTCCCTTTGAAATTACCTTTTTAAAGTGTTTAAAGGTAGGACTGTCATTCCATCACACACATAGTTCCTCTTTTGCATATCCTTTGCAGTCTGTCCTGAGGATTTTTATTTTGTCTAACATATGAATATATAAAGGTATGTAAAGTGTAAGGCTGCTACTCTCCAAGCCCTCTCAACAAGAGCCTGCAGCCAGTTGGCTACTGGTAGCAGGATGCAGACACACTCTTTGCCTGCCTGTCATAGGCAGATGTTAGGACCTTGCTTACTCCCTCCTCAAACCAGAAAAAACTCAATTTTTCCAAACTTGCATGTCAAATGAAGTAAAGCTTTCAACTGAATTTAAGATCTTTTTACCTGTAGAAAAATAATTTGTTCCAAAGGATGCAGATTCAGCGTCCCGACAGAAGCCATTTCTGGACAGACACACCTCAGAGCTTTGATTGGATGTCTAAGTACTTGAAGCTTCTCTGTGCTATGCTTTTGTCCCAGCAACACATTCCAGCAGCGGCTTCAGGAAACCTTCCTCCTGGGTTGGAAACAGCCAAAGTCCTTTTATAAAAATTCCACAGGGGCTCTTTACTCCAGTTGTTCGTCAGAGCATCTCAACACCTCCACAGTCTTCTCCCAACATAGCTCCTGCGTTCCTTGTCCAGCCCTGTTTCTGAGCAGAGCTGAAGCAAGAGCTTTTCCAACTTTATTTATTTGTTTGGTTATTTATTTGTTTATTTATTTATTTATTTTACCAGAAACATTCACAAAATAGGCTTTTCCTGCTGATACAGGAATACTCTACTTAGATCACTGAACAGTCTTCCTGCCATCCTAGGCAGAGCTAAACTCTACATTTTTCTCTACATAGTCTTTGGGAAAAAAGCTAACATGCTTTACTTCAAAACTAATGGAACAGTGCTCAGGCCAAATCTTTCTCTTAAAAGGCCAATATAATCTATTTCATAGGACTATGACAAATTACTGAAATAAGATTTATTACTAATGTTTAACACAGAAACTTGCCCAGGACCTAACTCAAGGGAGTGTCATTTGCCCATGACATTCATTAGAACTACTTTACCTTACAAAGAACAATCAGAAGTAAATTTACCTTATATATCCTGTGAATATATGGCTTCCAGCATAATCTTTGAAGCAGCGTAATATAAAGCTTATGCAAACTGGACACGATAGGAGGCAAGCAAGACACTCTTTTTACTTATAACCATGTAACAGGTGTAGTTATTCAGCATGTGATTTGAATTTCAAAAGAAAGAATTCAGTCGACTCAAAGAAGCAAAATGCACCTAATATTTGAATTAGAGAAAGATACATAAAATTCCTTTTCCTTTGGAATTTCCTCTAAACAAGAACTCCATTTTACTGAAGAGGAGCCACCTTGGTAACACCCAAAAAAGACCAAATGGAAAATTATCAGTGGACAACAAAAGGAAGAGGTCCTAAGAACATACATGTGACCTTGACTCTGTCTGTGGCTTGTGGCATGCAGCTGCTTCGTGTGATTGTTGTCGAGACAGGAAACAGAGCTGTGCACTGTCTTGGGGGAATTTGTGTGCTGTTTGTACATGCTGCTGAAAGGCAAGAGGGTGAAGCACAGCTAGTAGAGTGATGGGGAGGATATAAAATGATTGAAGATGTGTGTCCTCATGTGTGTAATAGCCTCGGTTGGGTTGAGGGGCAGGGTGGGGGGAGGAAAAGAATTAAGGAATGGGAACACATTCCTAATGGGTTCTTTATTTTCTCCTCAGCAATCAACAGCTCTTGACTTTATATCAATTTTTCTGTCTGCTCTGTCACTCTTTTGGTTGATGGTCATTCCTTGTAAACTTTTGTGTGAGTTGCTACTAATGAATAACAATGAGTTGAAAACACCGATGCTTAATACTTACTTTTCTCTATCTTAAGAAAAAGTGGGTTTTTTGCAATTGTTACCAGGCTGACATATTTCAATAACTGCTGTTTCCAAGCCACAATTTTATATTTGCCCTGTGACTGTGGTGTCCTTTGGGAATGGCAACATGAATTTTTTTAAAGACCAGGTGTGAAGTTTGGTTGGTCCAGTGTAATCTGTGTTCTTTCCATGCCATCAGAGCAAGTTCTATGTAACTGGCAGCTTTCCCAGGAGACTGGCTTTTTAAGTCAATAAAATTATGGAGGATACAGGTATGGCTTCCATGGCTGACAAGAAGAAACAAAAAACAGTGGAATGTTTTGACTCATAGAGAAGATAAGATTTGGCCAAAGGACTTTGAGATGATGACCAAGTAGAATAAAACTTACCAATAAATAGTTGAAAAATCTACTGCAATTACTGCCCTGTGAATCCAAAAGTATTTTACTTAATACTAATGATCTTGATACTGGTACTGAACCATAACTAATGTCATAAATTTGCAAAAATTAAAAGAACATTGCCTAAAATATCAATGTGTCCTAACACCAAGGTCATTCTGAAATGATATGGCTCTTGTCTAGCTACCCAGACAACCCAGGAAGGATCTTTTCCTAGCAAACTTCACCAGCTAACCACAGATTTATTTAACCTATGAAGAAGATTGCTGACAAATACTCTAATGAAGCATTTTCCCCATAATTGCATTATCTCTAGGTGTGCTCATAGATCCATGGTGCCAAGTAATCTCCTCTGGCAAGTGTCCTCTCCTCCCTCGTTACTCCCTCCAGAAAAGATTCACCCTTCTCCCAGCTTGTCAGCAGCTGTGCTGCAGCATACCCAGAGAGCCAAGCAAGCAGGCAGGGTGCCTTGAATGTTCTGCTTGGCTCCAGTTCTTCAGTCAGGGAGTGTCTGGAGGTGCAGCCTCCTGTCTCTTCCACAAAGGCTCACACTGCCATCCTTGAGGATGCTGAGGAGTCAGGGATAAAGCCAGATCCTCCTAAATACTAATACTATTCAGTTATTCAACAAGGGAGCCCAAAGGCAAAAATAAGCTACCTGACAAACTAAAAGTAGCACTGCCAGAGGACCTTGCAGAATGCAGGTTGGGATAATATGAGGGTGCAGACTGAGTCCCAAATGCAGCAAGACACTTCACTGATAGTTTCACATTAGAAACTCATGAAAATTTTACTTGTCAATATTTTCTGTTTATCTATAACCACCTATTTCTAGGTTTAACATCACTGTAAAATTAGGGGACCAAATAAAATGTCCTGGGCATTGTACTAGAGGTAGGAACAAGATGCACTTATGTGACAGAAGATATAAAGAAAGGCTGTACCAGTCAGGAGAAAGAGACTTCCATTTACTCCATTGAGCTATCTAGCCTCAGATCCACTGTATTTCTATACTTGGAACTATACAAAGCACATTTTGGAATAAGTTAAAGCTGCTCAAAGATGTGCAGTAGCACACACACAGTGTCACACACAGCCTCAAAAAGCCATTGGCACATAAAAGAAAGGGAATATGGGCAGAAAAGTAGACTTGTTCAGAAGACACTGTGAACAGAAAGGCTTATAAATTCAGATAGGCTCCAGACTGTGTTTTCAGACTTGGGTTGAAAGCTGCTGGTTCCAGCCTGCAGGTAAAAATGGCCAAGTTTTCACCTTCACATTTAGTCCCAGCTCTTCCCCCAGAAGATCATTCTCTGAGCTGAAAGAAATAGGAGGCAGAAGCGGTGCAGTGGTGCATGCCTGCTCAGCTTATTAAAACAGGAGAAGAAGGCAATATTTCAGCCCCCAGAAATAAAAAAAGAAAAAGATAGACAAGTAAGAGAGGCTAATCCATCTGATGAAATTAGCAGGCAGAGTATGTAGCTGTTTGAAATGATGAACGAGGTTGAAATAGCTACACAGGCTAACATCCAGTGGGATAATTACTCCAAGCTCTCGGGCTAAAATCTGTCTTGGAGGAACTGGGAGGCTTTGATGACTCAATTTCAATAGGCATGCTTATGAAATACATAGTAAAAGCTATTAAAATTGAAATTGTTCTTGGGCGGTATTCTGAGACTGGGCTACTGACCCTATCAGGCTGCTTTTAATAAGGTACATGCTATTTTTGCTCTTAGAAGTGGCAAATACGATGGCTGCCCACGTACTTAGTCTTAACCATTTAATACCCTTCATCTTGTTTGGAAAAATTACTGTTTCTGGAGTGTAAAAGGACTCCTTTCCAAATCACGCGAACAACCTTTAAACTAAACTGTTCAGAAGTCTGTGCTCTCCCTCCAGTTTCAGAACCATTCACACTAGAAATGTTTTGTTACGGCTGAGGAGGGACAAAGCCTTTTACCATCAACAGCAGCTGTCAAAAAGCACTTCATTTCTGCAGCACGCCCAGGCGTTGCAATACATTTCACAGCATTCTGGGAGTATGAAAGTAAGAGAAAGAATCAGCACTCAGCAAAGCCTCCCGCCCTATGGTTCTACCTATGCTGTAGAATACTGCTCCAAGCCCTCATTTTGCTATGAGCATGAGAACAGGGCTAGGGAATGAGAGCTCATCATGGCTGCTCTTAGCTTGGACACAAAATCAACATCTTGCTTCAAGTCTCAAGGGACTGCTTGGGTGAACTATCAGAGTTTTTTTGAAGGTCTTAGCTCCTCTAAACACACCCAGGTTTTCACAGGTGCCAATGAAAAGGCTATTGAGTATTGATACCTGAATAAATGTTAAAATACAGCCACTTTACTTAGGAGCTTTTGAAAACCTGTTCCATCATTTATTCAGTGTGACTAATGCAATGAGGACATTTCCCTTTCAACTCTGGGGGTAAAATGAAAACTACCATGAAAAACAGCTACAGCTGGAGTCCTGCTAGCACCCAAACCTCCTCTGAAAGGAAATTCAATCTGATTTACTTCCCACAAAGCCACCAGGACAACTCTTAGAGCTGAAGTGTTTCTTTAATTGATATCCTTACACCAGGCTATCACAACTCAGACTTCACTGAAAGCTGGCTCATGACAATGGGATTGGATGTATTTTCAGAAGTATTTCACATTTAGAAATGCCTACACTGAACAACTTCACTTTGCAAAGTCTCAAGTGTTTAAAATAAGTGGGACTTCAACTGAAAGGGAAGTGGTGTTACATCATTGTGTGGAATTGGTTTTAGCTAGATAATTAGCAATCATCTTGACATATGAGAAATACAACAAAATTACACCATCATTGCACTTTCTAGGTTATGTCTGTGCCACGTGTTCCCACGTAAAGCAGATGTTTGGAAAGGAGAGAAATGTAAAGGAGATGAAATAGAGGAAGAATCAGAAAATATCAAACTGAAACTGGCATTTTATTAACAATGTATGTTAACAGTGTTGCACACTATGTGTGCATAGGAGAAAAAGAAGAGGGATGGGTGAGAAAGAAGATGACTATTAGTATTCTGCTCTAATATTTTTCACAGTACATAGGACTTCAAAGGCTGAGGGATATCCACAAATACATCCACCCACACCTTACCTGTTCATACTTGCAGGTTCAGGTCAAGTGAAGTTCTTTATAATATTTAGTTCTTCATTCCTTCCCCTCCCCAAAGAGCCCTACACACCTTGACCAGTTCCTTTAAATATTTGATCTTTAATATATCCAAACCCCAAACTCCTCTGTGATTTGGAGCACCAACTAACAAAGGCAGATAAGTGAGCAAAATCACACAGACCTGCAGGAGCAGGGAAAGTGGAGCTTTTGCTCTCAGAGAAACACCAGACACTGAAACTCATTTTTCTGCACTACAACTGGCAGGGTTTCTCCTGATTTACATAGGTGCAAAGTAGATGAACCTGAAGCCTTTCTCCTGGACTTCAGTTTATTTCATTTCATTTCATTTCATTTCATTTCATTTCATTTCATACAAACCAGTATATTACAGCTATTTTATTGTATCTCATAATTACTCCCTAGAACAGTAGGAGGAGGACTGGTCTTTATAGGGAGGGATATTTGAAGTGATTCATCAAGCTGCCTCTTCAAGTAATCTGAAACAGATTTTCTGCTTACAGAAGAACTCTTAGATGCAGACATCCTGCAGCAATTCAAAAGTGGGAGAAAAAGCTATTAGCCTCCCTGAAAATACTGTGAAACTCCATTTTCTGGGAATTGAAAGCTTTCATTACTGGCTCTGGGTAGCATGAAATGTATTTGCCCACTTCTCATTTGCCAACAATGTTCAACAGGAAATCTAAGCATCCCAGTATGAAGTTTAAAACACAGGGCTCCTTTCAGCTCATGCAGGTAAGTCAGGTTAAGAGGGGAGCAATGCATCTGTAAAGTGCAGGCACAGCACAGCTCTGTGTGTCAGCTCATTGCCCTCAGTGCTACTTTTAAATTGTTTTTACTCCATTTCCTCAACTGGTACTGCACTGGTTGCATTTAACAAAAGGGCTGCTGGGTTGGGGAAAATAAGCTTGAAAACAAGCATTTACTGTTCAGTGGATGAGTGTGAAGCCAAAATGCCAGAACAAAGCTGAGGTACCAAGAGCATTTTAAGCCTCATTGAGAGTCCTCCTGAGGTTTGAAAATGCATTTAAAAAGAATTAAATCTAACAATACATTTTAAAATAATCAAAGAAAATTGTATTGGAAATAGCCATCCCAAGCACACAATAAATTGTCTAGCCACATTTTTAAATTAACCACACAGTGTGATATATAAAAATCAGCAATAACATTTTACAATTCTAATAATAACATGCAGTCTGCAGGCGTGTGATTCAGTACACATTCCTTGGGAATGTATTTGGCCTTTGGCCCTGTGTCTCACAGGGCTCCTGAGGAGAGAGCAGCATGCCTATAAATTTATGACTGGATTACCTGTCATGTGTTATTCCTTACCTAATTGTTTCTGTAACCTATCGTTATCCTTATTATTGTTCTTTCCCATTATCCACTTAAGACTGTTTAATGTATGTGTTGTAGGGGAAACAATGGAATTCCGGTCACTACTGCATTTTTCATGAAAAGGCTATTTTTATCCCAAAGTACAAACAATATGGCTATAAATATCCCCTGTCCTCCACATATTAAATTTTGATTTACATTTAAACATTGATTTCAAAAATATTCTTTTCCTTTTATGGCTAATAGAGAAAGAAATGCTGTAAATTAGAGCTGGATTCTGGGGAGAAAAAAAATTACCCTCTGCTCAGGACCTCACAGCACTGGATGCCTGGAAATGGTTGGATGGGATGGAGGAAAGGAGTAGATGTACACAGAGCTGCTGGTAGGCAGAGATTAGGGAGCAAGGGTTCAGGCAAAAGCAACAGCAGCCTGGAGTACAGGACAGGGGGAGGCAGGGAAGGAGATGGGCACACAAGGAGAGCACCTACTCCTGTGCATCAGAGTGACAAACCCCACTTCTCCCAGATGGCTCCTTTGGCTGTTCCCAAGCACCTGTGCCATACTACAGGACTCTCTTGGCTCTGGATCTGCTTTTGCCCTTCATCTAGCTCACAGAATGCCCTTTACCCTCTCAGACAGCTTGGTATGATGGATCTTGATGACATTTAGCCAGAATTTTCTTAAACTTTATGTTTAATTTAAAATCATCCATGACTGCATTCAGATGACTACTTCCCTGGTCACAGATATAAATCTGCTACCAATAGGAGTAGAAAAGGCAACTGTAAGTAAATTTCTTTGACTGTTAAGATTTATTCCTGGCATTTCCCACTAAATCTGTGGTAGTAAGATGAGAAAATCTTTCAGACTGGTAGAAAACATAGCATTAGGATATGCAATATTTTGCACAGCTCTAGTAGTTTACAATTAAACATGTTACAAATTTGACAAAGCTTCTCTCTGCCCTTTACAAATTTTAAATATATAAAGTCCAGTTTCCATTGCATGAGGTAGAGAGGCATTATGCCATTGTGTATGTGGTGAAATAAGGACATAGCAAGGGTAGCCAACTTGGTCAAGGACATAAAAATGCATAGGCTACAGCCACTTGTCCCTAGAGGCTACTTAGCAGACTTAAGGCAGACAGAAAGTAAAAGAAATACAATTGAAAAAAATGTATTTCTGGTTTAAAAATAATTATTTTTGGGTTTGGCAACTATGTCTACTTAAAAAAATTGAGTCAGACTTCCTTGGTAGAAGGTATTTTATAGACTTATAAAAGGCTTCTTCAACATGGTTTGGAAAACCCCGAAACTTTAGTCATGACATTTCATGAGATAAACCAGCCTTTTTCAACATAGGAATTCATGTGGAGCATATTTTAGTAATAAATATTTTCTTTACTTATTTTAGGCCACTTGTCATAGTTTAGAATTTTAGTACCCTTTTTTTAATATCAAAATGTATTAAACAATTTTATGTTTTGCCTTCAAAGGACAGTAATGGAAAATCACATCACACAGCAGCTTCTGCCCACGCTCACTAGCTAAAACCATAATAGCATATGTTAATGTATACTATCTAATGGACTTTTAATTCCCTTATAATTTAGGGAGTTGTAAAGAGAAAGGAAAAATGTGGAGGAAGAATAAGAGGATATCAGTATGCAGCAAGAATACATTTATAATTTTTGAAGCTTTAATTTGTAGGAAAAGGTAGATTTACGTTACTGTCAGAATAGCATTAGCATTACCTCTTTTAGAGAAATGTTCACTATTCAAGTATAGAGTTTAAAACTCTGTCAAAGAGAATTTCCTCTTTCAAAAACTGTTTTTCTAAAAAAGCAAAAAAACAAACCAGAGAAAACAGGCTCTGCTTACTCTCATTCCTGACCTACTTCTCCAGGTTGACAGCATGGCCAGTTTGGAGAGCAGAGTAGGTTCACATGAAAGTGGGAATATTGGAATTATTCAGTCACTGAGGCACAAGAAATGTCTCCTTTCTCTCCAGTTTTATAGCCTTTTTACTCCACTGAGCTGAGTCTGGGAAGAAAGTTGAGCAATCAAGCAATTTACAGGAAGCTCTGTTTAACTGCATGCTTTGGAAAGTAGGCTTGTATGATATAATAGATATTCTGTCCAAAAAAATCCATTTTACTAAATTGCTACCAGGTTCAGTTTTAAATTGGTAAAGATATAACTCTTATTTAAAGTCATGTTTTAAAGTGACATGAAATAACTTTTGTGTTTAAACATACATCAGAGCTTTACCCTGCAGTGGCTCTGGACATTCCTAAGTGAGGTGCTACTTCTGTTTGTCCCATTAGAAAGGCAGAAATATAGTCTTTCCAGAGGTATAAATCACATGTTTTTTGTTCTCAAGTATCACAAATACCAGATCTTAAACCTGTCACTGGTGTTGGAAAGTATATTGGGAATAATGGAGCTCAAGCCAGTGCAATTTTAGAGAGGAAATTCTACTTTTTACTGAAAGAAGATAATTCATTCTAGCCTCTTGCTTCTTTGAAACATGGCAGCTCAGGGCTTTGGCATGTTAAAGAAAGCATATGTTAAAGTAATGTCAGGCTCCTTCAATTACAAGCACTGACCCCAGCCTATGAAGGTATTTAATCTCCTAGTTATACTTAAAGGTGTGCTTTGAGATGGACAAAGTTAAGGAATTCCATCTCAAAGGAAAAGTCCTTTTCAAGAATTACCTAAAGTTAAATAAAGGATAAAGGCTGCATATTCAACATAAACAAAGTTCCATTTTTAATTCCATTACTGTCTCCAGTAGGGGAAGGACAGAAAACAAGGAAGCATCCTCCACCCTTTGAATACTTGTACATACCATTGGTATTGCCCCCATATGGACAACACAGGCTCAACATTTCTGCAGCATCTCTCAAGAAGCTGATGGGAGCCCCAGAAAAGTAAACTATCCCACTGATCTAGAGATGTAGCTGTCTACAAAGGTGAGTACATGATGCAGCACAGAGAAAATATCTTCTATTTCCCCAGTGCAGTCTGCAGTTTATTCTTGCAGATAAACAGTAAGTATCCTAACCAGATCATCATAATGGATACATTTCACTGGAAATGTTATTCCCATCTTACAATGGCATTTGAACACATCTCTGATTTTCTTTAAGTCCTCAAATTCTTTGCTGGGTTAAGGTTCAAACAGGTATTATAGGCAACAGAATTAATTCTGGTTTATGTGTATTTGTGTGTGTGTGAATCACTTTGTTTAGACCAAGCAAAATAAATGCAAAGACAAGCATGTTAGCAGCAAAGTGACCCTTTAGAAGTCCTAAAAAATTACTCTTGCAGTCCATAGTCCAACATTTAATAATGCTGAACTTGATAAGGGATCTCAGAACCTGAAAAAGGAGATCTGAAAGGCACCTTTATAGAAAACAATTGATTTGCTTCATTTCATTGAAATGGCTAATGCTTTGATGGTTCATATTTACAATAGCTTGTCCTGTTCTTCAATGGAGTTGATATGTTGGAGTCTTTAACACCATAAACTTGATCAAAACTTCCTGGGTAATAAAGAGAGCGGATTTAAGATGTGAGACCCCCCCACCAGCCCCCCCACATCATACTACTGCAGCCCATCTGTGTGCCAATTTGTAACTAAAGACATCAAGAAATGTGTTCTTCATGCTCAGATGCTCTTGGTAGTTGAAAATAGTTCTGAGAGCTCAATATGCAAACTGGGTTCAGTGTCTGAAAGACTTCAGAGTGAAAGATTTGACCTTCTGTAGTAAAAGGCTGTATCTGGCTAAATCTATTACTGAAAGTAGAGATTTTACACACCTCACAATGAAATCTGGGTTTTAAATTTTACCTGCCTTCAAAACAAACCCAAACCTGAAACAAAACCAATCCCCAAATCACTTCCTATCTTTCAGCTAGGCATAATTGTCTTCCCAGCATCCCAGAATTTCCTTCAACAGGGAAAGTTTCCATCACCATACATAGACATATTTGGGTGTGAGGGGTGGGGGGTGGTTGAAGGTTTTGGCAGCAGAAAATGGAAACTTTGACTTCTTACTGTCATGCATGAGAAGTATCACTCCTGCACATTGTCAACTCTGTGTCATGACCACTGTGTCCCAGTGATGGGACATTTTGGCAGGACTTCTAGGAAGTTCTCATCTCATCTCATCTCATCTCATCTCATCTCATCTCATCTCATCTCGTCTCAATCTCATCATCATCCTCATCCTCTCTGCTCAGTTAATTATTTATTTGTCAAAAAGAGTAAACAAGGGGATAAAATAATAGATAATCCTTTGTCTTGCAATGCTGCAGTAACAGTGTGGGAACTGGATTTGAGAACTAGGCAACCACACTAAAGCAAAGTTACTTATCACACATTTTTATGCTGGCACATATCACTGATTATGTTTTCTGTCATGCTAAATTACAAGTAACTTAGAAATTTTAAGTGTGTATTAGAAACCTTATTTATGTCTGACTCTTGAAGTTTCCTCCTTGCTTTCCATTCCAAGGATATTTCAGAGACTTAGCAGCTACAGACTATTAATACTAGAGAAATGGCTGCTTCCACATTTCACTTTGTCGCTTGTTTGCTTGCTACTGAAGGGACATCTCAAAGCCTATTTTCAGCTATGGAAATATGCAGATAGGTGTCCAGTGTGATTTTCACACAGGCTTGGTGTCCAACTTCCATAAAACCTGTAACTTTATAAAGCTGGCTCAGAATCAGAGCCTCCATCACAGAAATTTCAACAACTACACTTCTTTGCATGACTACAGACTTATTAAATTATTTGAGCAAAACTTGCTCAACACTCAATATATTGCCATAAATACCTAAAAACAAATATTTCCCTTTATTCTTATCTACTATTGTTGCATTAAAAAAAAAGAAAACTTAAAAAAAGGGGGAAAGAAAAAATAAAATTGCAAGGAACTTGTAAAGCTCTGTCAAAAACAGAGAGGAGATATTGCATTAAGTTCTGCCTGATGTGCTGCTCTGAAGCAGCTATACGGACTAATGTTCCTAAATATGAATAAACTTTTCCCTATTTGTGTGAATCTAGCTGTCCTTTTGATACTCTAAATTAATTCCATTAATTCTTTCAGAAATATGATTGATTAAATCAAAGTATAGCTTTATTATGCTGCTCTTTTTCTTAAAGCAAGTTATCTGCAGTGCTGGAGATGAAAACAGGTTTATTTTCTAGCAAAAGTAAGTCTATGTGACTGGTCCTCAAAAAGACCATATTCTCTATCTTTTATGTTGCTCAAGAAAACTAAATACATTGATGTTTAGTAGAGATTTTTATAGAACAATAAAATCTAACTCATAAGAAAAGCACACATAAATACCAGAAAAAATATAACAGTGAAATCACCTGCAAATTACAGAAAATGTCTAATCCAGGTGAGTAGGAAAAAAGGGTTAAAAATTTTGCAAGAATTCTAGAAGCTCAGATGACTTTGGAAACACAGATCAAAAACAAAGAGACTGGAAGTATAATTAACTCCATTACTGCTCAGTCAAATGAAAACAGCTGTGACACCCTGTCTTATTTATGACAGCAGCAAATAGCTCTATTCCCTTGCTGGTTATTGCTGTAGGACAGCAGTGGTTCTACAGCAGGTGAAATAGAAACAAGCTGATAATATTTATGTCACTAGATCAGGTTATAGATACAAGATTTATGCAAAAGTTCTATAAAAATATCCAAGTAGCTTTTATATCTTCTGCAGCAATCCTTTTCCAATAGCAAATGAAATATCTCTTATTAAATATGATCCTGTGCTCTAGGTTGTACTGAGGCAAAAAGACAGCTCCCCCACTGCTGAAGATGAGAATGTGTTTTCACTGCAAACCCAGATTTGTTCACTCTAAAACACAAATAAAAATCTTTTTAGCTCTTAAAACTACTCGTTATTTGCAAATCCAAGCTAGACTTTGTCAATGTGGAATGGGATATGTGATAGCTTGGTAAGAGAACTGTTTGCTGTACTTTGAAAAGCCTGTGCTTTTAACGGTATGAAAAGCAAAGAAGAACAACAGCTTTCAGATTAAAACCCTTACTTTACTAGAAAATGTCATTACCTCCTTTGATATTAAAAAAAAAAAATAAAGTTACTGGGCACATTTCCTAAAGCACTTTTTTACCCCACTGCTTTAATCACTGTGCTTACCACACCTAATCGCTCTTCTTACTCCAACTAACTGTCCATTAAATAATGACTGAATATAAGATTGTCAATAACAGGACAGAAAATAAAGCAAGTAGGATGTTGTATACTTCACTGCTAACCTTTTTACCCTCTCCCCTGCTCATCACCCTCCCTCCTCCCATTCCCCTCTAGTTTTTATGTTGCCTGCACTCCCCAGCTCCATGTTGCATTGACACTTGTTCACTATGGGCCAGATTGTCTCTCAACAGCTCCTGCCTTCCAGGGGCTTTGGGCAATCCTAACATTCCTGCCAGAAGAGGTCATCTCCTCCACTCACCCCATGGATTCCACACCATGGAACCAAGTGGCAAACTAGGTCCTGATCCCTCTCCTAATATGGGCAATATCATATGCCCAAGTGCTCCTTCCCACCCCTCCCAACATCATGCTTTTCCCCTTCTTTCTGGTTATTTGACCTACAGAGTATCATCAGGAACCAGCATCTGGGGTTTGGATATGCTGGAACACCTTGACAGTGCTGTGTCACCATCCCCAAGTAACACAGGAATAATGGAACAGATGAATTTGGGAACCAGACTGATGCCATGTGTCTTTGTGTCCCTTTGTGTATTAAAAAAAAAAAAAAAAAAAATTCTCCAAAATCAACAGTGTTAATAATGTTCCCTGGGATTTTTTGGGCCCGTTTACTGCATATCCAAACAAAATGCCATCAAGATGACCATGAGGGTTTCAGAGGTAGGTAGAAGCAAATCTGCCCTTTTTCTACCATATGTGGTATGAAAAGGTTTAAGGCTTTCTTCACTGAAATTAATGTGCAGAAATTGGCTGCTGAATAACTACATAGGTATTTAGGGATTTAGTCATGCATGAGGACAGCATAGAATATGGTGAGTTTTCCATGTGGTCCGATCATTATACCTTTACTCGGCCTTTCTGCACCTGTCCGTAAGAAACCACAGGCATCACCTCTCTTTGTGGCAGCCTTTAGCATCTCAACTAGCCTTGAAGACATTTTTTGATCCTTACTCTTCCAATTATTCATGGTAGAGAATACAGGAGGGAATCCCTGGATCTAACAAAGCTGTGAGCAAAACTCCAGCTGCCCTCAGCTGTACTAAGGTCGAGCTGCTGGCAGCCCTGTGGGCACGTGCACAACAGACACATTAAGACTACTTGGCACTTTAACACTGAGCTACTGTTTCCAGCTCCTCCACAACCCAGATGTTGTTTTCCTCAATTTGGCAAAAAATTTATCCAAGTTTTGAGGAGCAGCAGTAATAGCTGCAGATTTTAACTCACAAAGGGGTGAATTTTGCCTGTGTTTACTTCCTGCAGGATGGAGAAGCAGCTCTAGATGCTCGTAGGAAATAAGAATATAGTAAACATATTTTCTAGCCCTTTTCTTAGGCAATGAAATTACTCATTCTTGCCTAGTACAAAGGCTTAGCTGCACAAGGTAATTTGTGCAAGCAATGCAAATTGTGGAAGTGGTAAATGCATGCTTGGATTTGGATCACAAATCAAACTCTCCCAAACCTCACTGAGATCCCAAATGGTTTCCCTGCTTCCAGGAGAGACCCTGCATTTCTTGGCTTTCAGCCTCCCTGCAGCTGCAGCACCATCACAGCTGTGAAGGCAACGCACAGTGGCCAGCTGTGCTGGCAGGGCTGTGCTTCCCACGGAGCCGTCCCTGTGAACCCTGCTCAGAGAGCTCTTGGACAGATGAGCTGAGCATCCCTGGCAGCCACAGCCACCTGGGGCCACTTCAGAAGACTCAAAAGTCGGGTTTTCCATTTCAGCTTGGTGGAGATGGTCACATTCTAAAGCTTGTTAAGGAATTCCAATTTTGCTTCCTCTGGGTGAGTTGTTTTGTTGGTAGGAAATCGCCACCAGCTCCAGTGAGCTGTCACTCTGCAGCAGCCCTCCAGCACAGCAAAGCACAGAAGAGCCAGAGCTCAGTGAAAACCAGAACTGGTCAAAAGAAGGGAAGGGTACAAGGGATGCTTCACAGGGCATGCAGCTGGCAAGGCTGGATCCCTTTGAATCGGGTCAGGAATGGGTTGTAAGGGACCTGAGGTGCCTGCACAGAGAGGGCTGGTAACCCTCAGGATTTAAGGAGCCCTGCACCCTGTTGGACAAACATGTAGGAGCACAGGACAGACAAGATGCCTCAAAGGATGCCATGAACCCATGTTTTGGTTGCTGGATCAAGCTCTGAGAGCTGACAGTGAGTCTTGGACCATTGTACAGGAAAACATCATTCTCTTGCCTTCTGCAAAGGGCTGTGCCAAACCCAAGAACATGGCTGACATGGTAATGGGAGTGCTGATACTGGAGACTTCACCACTGCATCTCTCTTTCTATTTTTTTAGCTTGCCAAGAGCATGACTAAAAGCTTTCCTCTATTAGAGTAGCAAAATCAGATGATCCTGACATTTACTGATGAAGCATATGAGGCTACATACAATCAGCCCCAAAATAAACAAAAAATAATTTTGCATCCCTAATGACAGATTCATTTATTTTATCATATCTTCCCAAATTTGATCTATAACCTAAAGACAGGCAATGTTTAAATATTCAAAACAAGAAGTGCAGGCTACCCTGGAACAATTCTGCTGATCTTTCAGCAACATAATCAAGAGAAGAATGTAGTGTATGAAGTACACATATTTTTAGAATTAAATAGTTGTTGCCTTAAAATAAATATGATGCCATTTGATACACTTTATCCAGAGAGTAGAAATATAATATTGCTCCAAATCAAAACACAGGAGCTAAGAATAAAGTTTAAAAAAACACATTTAAAACATACTGTACTTAGTTAAAATAACAGCTAAATGTCAGTTTATCCTTCTGTATAGGAATATCTTTAATGTGAAAAACACTACAAAAATATTTTGTCTTTAGTATAGGGAACTATAGTAACTATATTTCGTGAAAGGAGAAAAAGAAGAGATTTTTAATTAACAGCTGGAAATTGCTTATTAACCTCAAAATAAATTAATTTCTTTATCTGTCCCTAGCCCACATCACATGGCAATAGTAATTAAAAAACAAATAAACTGTTAAAAAAGTCCATAACAATGCACACAGGCAACCTCAGTTCTTAGGTGTGCAGTGATAGAGATATTAAAAACCATCACACTGATAAGATTCTGCTTTAAAGATGAGACCTCATATGCCAACTTTCAACAGAGAGTGATTTCTTAAAGTCAAGCCATAAACCCTAAAACTGGGATTTCATGGTGACACTATAATTTATAATACGTCTGCAGTTTTCAATTATTCAGATGCTCATGGCCCAACAAATTGAATAATGAATGGAGTAATGAATTGAACCCTGACAAGATGATAACAGAAAATATTATGAGTAGTCAATACACAGTGGAAACCACTTATAGAAAGATCCCTCAAAGAAACTACTTGTTTGAAGGACACATTTTCTCCTGAAATCCAAAAGACTTGCGGGAAAATGCGTGCAGGAGTTGCCATTAACAAAAAACCATTGAAGGCATAAACCTGCAGAACTCTAGTATATTTCTAGTGACCGAACTGTGAATCATAATCATAAATAGACCAGTTATATTTTCTGTGGATGTAGGTTATGCATTTCATTATTGCATTTTTTTTTTCCTCCCTCTAATGCCACAGAGAGAGAAAAAGAATGGCCATATAAATTCTTAAACACTTTAGCTGCAGGCTTAGCCTTGGAGGTGTGATGATATTCCACAGATGCTAAAGCACACAGGTCTTAACAGCATTTAATACATTTGCATCCACACTGCAAGCCAGAAATATAAATAATAAAAATGATAAATATACTGTTCAGAAATGGTGAAGGTAATGCACATTTGTATCTCCCAGCTAGTATTTAAAGGAGAAGTGCAGGCAGCCAGAAAATGCCATGTTAAAAAAAAAATTACACAGCATAAAATAAAATAAAATAAAATAAAATAAAATAAAATAAAAATCAACCCAACAAAAACCCCCAACCAAAAACCAGATTCAAACAAAGAAATATTCTGCATTAGCAAAGGGATAGGTAGCTTATCCCACATACTGAAATTTTATGAGATACTGACAGTTTCAAATGAAGGCAAAAAACTGCCCCCAAACTTCATGCCAAAAATCAAAATAAGCCTTTTATGGAAGACTGGAAAATACTGGGCGAACTATACAAGAAAAAAAAATACTTACTTCATTTAGAGTAGGTCCAAACACAACGCCAGTTATCTGTGGCATGTTTTGCTTGAATCCATGCTTGGTCTTCAGTGCTGGGTCAACACTTTTACTGGGTTCACCCCAAAGGCCCAAATAGCTGTAAACAGTGTAAAGGCTGGAAATAAACTTAACAGCTCCAGACCCTTTGTGACTGTATTTGTGTACTACCTAAGTTGATTCAGCAAAGAAAACTAGAAGGTTTCAGAACCCTCTGAGCATAGCTGATTCGTTTTAAAAAAAGAAGAAGATAACGAAATTGAGAAGCCTGGATGTTTTATATTCAATACTCAAATATTATAGTGGGGAAAGAAGTGTCCTTATTTCTGTCAAGTAGTGAAAGTGCCTATTTCCAGCATTCTGAAGAAAAACTCCATAACCCAGGTTATGTAGGTGACAGAGCACCTCCAGGTGCTCTGTTCCTGTATGGACACCTCTAATGTGCAATGACAGTTCACCAAAAAGCTGCATCAGTTGGGAAAAACAGATCTATGCCTCAATCCCCAACATGGGCAGAGCTCCCACCACGTGCGGTTGCCAGCTCACAAGCCTTAGAGAAGCTCCCATGCCCTCACATTTGCGTGAACTCACCCTGGACCACCTCGGCAGTGGGATAAGGCTGGGTTACAGTGCTCACTCGGCCCAGACCACACATGCAAACCCATCCCTGCTTACTGACTTAAAAGGAGGAATTAGTTAGCTCTCAACACCTAGGAGGTCCTATTCTTAGGTCATGGAGAAATTTGGATCTCTGCTGTAATGCTCTAAATCCACAATTAACTACATGGATGGAAGAAATAAGCACATATAAATATGTAAACTGTGTGCATATGATTTTTTCATTATTGTTTTCCTCTCATAATAGAGGGAAAATTGGTTCTATCTGGAAGTTTGGACTAGTGCTTTTCATTTCTCACTGAAAAGGCAAGCCTGTCTTAAGAATGGATGGGCTTTGAAAATGTGACAAAATCACTGTAATTGCACTTAAAAAATCACATTTTTATTTCAGCATTTTCAGCACCCTGTTGATACTAAGTGACCTCAAATCATAGCATAAACATTAAATTGCACCCTTTGCCTTTCCATTTTTCTTCTAATTTTGTTTTTTAATAGGCCTGCCACTGTTCTTTTTCCATGAGCATTTTTTCTAGTATTTAACTCATCAGCTGTGGCAGCTTGCATTGCTTATCAAATCCAATATCCCATTATTGAAATCATTATCTAGCCATAAAAAAACATTGATTTGTGTTTACTATTAATATTTTACAGCTTAAAGCACATTTTCCTCACCAGAAGCAGGATTTGGTGGTCAATTCTGTCATCCTTGCTCATCCTGAGTTGCTGCAATGAAGCCAATGGAATGGCAAGACTTAGGGTAGCACAGGGGTATGATTCTTAACAAAAGACAGAAACTTTTGAAGAACTTTATTTGACATATTGCTGTCATTCTTAAGCTCAACTGCTACTGAAGGCAGACACAGCCTAGTAACTAGTTTTATACAGGCTCAAATTGTGCTCACCTTCCTTCATTTCCCTTCCTCACAAAGCAGCTGTGAAATGGAATGACATGCAGATCTCTTGCAAAGGACAGGGGAAAGCTCTTTGCAAAAAGTCTGACCTGTAAATTTTCTCACTTGAAGATGAGCCTCCTGAACAGATATTCAGCTGTTCTCAAAGGGATGCTTCAGTAAAGACATCTAAATTTCAGCCTGGTACCACCAGTATAATTTTGGTATACTGGAGCCCTGCTCCCACAAGATGGGGACTTTAAGGAAAGATTTAAAGTCAGGGATGTAACATTTGGAAAATGTCAGCCAGCTACTAACAGAGAAAAATCACTGAAAATATGTATTTCTGAAGCAATTGCACTGCTAGAACTTTTTTACAGTAGCATTTTCTTCAGCTCGGACCTGTAATATTCTTTAGAATCTTTGGCTTTTTTTTAATAGATTGCTTTTCTCCCATAGGAAAAGCACCTCTATATCTTCATTAGTGGTTTGTATTCCTCACCCTTTGTCTGATGCCTTTAAGAAATTAATTTCCTTCATGGAAAAAACATCAGTCCTACGTGGAGGGTGAAGAGTCCTGGGCAAGGCTTTTGTCTTTATTTAGTCTGAGACACTGGAGTACTTCCCCTATAGAGACAGGCTGAGAAAGTTGAGGCTGTTCAGCCTGGAGAAGAGAAGGTTGTGTGGAAACCTCATAGCAGCCTTCTAATATCTGAAGGGGCTACAGGGAAGCTGGAGAGGGACTCTTCAACTGTAGAGATAGGACAAGAGGCAATGGCTTCAAACAGAGACAGGAAATTTAGTTTAGATATACAAAAGAAATTCTTTACTGTGAGGGCAGTGAAAATTGGAACAAGTTGCCCAGGGAGGTTGTGGATGCCCCATCCCTGGAATGGGATCAGGACCAGGCTGGATGGAGCTCTGAGCAACCTGGTCTAGTGGAAGGTGTCCCTTCCTGTGGCAGCAGGCTCGGAACTAGATGTTGTTGAAGGTCCCTCCCAGGCCAGCCCATTCTATGATTCTGTCTGTATAGTTTGTGGTGTCTGGGCTTCCATTGAACAGTTTGGGTTAGAAATTACTCAAAAATTTAATATAAAGGTAATTTGTTTCTATGCCTTAGCCCACACATTAGAAGTAATACAAAAGGCACTAAAAAAGGGTAATATTTTAATTCTGTTAAGATTAGTGCCCCAATATTCCACAAACATGTTGGGCTCTCTAGACAAAAGACATCTTGCAATTGTAAAACTGCTATTTTATTATAGTTCCAGTTAGTTCTGTACAATGTATCTTCATCAAAAAACCTCAGCTCCTGTTAGGCCTAGCACAGCTCGCTACTGGTGTTTCAGGACACACATCGTGGAGCAACATCAGAGTGGTCCAGTGGTTCTCACCTCCCTACACACCACAGAGAAACATTTATGCTAGTAGCTTATGCAGATGCTAATATATGGGTTATCAGCATAAATCCACAGCTCAGTATAGGAAAAACCTCTAATTCACCTATCAGGTTTCTAAAAGCTTTCTAAACTACTCCTGATATTGTCACCCTATCCAGCAGCTCTGGCTTCTCCAAGACCTAAAACATTAGATGAGTCCAACAAATCAGACAGGGGCAGCACTGCTGCCAAATCCTAGCTATGTGAATTCCATATTCCCCACTTAAAAGCACTGCCTGAGTGCCTAATCCAGCTAGTTTAGCCATACATTGCACCCCTCTTCTCAGCTGGCCCCAAGGTGCTGCACCATGGAGCTGGGCACGACTGTGCGGACAAAACAAATATCTCCTTTTCTTTTTTGATGGGCTGCAAAGCACGTAGGTATCATCATGAAATGAAAAGGCTTGTTAAAATCAGATGTTATTTATCACCCCTTTCAACATGTTGACTTTTAAATTTCTGTGAGGAGAGGTATCAACAGCTGTGCTGAGAAAGAAGGGTTATGCTGCAAGTACTGACTGAAGAAGGATATGTGCCCTTGCTCAGAGCCAAACATTGAGGCAACACCAATGGTGACTCCAGAGATGTGCAGGGGGACTCTAAGGAGCTCACTTTCTTTGGCTGAGCTCACCCTTGCTTTGATCTCTGTTTAATCATCCCTATGAACTATTTTTCTTTTACTTCAAGAGCTCCTGAAGATAATCCAAAGGGGTCATGTTGCTATTCACTGAACACACACACATTGATACTCACTCAAGAGAAACAACAAAATCAGTAACAGCAATGAACTTTGGGAGCAAAACAAATGGAAACACAGGTTACAATTTGACATGAGGTGAAGATTCACTCCTTCTTCTACAGATCCACTCTCAACCCAAGAATGTTCCTTATCCTATGCCTCTCTCTTCCAACAGTCTTCCGCACTTACTGTGAATAACAGTTCCTGCAGCCTTCAAAACAACAGTGATTGTGAGGCAAGCCAAATTCACTTATGCAAAAATATTAGGATTTTGGGGGCTTTTTGGGTTTGGTTTTGGGGGATAGATACAAAAAGACACTTTTTGTAAATACTAAAAGTGTTTGTAATTAGATTGTTTTTAGCTGCCTACAGACCTAATATGATTCAGCATACCAGGAGTCCACTTCTTGGCCAGACCAGACCTTGGGGTCCTTGCCCCTCAGTGGTGAGAAGATATGCCTCTGTCCCAAAAGCAGTCTACTCCCCTGGAAGTTCTCTAACCTTTATTCAAGCTTAAGTGTCAAATAAACCTGCTACTGGTATTTTGCACAACTATTACGATCATCACCATCTAACAACCTGATATATGTAATTTATCACAGATTTTAAACATTTCTGTAGAAACTTCAGCTTTATATTATTGACACTTTACTGGTAAAACTTGTTGCTTTCATGGCAGAATTAAAAAATGAAAACTCCAGAAACAAAAAGGCAAGCATTATTTAAAACTGCAAAAATTATTAAAAATATTGCATTAATGCATATCTAATTGTTAAAGAAAAATGAAATGCTAAACTATGTTTTATTAAACCATAGCTTCTATGATATCTTCTTTTCCATAAGATCATCTCATGTTTCATTTTACTAACTCTGAAAACACTGCTGAAAACAGCTAATAAAATAGGAAGCAGTTTGGGTTTTTAAAACCATCCTTCACAGTTAAATTTACTAATCCAGTTAAAATTGCTTCACTTCAAAGACTAATGTGTAAAACATTTTCATCTCACATGCTAAGAAAGACCAGGTTGAAGAACACTTTTGACTTATGGTCAAACTTGGTCTACTAAACACACACTGTTTAGTAAACACTAAACACTCAGTGACAGCCTGGTTTGGAACAGATTTCTTTATTTTTGGAAATCTAGTGTCACTCAAAAAATACTTTAACACTGTGTACATACCAAGTCAAAAAATACTTTAACACTGTGTACATACCAAGTCAAATATATATATAGAGTCCTGCTGGACTCAGTGGGATTCAATGTATTTAAACCACTGCACCTATGGAGCATTTTGCTGTATGAGAGCTGTACAACAATATCAACATCTGGATTAAATAAGCACCCATAAAATTCATATCTAAATCAAATTTTTAGCATGGTTCTAACTGCTTTAAGCACTTAGATAACATTATGGACAATCACTTATATAACATACTTGGACAATCACATATGGGGAACACATACCTGGCATTAAGGAGTAAATGTGGTTGGAATCTAGCTGACTGTGAGGGGAACATGGAAATCTGATGGACAACAAACAGTGTTAGTTTTGGAGACAGGGATCAAAAAGAAATGTGAGTGCCTTCAGCTTCATTGAACATCACGTGCAGAATGTGAACACCGCTGAATTCTCTTTTCTCTCTGCAAATGGACTATCAAGACAAGGAAAACATCCTTGTCTTAAAAGTCACTCTCCTAGAGCTGAAAGCTCTCTGTGTGGCAGAGCAAATATTTTGCCCTTTGCTCTTTACCCATCATTTCCCACATCTGTGCCTGTCAAGACCTTCTCTTGTCATGGAGATGAAGCCCAGATCTGAAGGACTCCAACCTGAAGAGAGAAGACCCCCATGATTTCTGTGGGACTGGGATCTGAACATTTAACATCCTCCCTTGCTGCTCTCCAGGAGGTCAGGCTTCCGGAGAAGTCAACACAACAAGCAGACGTGTTTGCACATTTGAGAGGTATTTTTTTTTAATAGCAAAATAAACAAGGAAGGTGGGGGAAAGCAGAGGAAAAGCTTCCTCTCTGATCATTAGTGTAAACCTACTTCTTGGCACACTATGGGAAATTAGTAGCTTTTAAGAAAGGGCTTTTAATTGCTTAATCTAAGTAATGTGGACAATGGCATACGTGTTTTATTTTAGGGTCTATCTAGCCCACTCAGAAAATGTAATGGACCTAATTTTCATTTAGTATAGGTCTGTGCAGTTCCTAAAACATCTAAATGGCTATTAATTTAATCAGGTAATTTAACTATAGCTCTAGAAAAGGCCACCAGCTAGTTGTCACGCAATGATTATGAGGATGACATTTCTATCCCATGATGCCAGAGGCAGACTTTGATACATCATTTTCTTTTTGAAGGTTAAACTCAGATAACCTGCCTTTGGCATTTAATTAGCTACATATTAAACACTCTTTTAATAATAAAATGATTAAAAATTTTATTGCTTCTCAAATGAGGCCCTTTTAGATAGATTTAATGACTTGGTTAGAGCACTGTAGTTTGTGAACCAAACCTTAGTTAGACCAGTATATAGTATAATGATATGCTTTACAGCTTGCAAAATCTGTATTTTATTCAAATGACTGCCATAATCATTTTGGGTAAAACTTATAATGCATTCTTCTGTATTTTTAAGTCTAACTGTTAAATGTCATTGAAAAGTAACTGAGAACCAACTGATTTCAGGATTTAAAGAAATGATCAAATTCAGGTAGCTACATTAAGCTGGAGCAGGATTAATGTACTGTATTTTATACAGAAATTGTTTATCCTTTTAAAAATCATTTTTTCACAGTTCAGTATCTCTAGAGAAACCCCTCATGTTCACCTAGCAATGATAAAAAAAGCGTGAAGTGGCTGACAGTCTCCACTCTTTATTTGGTATAAAAATGTAAGCAATTTAATGAAAAATGAACCCAAAAAAAGATAATATTTTTCCATTCCTGCATGGTAATAACAGTGTCATGACTGCAAAATAGCTGTAAAGATAATAATTCCATGGGCTGTGCCCACAGAGCAAATAGCATTATAAGGCAAAGCAAGTACATGGCATTTAAGAATATATATATATATATGTTTTATGTCTGTGTGCATATAGATTTCGCTCTATACTTAAACCAAAAAAGCACCTTGTCTACAGATTAAGGTAATTATTAAAGATCAAATTTTTGTGGCCAGAAGTTTGGCCTGCCAAAATCTCATCACCTTCACAGCCAGAACTAGGTCATCTCCTCACAGGCAGTTAGTTACTGGCAGAGACTCATAATGTAGGAGTCAGCCTACCATCCAGTCCCCTTAAAAGTGGTCCCTCAGGGAAGAAGTACATTGTCAGGACAGCTGGATAAAGAGGGAAGTTCATCTCCAAGTCTGTCAACCTAGCACTTTTCATGGGCATAAAAATGAAGGAGAAAAAACAAGAGCAAACCCAATGAAGACCTGAAAGTGATATCTTTTAAGTTGTACTGCCTTGTTTCCAAGTCTTTGAAAGATTTTTCTGCTGGAAAAAGCAGTCTGTCCTCAACATCTATTCAACCCATTTGTAACAAAGCTGGAGCCTTTTTACACCTGCACTTTAGAAGCAGGAAGGACAGATTATTTCCTTCCCCAAGATCTATTTGAGAAACGAAAAGTGGGAGGCCATCAGGATTGTGGTTATGCCCTTTTAATTTTCAAATGCCTTCATCCCTCTCCAGATGTAAATTAGGACAATCTACAAGTTACTGTCCTTACAGACTCAGTTGAGATGCCACTGGGAGAAGAAATCTACTTCTCCCTGCTCTTCCCATGTTTCCTGTGCCATAGCAGGCACGCACCAGTGTCCTTCTCACCACTGACACTCACACAGTTTAACATCTCAGTTTGACACAAGACACCACAAAGCTATAGATCAGGGCAGGTGTTTGTGCCAGGGCCACGAGCACGTCACCAGTGCCCTGAGCAGCCTCTCAGGCAGTGGGTACCTGCATTCTGCCTCGGCGGTACATTGGCCTGGCATGTCCCTGGAATTTGTAACCACCAGCCTACCTGGGCTGTTGGCTGACCCTGGTTGCTGCTGTTGGACTCAATCTGCTCCTCTTGTTTAGGTACTGTGGGGCTGAGAAATTTCTGCCTGAGCTTTTCTCTCTCTTTTACCATTTCCTTTGGTGTCATCAGCCCTTAGGAAGCAGCCAGCTGCTGCTGCTTCCAGGCAGGTTGCTGGTCAGTACAAAATGCTGGGCTTTAGTTTTGTGGCTTGTTGGGGTTTTTTGGTAGGTTTCAGTAGTAGGTTTTGTTTTGATTTGTTTTCTTTATGCCTGGCCAGTCTGACTCCTGGTAACTGTTGAGAGTTCCTGTCAATGGTTTCATGCTGATGTATGGACATTCATAGCATGCACCCTCAGAGCTTTTGTAGGCCAGACCTCATTTCAATGTTTAAGATGCCTGCATGCCAAAGTATATGAAATCTGTAAAAGTGTAAGAGGTGCTCCGCACCTCATTGGTGCTGGCAGCACCTAACCCATGAGATGAGATAAAACTTTAAAGTGTTTTCTTGATAACCCAAAAGTAGTACCATATACTGCATTTACATTTTATAACCTAGACAAAAGTGTTGCCTCAGAGAACCACCACAGAAATGTTTCTAGTAGATTGTAGTGATCAAAGAAAAAAGACCAGATTATCTGCTCTTGGGCATCTTTACAAAGACAAATGGAGAACATGTGATATATCACAATTTCTCTTCACCCACATGTTAGTAAAATTATGTTAAACCACTGGGAAGCAGAGCCATGTACCAAGAAGTAAAGGTTTTGGAAGCTATTTCTTCTCATATGTAGCAGATGTTGCTTCAAGAGCCAGTTTGTCGCTGGGGAGATGACACTCACATTGTTGCCTTTCCACCACACTTTTGTGAAGGGTGGGAGAAAAAAATCTCTCAGTTTGTCTTCAAGCAGGTACAGATTCCCTCTCCAGAAGAATGATGGTGGGGAAGAAGACTGGCCAAGGATTTTCTGAACTACTAGATCCACAAGCATGTCAGGACCAAAAAAATAAAGTAGATTTTTAGTCACTTTTTTCAATATTATCCATTTTAAGCCTGTCTTCCAACACTGCTATTCTTTCCAAGATGACTTTAGTTATCTTGAGTTTTTGTTGTGGAAGTTGAACCTTTATTTTCAAACTGCCTAACTCTGCAAGCTATTGTTACTTGAAAGCAGAGCAATAAAACAAGCAGCAAATCACCTTAAAATACAAATTCCCTCTTCCAGTCATGCATGTGCCTGCTCTGGGATCATGCCCACCTTCTGCAAAAATTCCTAGGCATATCAGCTTCCATATTCTCATTTTTCTCTGTGAATAATGGCTATCTCTTTTCTTATGTTACCCAGCTATTCAGTTTCTGCTTTTTCACATGGGAAAAAGATATGATCTTAACATCATGGGATGACGCTCCAGTGTATTTTTGTGCTATGCATCTATGCTGCAGGTGAACTAGTGAGTGAAAAAGGTTCAGGCAACACTGTCTCCTTTTACTCCTGTTTTGAAACTATGCAGAATTTTCACTCTTTGAGTTCTACAAAAGGACTTTATAATGTAGTGGATTACATGACCAAGGACAAAATTATCCTGAAATACAAATTTTTAGCCCTTCTGTGCCTCTTGCAGTATCCATCAAAACTAGTCAACATGAAAACAGGTCAGAAGCTGTCCTCCAGCAATGCCACCAAGCTCAGCTAAAAGCCTGAGTGCAGGAAACTGCCTCCCTGCAGTGATGGTCATGTTTCACCCAATATATTCAAATACATCAGTTATAGGTAAGCCAAAGGATTGTATTGCGGGTGCCGTATTAATCATTAAGCCAAGGTAGCCGCTTGTTGCAATGAAATAAAACTTTTTGCTTTCTCCTGGGCTTGTGATCCCACTCTCCCCTACACCCTACAGAGTCTGTTCATAACACCAATAAGCATCTAACTTGGCAAGGAGGAAGTTTTCTGATTGCACAATCAGCAGAGCTGGCTCACTCAGGGATCTGATGGTCTCCTTCAACAACAGTGAGCCTTTTGCTGTCATCAAATTATGTCCTAAATAGGAAATGAAACACAAAAACCCTTCTCCAGCACTCCTTCAATAGAAAGATAAAACACGGCTGTAATTTGTTGAGAAAAGGCAGTGATCCAACTTTGTAAAAATCATAGGGTAATCACCTAACAACACTGTAAGCATTCCAGCATCATCACAATATACTTGGTGACACAAAGAGATTTGGACCTGCACCTTATACTTTAACTCCAAGCTATCTGCATAGTAGCAAATACAAAGTGGATCTGAAAACAAAGTACACCGCACTCAGAAACTGCAAGAATTTCAAATATTCAAAACCGCATTTCTAATTATTATTAAAAACCACCCACAAAAACAAAACTCAAAGCTCTGCATGTGAAGTTATATGCTCATCCCATGATTAAGAACTGGCAAACTAAGTATTTGTAAGAGCAAGGACACTAAGAGCACTGTGCCAGCAATGATCAGAAGTACAACATTTGAGGATTATGAGATGCTTCCATACAAAAGCTTGATGCAAAATATCATGGGGTAAATGAATCTTTCCTTTGACTTCAATGGCCTTTTTGTGAGGAATGAAGTATCTGAATTTAAGAGGTAGTTTTTTTGCTATGATAATTAGAAACAGAAAATAAAGCTATTAGGATTTCAAGTTTGCCTCCAAAAACCATATGAATTTGGAAAAAAAAAAGATCTTTGAAATCCCAGGATTGATACCCCATCATTTGCAGAAGTTTATCGGGGTTTGTATCTCATTTTCTATGTATAGAAGTATCCCCTTCCTACTCTTAGAACACTTACCAGATTTATATCTGCTTATGTTTTTTCTTTAGGAAAAAGGAAAGTAAGAAGTAGAAGGTGGTGAAAGCCACAATGAACTTGATACACTTGATACACTTACTTATGAACAAGAAGTCCAGTGAAACTATACATATAGTTTTAGTCTTCATTTGGCACCTAAATAACTAGAAAACACACAACTATAAAGAAAATTAGACAATTAAGACTTTTATATTCAGAAAGATACATGGTTTAACCAATACAATTTTGACATAATTGTTTTAAAAATATTTACTGTTTAAAAAGTTAAAGTCACACTATTAGTTTAGCATCACTTTTTGTGATTTGAAATACCAGAAGTCAAGAAAAGATAGTACAAATACATTTTTACATTTCAGTATTCTTTAGCTCTGAAACTAACAGTGAATTTTAGTGGTTTTCAATCTCTGAGCTTTTTTAGGTACATTTTGGCAAGCTGTTATGCAATTTGCATTGCTTTTCTTTTAGAGAATGGTTTTGTGGCCAGAGCTAGAAAGCTGCTGACTGATAGTTCTGAGCTCAGAAGATAAATAGTGGTTTGGAGTTCCACATATTTATAGCATGTAATGCTTCTGGTAGGATGAAAACAAACCCAAGAAAGCATAGGGTTGTTAAGTCTTTGTCATGTTTTAACCCCAGCCAGCACTCAAGTTCCACACAGCTGCGCGCTCACACCCCCACCAGTGCGATCAGGGAGAAAATTAGAAGGGTAAAAGCTGAAAAATCCATGGGTTGAGATAAAGACTGTTTAAGAGGGAAAGCAAAGAAAACACAAGCAAAGAAAAAGCAAGGAATGAATTCACTGCTTCCCACAGGCAGGCAGGTATCAGCCATGTCCAGGAAAGCAGGGCATACCTCATCACACTCCAAAATCACCTGAAAAACAGAACATCCCTTTTATATGAAGTTCTGTTTCAGCCCCTGGTGGCCATAACAGCTTCTATGAGTTAAAGGATCACCAGGAAAATAGGAATCAGGATGTGCTTTCTTGGTGTGACTCTATTTAACCCCAAAATTACTTTTTCTCTTCAAACTGGGTGGATAGATTCTACTGAATACTACATTATTTCCAAATGAAAACTAGTTTATCCATAAGGATTCATATTTAAATTCATATTATTTTTTCTATTCTGTGTATGAACTCAGAATTATGTGTACAATTTGTTCCTGAACCTAAAGCCTCATGACCAGAGACAATGGAGCAATATACTCTTCCACCATATGCTTTGACCTGTGCAGAAAACACCTGATCCTTTTGTTTTATTCCTGGCTTAGTGTTCTAAATAGTAAAGAATAGATCACTTGTAAGTGTTTTAAATTATTAGGTATAAATTGATCAGATATTTGTCTCATACAGAGTGATGAAAGACCAAAGTTGACTGCCTTTGTGGCAATAATGGCCCAGGAGCATCAAGGAAGTGATTCACCTTCTGCTGATAAACCCATTGACCAGTCTTAACATCTCTTTACCTCCATCAGTCACTCGAAAGAGGAAAGCTTCCCATACTGGTTACACATTCTCAGTAGGAGTCGACTGAGCTCAGCTGCTGTGCCCAGCCACATATACAGGATGTAACACTGCATCTTTACTAAAACTTCTGTGCCTGTAGGAGTCCCTGTTGCAGAAGAAAAGGTCCGTGTGTCCAGTGGAAGGGAGAATTTGCTCCACCAAGGAATAAATTACTGGTGCAGAATGCCAAAAAAGAAATTGCTGCATTTATATATATATATATATATATATATATAAATAGTCTCTATATATATATATATATATACATATAGACTTCCCACAGGCATGTGAAGCTCCTCCTATGTAGGGTAACATCAAGGATTCTTGCTTTTACAAAACCAAGTAAAATCCAGCTCTGCCTGAAAACTACTACCTGCAAAGCACAGGAGCTTTGCCTTCCTTATGTGAAGTACATGAAACACTACTCCCTGCCCACACAACCCCAAACCCCAAAGCTGTTGCTTCTCTGCACACTTGCTGCTTTGCTGTCTCCCCTCAAGGGCAGAATCTCGGGGGTTTCATGTAATTTGTATGAAAATGTAATGCTTTCCAGCTCTTTCATTTATGTTATGCAAAGTCAGGATTCTCCTCTCCAGAATTTAAAGCATACCCAGTGAAATTTGACAGGTAAGGGAGGGAAGGTGGAGGAAGGTCTTAGAGGTCTGAGAAAGTGAATATAATTTACAACACCTAAACCCATAAAACCTCATTAAATATGTAGAGGCAGCACACCTAGCAGGAGAGGAAACTGGGTAGGGCTGGCCCCAAGCACAGAGGACACACTCCACAGAGACTCCCCGGTGACCTTCAGTGGGGAGAGGATTGTGAGTTAGGAGCTTTCCTGCACTCTTTCCTGCTCAAGTCTTGTGGGATGCTCTCCAGCAAGGCAAGCTGCTGGGAGACCTCTCCATTCACCACCCCACCCCGTGTCAGCAGTGGATGAAGAGTGGAATCTGTGTGCATATTTGTCCATTGTGCTACTCCTTTGCTGGCAGGGATTGCTGGGGTGAATGACAAATCATTATCTGTGGCACCACATTTAAAACCATTTCTGTGAAGTGCCCATTTTTTTCTTTCAGTTTCTGCTATAGATATGCTTATGTAGTGTTTTGAGCATATAGGTAGGGTGTAGGAAATGTAGCTGTCCTGTGAACTATGATCCACCACAGCCCAAGAAAGCCCATCATTGCCAAGAAAGCCACAAGAAAGCCCAAGAAAGCCACAGCCCATCACTGGGCAGAACTTACCCTTGTTTCTCATTAAATTCTTCCCCAAGTCCTTTCAAACCAATTATACGAAGAGCATTATTAAAATGCTAAGTCCAGGAAATGTTCAATATTAACAAATAAATTTTTCAGACAATTGCTTGTTTGCACTTTCCCAAGCATGTCACACTCAGTGTGCAGATGAGGCCCATTTCCACAGTCTCAGTAAGAACAGAGGGTCTTTAAAGACCCCACACAGACAGGTACAGAGCCAGACCGTATACTTCATGTGTTAAATCATATGTCCATTGGTCAAAAAAAAGAGAACTGTTTCCAAAGATTTTTAAATGCCCAGTGTTCTCTAAAAGGAGGGCTAAACACATATAATTTACTATGACACCAACTGAAATCCATCCTTCTCTTTCTAGTTCCTAACCTTCTTTCCCCCCTCTCCTTCTCCTTTCTGTTTCAGTGAAAAAAAAAACAAAAACTATTCCATCTTAAGCATGGCACTCAGCCTCTCAGATTTACTATGAATATGAAAACCAAATGCTCAAAAGAAATGTACCTGGCTCTATGCAGGTCTCTAAAACACAAGATGCAGTGAAAGAGCTGTCACAAATCTTACTGCAAGTATAAAGAAAAACTCCGGGGTTTATCCTTTGCATGCTTCACATCTAATCAATTTACAGCCTGACAGTATTCCTAGAAAACCTTCTTTCTCACTGTATAAAGGCCTGGTATGCAAGCATTTTTGAGTGATAATTCAATAGGATTAAATTACACTCATGTGACAGCTCAACCTCACTAATGAGGTACATTTCAGTAAACTGTTGACAGAACTGTCTGGAAGGCTTCTTTAATTTACCAACATGTAACAACATGGGAAAAGCATTAGTCAACTAGATGAAGATGAATAAGCACTGGGGTCTGGGGGCATTTTGCATTAACACATGACAACCTAAAAGTGTTTTTGTCATTTGCTCTTTTTAGCCCAAGGCAGTCACTGAATAACTGGTACCTGTTAGTGTGATTGACTTACCAAAGCAACAGAAGGGATTATATTTACAAATGTCTGTATGGAAAACAAGCCAGAAAAATGTCATTCTTTTTTCTTAAAAGATAAGATTTGTTCTGTGGGAAGATGTCTTACAGCTACAGCCAGGCTGAAAGAAAATTTAAATCTCCTCAGCCTGCTAGCGTGCTATATCCATTATTTCATTTTAGAGGTTCTTTTAAGACTAGAATTTTTTTAAGCTTGTTTCAAATACATCATTCCACAGGGCTGTTGACTAGCAATAGTATATACAACTTTTACTAAGCAGAATATGTAAAAGGAAGAGTAAAGGATGCAGAGACAAACTCTGTGGCTTCAAGTGACACAAAACTTCCTGTGCACCAGTTTCTGCATATATACTGCTATTAGCAGCCTTAAATAGAAGCTGGGGGGTATTTAACAAATTGATGACATCATTAAACTAAGGAAAGACTTAGGGAGACTAAAATGCAAATGAAATCAAAGACAAAATGCCAGTAATTTTAAATGTGCAGCTTCCTGTAGCTGTAAATCAGTGCAGGTGATTTTAAAGATGTGATGAAAAGTCTCTTGCTCGATGCACTCAACTAATGTATCTGCTGCATTTGTAAAACTAGGAAAGTTAAATACTTGCAAATAGCATAAGATTTAAGCAAAATACATTGCACTATGACTGATGGGAAGTGGTCCACTGAAGGAAAAGTCTGCCTTTCCATTTATTCAGGTTGCATATTCAGAGTGTGTGTGTGTGTATTTGTGTGTATTTTATTCTGTTCTTCCCTGGTATCACCTGGTGCAATGATCACAGTTCTGTAAGTTTATGTCTTCAACAGGGACTGTCTGTTTCAAAAGAATTAAAACTTTTCTTGATAGAGAGGGAAAAAAAGACAACTGAACCAGAACACAAGTTTTCCAGTGTAGTGGAAACAAGAAAAGTATCCTAAAATAAGACTGCGGTAGAGGACAGAGGGGCAGCAGGAGATCTTGTAGGCTTACCAAAAGAGAAAAATTCAAAGGCTGAATTCACTTGAATGGGGATCAGACACCAAAACCACATAGCTGTCTGGTTATATTGAATTTGAACAATATGAAAAGAAGAGAAACAAAAGAGGCGTAAATGAATCTTGCCATGAGTAAAGTTGATGAGGTTAAGTGCTAGATAACCACTGGGCCTTTTAAAAGATTCATCTTTTCCCACTTGGATTTATGCTAGTCTGCAGCTGAGGGCTACAATAGCCTTAATTTTTTCCATCTGTACTGGCTCTACTACCTGAAGTCACCACTTCTTTCATATGTTCCTTATTAAAACCAGACTTTTCCTTACCAAGGTAACCCTATTGCCTGACCACAAAATGAAAAATCCCAAGTTCTAACACCAGTGAACAGCCCTCCCCAGTCTCTTCATCATTACAGACTGGTAAATATGACTGATGAGAACAAAAGGGGCTACGCGGGTAACACCTGGGGAGTGGCTTAACTGCTGTGGTCTCATGCTGAGTGTCCCTGTCACCTCCCTGTCACTGACACACCAACACCCCTGGCTCTGTACAGCAGCAGGTACACAGAACAACTCAGGCACAATATTAAGGACAACTTTAAAACTGTAGAGTAACCCACATTTTGATGCCCTCACACAAGTTACTTCCTGAAAGAATAAAAATACTGAAGGTCTGATGCTGGCAGGTGCTTCTGTCTTCCTCTGCAGGCAATCCTCTGCACTCCTTCCCCTGTGACCCTCTCTCTTTCCAGCTGTGGTGCTGGTGTTTTGTATGGGCTTTGCTCTCTTTCACAGCAAGTAGTGGGGAGCCAAGAACTTTTGACTGCATTTGCAAAACTGTTTTGAAAATGTATGGAGAAATGTCTCAAATGACAAATATCCAGAAGAAGGAAGAGGAGAGGGGAAAAGTGATTCTCATATATAAAAGAACTCGCTTAAAATTGTTTCTGAAGAACCTTGCACCTTGCAATACCAGTGATAGCTGATTGAAAGCACTGATGCCACAAAACTAGAGTAGAAAAACAGATGCGTTCTGTGCCGATAATGTATCTTTTTTAACAGTCTGAGTCTCTGGGGCTAAAAAGGGCTGGTGCGTGACTTTATCTCTTCGTTTTTTTCCTCAACTCAGATGCAAGTGTGTTTATTATGCAGCAAGCTGAAACCTTTTTGTCACAAAAAGTTAACTTTTTTCCACTGAGTTTTATTATTTCTTGGAAAGGGGAAATACACTGTTTTCATGACTGCAGTGTCAGAGTAGCTCACAGTCCTGGTGCATTCATCATCACAGAATTACTTGAAGGACACTATTACCTAGCTGTCTATATGGAAAAATCAGCAATTCATAGTTTTCTTTTTGGACAAACGAGCTTCTGAAAACACCTAATTCCCTTCTCAATTGCTTCTTAGGTCTACCAAATATCTATAGCTACCACATGACACCTTGAATAAACCTTAGGATGATATTATCAGGCTTATTAATAAGTCTATTGATGGCTTTAAGTGCTTTTCCTGTTCTGCTATTTTATTATTAATCATTTTTAACTATGGTGTAATCAGTGAGACTGAAAAGGCTGGTGTGTATTGGTGAGCCAGGGAAAGGCTAAAGAGCCCTAGCATCCAAAATACCAAGTGAAGTAATTGTCCAGCTTGTTGAAAACACAATGACTTTTTTTTTTTTAAGCACAAAACCTTCCTAGTTAGTCACCAGTGTCCTTAGGAATAATTTCAACTGGTTTCCAGGGGAAACAGGCAGGAATCTTGTAAATTCATTCCTGCGCATGAATACCTGACCCCATACAGAAACAGAACTACAATTGTAAGGAGAGGTTCTCTTTCAGAGACTAGAGGTCAGAGGTTTCCTTCCTTTTCCCTTCTAGCAAAAATACTTGGAATTAGTAAGACTTAAGAAACTACTCTGGATCCTCTGTAATGAAAAGCAGCTTTTTTCAAGTCCATCTCATGCGTTGCCAAAATACGTAAAAAGAAGGGAAAGTTAAAACACTTACTGCACTCTCATTTACTTTTGGATAACAGAAGGCAGCTTCAGAGCATGCATGAACCTAAACCACTTCTCTTCCTGGATGAGGCATTGTTTAGGGACATCCATGGGTTATGAACTATGTTGTGTCTTACCTCACATCTCATGACTTTCTCAGGTACAACAAATGCTTCTAGGGAAGTGAGTGTAGCTGAATAGCACAAAGATCTAAATCCATGTAGGATTTAGGACCTACAGAGTGTAAGTACAGAGGACCACAGAATATTCTGATCTGGAAGGGATCCACAAGAATCATCAAGTCTAACTCTTAAGTGAATGGCCCATAGTAGGATCAAACCTACAACCTTAGCACTATTAGCTCTAAGCAACCACATGACAGACATCCAGCAGAGGATTCACCACTGGGTCAAATTGACACTCCTCTGGCACGTGAGCAGCATGACTAAGTTTGTACTCAATACAGGGGAAGAAACTGGTCAGTGCAGAACTTGAAATAGGACACTGGGGTGCCAGAAAATCTGATTTTGAGTGCTTCTTCCCTGACAGCACCAACAAGCACATAGCCTGAGCTTGCTTGCACTGCTCAGCCTCTCCAGCCCTCTCAGTAAACTCCACAGGGCACACAGAGCAGAGCTCAACAGCTTCCCTTGCTCCATCCTACATGGCATCTTCCTGACAGTTTTCTTGTGCAGTTCCAGAGCTGGATCTTGGGGCTATTTTCTCTCTGTGTTGAAACATCCATGGGTTATTGATTTACTATATGCCCATCACTGTCTTGATTCTTTTGTTCAGTCAAGAGTGCCACAAGTGTCCTTGTGTCCTTTTTTCAGGACTATAACACAAGCACTTTACAGGTGGCAATGTCTTCAGGCAGCGATATCTGCAAATCCTGCACTTTCTAGTCCACAGGCAGTACAGGCAACTGTCAGAAATGGCAGTCAGCTCCATCCTGTCCTCCTGGGCTCCAGTTCCTGGAACACAAGTCCCATTCCTATCTCTGCTGACCAAGGGTAACATCTGGGGCAGAGGTGATGGGCTGGGCTGGAGATGCAGCACCTGCACAAGTCAGCGGTCCAGGGTGGCTCCGGCCTGCAGGTGTGGGCCTGAACAGCAGTGGAGCAATGACCACAGGTAACACCCACCTGGAGGCATCTCACAGCCAACAAACAACTGAGCAAATAGCTCAGATCCCACCTTGTCCTTCAAAACATATCCTTATTCATGTTTGTGCAGCACCACCTAACATAAGACAGAGAAGAGGCATCATCCCAAAAAAAATTATAACTGTTCTAATAAGTACAGCACCTGTCCCAAAAAATCCACATTTCTTGTTTGCCATCCATGGCTTTGAGTTGCCCCAAGAGAGCAGCCGGGTGGGCAGAGCATGGATATCCTGCTCCATCTTTCAGCTCAGGGAGAAAAGCACACTCTGAGCTGCTACTGCTGCTATCACTCTGCTCCTGCAGCTTGGAGCACTGACAATTCCAGGTCTGCTGCCCTTATCTGCTACAAGATCTGCCAGCCAAAAGATGACACACACGTCTTGTTTTGACAAATTGCTTAATTACAAGTTTGGCAATATGTAATACTTTGTATTTGCAGCTATCATTAAAGCTGAAGAAAATGAAAAAAACATCCATTACCCTGAGAAAAAAAGTCTACTCTTACCATAAATTTCTGATAAAGAAATGAAGTAGGTTCAAGTTTAATCACACCAGCAGTAAATCAAATATCAGATTTAAAACAACGAATTACAAAGAGCCTCCTCACAGTCACTTAGCATTGATAAATTAGTAATGTAATATTAAATTATTCATATCTTTTTTTTTTTCCTTAGGACTATAATGATATACTGTACACAGTACTGATAATTTACTTAGGCTGAGTCCATTCATTTAATTATGCTGCTAAACTTGGTAGGCCAATTGGTCATCATGAGAGTTTCCAGGCAAGCTAATCACAAATATATAGAACATGTCCCTTATTGTCCCCAGCGGCTAAGTGCTAAAATGCTATTTAGTGCTCAGAAGGTTAATGTCCTGCTTATGTAAATTGTCCAATTTAACATTCAGCAGCAGTATCATAAATTCTGGCTCCAGGATTTCATTAAACGTATGTTCAAACTAGTTGACCTTAAAGGTTAACAAGCACAAGTTAAACAGGACAATTATTTAACTCGCTTCTTATCAAGAGACTGAAGTGCTCTAGCCATTTAATAGTTATGCATACTTCACAATTAGAATTCTTAAAAGGTCTCTGATAAAGCAGCAGGTCATGAATTTTCATAAGGATGTCAGATAATAACTATTTATCTGCACTTGTTTTTCTTTCTTATAAACTTAAACTTTGATCTTAACATTCAATTAGAAATGATTCCACAGAGAAAGACTAGGTGACTCAAGGAGCTTGTCTTCACATTAATTTGAATCTAAATTAAACTTTAAAAACATTGCATCCATATTGTCTCCTACAGAGATTAATTCAGAAGTTAGCAACCTATTCTTCATGCAAAAGCCACTTCAGCCTTTCAGCATTAGGCGATCGAAAACCACTGAATGCCAAATTATTACATCAGGCTAACAACCGCATTTTAATGCAAATCATAGGAAGAAAACTCTCCCTATACATCATGAAATAATTTGTATCATACACAATTAACTTGCCTCGTACTGTGTTAACCAAAGATGAAGACAGATTAGCCGAGATCATTCTTTTTTTACGCTGCCCTATTTCTCACACAGCCTCTTTTCCGGAGACTTTGGTGAAATATGAACAGCAGCAGCCCCTGGAAGTAGCTGCCACAGCCACCACTACCTATGGCAGCAGTGATGCATTGAGAGCAGCTCCTCTGCTGACATTTCAAATCCCAAACACAACTTCTAAATGCAACAGGATCAAGTCATAGCTTCAGGGACACATTAAAACAGTAAACATACATGAGAAATCTCTGGAGCTGACAGTAACTAAATTCCAAGGAAGTCATAAGAAACCTCTTTTATTTTTTTCCAAGCTCAAAGGTACAAGATGATTTCACTTTCAGATAAAATAGAAACTACAGTTTATATTTATAAATCATGCAATTGCCACAGTATTTTAGAAAGAAAGGAATTGCAAGAGAAATTTAATGGTTATTTGAGAGAGAAAAAGTATTTTATTTTTTCAATATGATTATGCTTTCACCTAGCTTATGAGGATCTTTTGAGAGCAAAATTTTGTTCCTGAGGATGTCTGATGAAAATAGGATCACCGGACATTTTAGAGCTAGGGCCTAATTTTTTTTCAGTAATACACATAAAAAAATGCAGGTCGGGGGGAGTAAGTCTATGAAGATGGGAAATTGGCTACCCATTTTCCAGTATTATATTTTAAAAGTTTTCTATCCTAAAAGAGATCAGAAAGCTGCACACTTTGGCAGTCAGGACAAATAGTCAAGAATAAAGTTACGTCATCTAAGCCTTGAAGGGAAGGGACTAAGTCTCTGAGAGTGCTGCTACCTGCAGTACATTTAAACAGCTCAAGGAAGTGTGATATATTCTAATTTTGTGAAATTAGCAGATTACTTTGGCTTTCTTTGCCAGAGTTTTGTTTCCTAAAAGCACTGTAATTTAATGATGGCAAAGCAGTACATGATGAATACTCATTTGTCTTTATAAAGGTTATTGAAAACCTTGCAGAAAGAAAAGAATTTTCTAGCATCCTGAAAGTGACAGCTTTTTATGACCTCATGTGTGACTCCTTTTCCAAACTTCATCTTTTGCATTCTGGCTTCAAATTCTTCCTGAAAGAGGACATAAATAAAAATGAATGGCTAATGGACTAAAAACACTTATGATCAGGTTTTCATAACGAACATTATTAATGGCTTCCTTTGCACATGCACTGACATATAGTGCAATACTCATTTCTAAAGCAAGATTTAGAGCCCTATTTGCAATAAAAAGCTAACAGATGCAAATAAAAAATGAGAGATTCCATTACATAGCTACACACAATGGATTTCTATTAAAGATAAACAGAAACATTTTCTTCTAAAAGCAGAAAGAGCTTCATTAGAAACTCACACATGTATGTAGGATTCACATTTGTCTTCTCAGACATGGGTATGTTTCTTTTATTGCTATCAACAGTACTAAATCCTTGGGTCTGGTTTTGAGTAGCAATGGACACACACATCCTATTTCGGCTCTTCCTAGAGTTGTGAATCTTCACAACTCAAAAGTCTGGTTGACAGAACACAGATCATCTCCAAATGATGCAAAAAAACCCACCAAACCCCTCATCAGTCTGTCCAATTATTGGTTAAGATCACCACAAATCCTCTGCTCTGGCTCTTCACAAATCCAAGATTTAGGTAAATATTTTTGCTCCTGTTTAGAAAGGCAAGTAGTTTTTCCTGCTGCCACCATGGCACCCCGGGCAGCCCCATTCCTGCAGAACAAATGAAGATCCTGCCAGCATGGGGAGGTTCACATAGGCAAGGAGGCAGAACAGCCCCACGAGCCTGATTTACTCCACAGGACTTACTTTCACAGCAAACCCAAGAACATTTACAGAACTCACTGCTTTTGAATTTAGAAGTAAAGCTTATTTCTCTGACTTCAAGTTCTTTCAATAATTTCCATAGATCCATTCCAAACATCCAAACTCATTGCATCAAAAGAAATTCAGGGAATTCACTTGCAATAATTATTTCTGTTGGAGCTGCAGTAAAAAAACAAAGCTATTTGAGTTTAGTTTATGTCAACATTCAGATGAAAACTGAAAGAGTACTTCTATAACAGGTGTGTCCATTAGCAATTCCATCATTAAGGTAAATCCCTAGAAGTGTATAGGCAAGAAAACGAACTTAACAAACAATGACTAGTAATTATGGTTTTGCACTGGCAATAAAAATATGGTACGTAATTCTATTTTGCCTGGACACAGTGAGGGATCTGCTACTGAATTTGGGGAACCAGGAATGCACTTGTCTTTTACTAAAGCTGAAAGACTCCTAAAACACTTTGAAAAAGAATCCCAGTGACAGTTGGGAGGATGACTGCTGTTAGAACACAGGAAAACTTGATGAAGACAGATTGGATGATGAATCTCTCCGGCAAGTTTCTTAACAGAATGGGCTCCTGGCTTGACAGAGCTACATCTTCCGTTAACTTTAATTCAACCTGTCTAAACTCGCACTCACTGAAGAGTTTAGGTCCCTCTAAATATGCCCCAGGCCTGGTAAGACTCTTGATATATCTCCCCTCATTTAAATGAGTCTTAACTCCAATTGTTGGCCAAGTTCTCATTCAGCTGAAGGAGTATTAACTGAATTCACTGATTCGTAGATGATTTTCACTATGAGAAGAAGGGAGTGGAGAAGGGGGAGGAATTGATTTTTATGAATAAAGTACTTTGCAGCAATACATCTGAATGCAAAGTTTAGTTCCATACATTCAAAGTGTTCTTGTGACCTTATATCTAGGAAAGTTCAGGTTCCTAAAAGCATAACATTACTTGAAAATCTGAGAGTATGACAGGAGACCAGTTGTAAACCAATTCCCATAGTGCTTCAGTTGTCAGGAGGAAAAAAAAATCTTAATCATTGTACAGAACATTTGCTGATATGAGAATTATGGTTTTTCATCAGCAATTGGATGCAAGTAGGGCACCCCAGTAACAGCTCTTGTGCCTGCAACCTCGTGTATTCAGGCTTCATCAAGGTAATTACACATAGGCTTAGTAAGCACCGTTTAAGAACTCTAGGGAAGATTTTATATGCTGAAAGGTCATAGATATAGAAGTCTTACTGAAGAGGGGCTTAGAAGTTTTTTTAAGCTGGATTTTATTTGGATGTTTGCGCTTTTTTTTTACTGACTGGTGTAGGATAACATGCATCAGACGGTATTGAAGGGAGGTGTATCAAAACATGATATTAAATGAAGTGCAAGAATTCATGCACACACTGATCTTGTGCAAACAAGTTTGAAGCAAAGGTGAAGTCCAAGTAAAACCCAGAATTTTCCTGTTTTAGGGGTTCAAAAATAAAGCATGAAAATGTTAAGCTAGTTTAACATGATTTTTCTTTGGCTCTTACACCATTTTATGAGGGTATTATCTCATCCTCCTCAATTATCCCAGTACAGATTTGCTTTGTTGTTACAATACTGTTTTTGGCTAACCCTTCTGCATCTCTATTTTATAATGACTTTTATGGCCAATGTGAAATCACTGCAGTGAGGCTTCAAGTGGTTTTGTGAAGACTGTTATAATAATGAACAAAGTAGATTTGGAAAATTTTACTATTTGAGGTAGTAATTAAGTATAATTTACAAATATTTAGGTGACAAATAGATAAACCTTTCAACTAAAAATATATATAAACTTCCCTGAGATTATTCTATAGTAGGAAATGACTCATAATTAGTCACCTTACAGAATTATCTTTCTCTGCATTTTGTTGCTTTATTACTTGTGTCCCTGCATAACCCTCAGTGCATACAAGCTAAGTCACTTTTCTGGCACCCTTGTCCCACTTGGAGGTTTAATAACGACTTGGCCATTAGGCATTTAGATTTTCTTCTACTACAGACAGGCTCAAGCCACAATCTCATCTGATTCCCAGGGAGCAGGAGACAACTTTCTGAGCTTACCTAAGCTTTTCTGATTTCTCATACATACAAGTTTGTTCTCTTTACGAATGATTACTGAGAAATCTTAAAAATTATCAACCGTGATGAACATAGCTGAAAATAATTTAAATGTAAAAAACCCCATCCCTAAAGCCTTAAAGATTTGGCTACAATATTCATTCACCATCTCGTTCTCCCACCTGCCCTCCTTGACAAGTCCTTAAACATTTAAAATCTGCTCAGAACATAAACCCACGTTTTTGGGGATATGCTCTTTTTCTCAGTTGCTCATTGCAGCTTCAACCAACTCCTGTAATGCAGGTATTGATAAAATGGAAAAAAATCTGACATGAATTCCTAAAATTCCAGTTGGTTTGTGTTTTGAACTTGATTATGTCAGGTAATGCATCATTACCATAATCAATTCCTGTGAAATATGAGGAACAAGAATGATTATTGAGGGTGAATAAATGAATGAATGGTGTTAGGGAAGAAGAAACACAGAAAAATCTAAGATTTAGGTATATATTAGGTAAATTAAGTCCTTTTATCTATTTTTCATTTTCTTATATTGATGGGGGAGAAAATAATAATTGCTCCTCAACATGACACATAAACTTACATACCTGTCAAACCAGGAAGCTGTTTTTCAGATGGCACTGCAGTATTGGTTGAAAGCTGATATATAATAATCAACAATCACACACAGAATAGATTGTGTCAGACAATAGGGATAGTTTCAAATTCAAGCACTTTAAGTTTGGAAAACACAGATTTAAGTTTATCCAGCATCAGTTCATGCATACACAGGGTGCAAACCTATTGCGTTCAGTGGGCAAGATTTCATAATTTCTTTTTAGAATAATTTCTCAGTCCATGATCCTGAGCTTGGGGTTTTTTAATCTACACAAGAGGTCTTGTCTTTTCTGTTTTTCATTGCTGAGGTAGCTAACAGTTGCACAAGCACTCAGCTAAGTCCACAAACATGTTTATGTTTAAAACTACAGGCATAAAGGTTTGCAAATGTCATATTTACCACTCTGTGTCTCCCTCCTAAAAACATTAAGATTTACTGCACTTGTGTTTGTGAGGCTCAGGGATCAAACGAATTCACATGGAAAGAAATAGAAAGTTTCCACCTGACCTTGCTGGGAGCTAAACTAAAATTTTCATGAGGTAAAACATTTGCAGATGACCAGGTAGTACTTTATTATGATTTATTAAATGTCAGTTTATATGAGTTTTATTGAATATGAGATTAAAGCAGTAGTTATTATATGACAGCACAGTATTCTGTGATTTACTCATGAACTGCTCTTTTTCTCTTCATCTGCAAATACCCAGCAGAGTGGAGGGGAAAAATGGCATCAGCTAAACCAAAGAAATGGAAATGAGAACAAACATGTTTAAATCTTGGGGCACTGAAGAGTTTTATCATGCTCATCTCCTATCTGGTGTTATCTCTCTTAATGCAGGAATCAGGTTATGAATATGACCTACAAAAGTTGCAAAGATTTTAAACTTTATTTAATGGCTTGGAATTCATTGGAACAGAAAGGGCAATTATTTGGGGGATATATGTGAGTCAAGGCAATTTGTTCAAAAAGGGAAGAGGAAGAGAGTGGTAGTAGCCACAGGAGAAAGCTGGAAAAGAAAAAAACAGCTGGAAAGATCAGAAACACTTAGTGTTCAGCTGGGATAATATGGGCTCAGATCTTAAGAAGCTGAGGATAATGGCACATGAACAAGAGGGTTGCTACAATTCTCCATTTTCATGGATGCCAGTAAGAATTTCTAACACAGAACAAGAGGCTACATTTGTAATTATCACATAATTTTTTTCATTTCTATTCTATTGAAATTTAAGCATGAAGAACTTGATCCAAAGGCTGGAGGCAGTAGTTATTTACATTTACTTCCACACTCATCCAATTAAGCCAAAACTGGAGTCCTATCTTAAAGGCTTTTGGTGGCCTGCACCCAGGGTATTGAGGCTCCACTCTGGGATGAAGATCACAGCTGAGAACTGCGGCCTGACTGAACATTTTTAGGAATGCTAATCCTGTCTGTCTAGCAAGAGTTCCTTTGCACAGAATGAGACAAGTCTGTGAAGACTTTCCCACAAGAACTAAGGGTAATGCCAAATTTTTACTGCCTTGCTTAAGCACAAGGTATGTTACTCTGTCCTTATTTTCCTTTATACAAACCCACTGCACATTTCCCCGTGAGTCTGTGCCTTTGTGTGGAAGAACATCCTGCAAACTTCTTTCCTAGAGACAAACTGATAACACACTTAGGCAGACGTTGGTCACTTTGTTGCTGGGATCCACACATTCACTGTAACTCTAGAACACACCAGGACACAGGAATTGTACAACTCCAGAGAAAAACCAAAGGGAAGTTTTGCCTTTATTTGTTGTCTCTTAAAAAGACAGATCAAGAGAGCTGGGGTTATTCAGCCTGGAAAAGAGAAGGCTCTGGGGAGACCTCTCAGTACCTAAAATGGCTTAGAAGAAAGCTGGAGAGGAACTTTTCATATGGGTGTGTGGTGATAGGACAAGGGATAGTGGCTTCAAACTGACACAGGGCAGGTTTAGATGAGATATTAGGAAGACATTCTCTACTGTGAGGGTGGTGAGGCACTGGCACAGGTTGCCCATAGAAGTTGTGGATGCCCCATCCCTGGAAGTGCACAAGGCCAGGCTGGATAGAGCTCGCAGCAACCTGGTCCGGTGAAAGGTGTCCCTGCCCATGGCAGGGATCTGGAACTGGATGACTTTTAAGGTCTTTCCGAACCAAACCATTCTATGATTCTATGAATTTGCTGCTGCTATTTCTGTAATGAGGAATACACAGTAACTGCTTCAACTGAGCTTTATCCCAGTATTGCTGATATTTAAACTTTGAGCAAAAAAAACAAAAAAACAAACAAACAAAAACCAACCAAACAAACAAAAAAAAAAAACACCGGACATATTTAAAATCTTAGGGAAAAAAAAGTTAGGATTGCAAATTCCTGCACCGTCCTTTTTACACTTTTGAATTGGCTTTTTTCCTGATGTTGGCCCTGGTGCACACACAGATAAAAGTTTTGTGCACTGTTTAATTAGCCAAGGTTTAACTATACACATGTACACGCAGCTTGTGCCTCTGCTGCTCTTCAGCCACAGTTCTTAATGATAAACTGGGATGTAACTGCTACTTTGTCTGGTTTGGAAAGATTCTGTAGGCTGGTTACATCTCCAGCATTCCTCAAACCACAATTTCAACACAGAAAACATCCAGACCAGAGTGATGGGAGACAATGACAGTCATTTGAAATGAGGTTTGGCAACAGATTTTCTGACAAATGCTCTGGGATAATGCTCACAGAGAGAATTGTGCTCCCGGAGATGTGACTTCTTAATTCAGTCTGAGGGAAGAAGATTCAGAACCGTCATTTATTGGAACCTATTACAGGACTTAATCTGAAGACTTTGACATACTTCTGAGACAAATAGGCTACCACGAGTGAGACATGCTCAATAAGGTGTGTATTGTAGGAAATGAGGGCTGTAATTGCCATGCTGAGAGAGCTTGTTGTCTATGCAGTTTAATGACCTACCCCTCGCAGTGTCCCTTCCGACACAATGTGATTCAGAGATGAATCATGGAAAGGGTCTTTATCATCACACAGCAGACTTGACCGAATGGTTACTGCTTATTATTGGTGGGCACCGTAGGATTTGAGCCCCACAGAGAAAAACATTAGGAATTACATCTCCTGTAATGCTTGGGCCTCTTCATTAAACATCATGGGGGTTTTTGTAGTTTCCTTGTTACTCTGCAAATCACTGCAGTGGCCCAAGTTTTTCAGCACAAGTTTTCTCTTTGCTTGTAACAGTGAGTTAGACTGAAATTTGTACCAGAGAGCTGCACTCAGCAGCACAGATTACGATAGAAACAAGAAGCCAAATCCTGTTTGTCCTTAGCACTTAACCAAGACATATTTACTTAAATCCTTTTAATCTTTGTGAAACAGTTTCCCCAGTCATGTCAGAATATCTGTCACCATTTTCTGACCTATCTCCAGCTTCTAATTTTCTGACCTGATACTGAGGCAGGAAGAGAAATGTGCTATTTTGGCTGCAATCCAAATAATTGAGGAAAAATATGTGGAATGACAGACGTGCAAAGACAATAGGTCACTTATTGTGCAGGGCTTCAACAACCAAAGAAATACTTACAAAAATATAGGGTGTAGAAATTAAACAAGCTTTGTAAGATTTTAAAACCTGAAAAATATTGAAGACTATACTACATGTAACAATTTCCCCCTGTATTCCCTACATTCATAAATGTACTTTGCAATATCCGTGGTTATTTCTACTATGCTACTTTTGGGCTCCAAGGAATCCTGGAGCTTCTGTCCCCCAGCACATTTAATAACTACAAGAACAACAGTTCTTGATAACTAATTTTTGTGCGTTTTTTAGCTTAGAGTGCTTTTACGTAAGAAGTTGCCTAAGAGTTTGCTTCTTTTACAGTTCTGGCATTCTAGGTGGTGCTGTTTTCAGGATGTGCTTCTTACAGATGCACCAAATGGAGTGATTGGATAGCTGGCAGTGTTACAATCTGGCCTTAAAATCTGAGCGCCTGTTTAATGGTTGTGAAGTGACAGAAAATTAGCGTTATTGAGACTTCTCTCACCTAACACAGAGGAAATTTTGTTTTCCTATAGGTAGTGGATGGTCTGCTCTTCCAACCAGCCAGTGCTAACAGCAAATACCACCACTAAGAGAAAGCGATTTCAGTACATCAACCGGAGTTTGCAAGCATTTCCAGCCCCCCGCCCCCCGCCCGTTTTGGGTCTTAAAGCTATGTTTGAAAGCGTGGCTAAGTTTTCTCTGGTTTCTCTAAGTTTTTCTGGGTACACCAACACTGTGGTGGAGCCTTCAAATTCCTCTTCGCGCCAGGGCTCCTATATATATGCACATACATACAGCATTAATTAGTTTATTTTTATCGTTGCCACGTCCATGCACAGCGGCTCCCCAGGGTGGAAGCGAACAATCAGCCTGGGCTTTGCTGCGCTGAGCGGTTCCCAGGGTACTTTCCATGCTCCAGGGGAGCGCAGCTCTCCCGGCACAGGGAGCCCCGGGAGGCTCCGATCGGGGCCTGCCTGGGGCTGACCCCACCGCGGCGCCTGCAAAGGCTGGAACAAAGGCTCTGGCAGAGCAGGCAGGGCCCGGGGGGCAGGAGGGTCGCGGCCAGCCCTGCGTGCTCTACCCACGGGCCCACTTCTGCCCGCCCGGAGCCCCGACCCCGCTCGCCCCCGGCCCCGCCCCGGAAGCGCCCCTCCCCTGCCCGGAACCTGTGGAGCCGGAACGCAGCTTGGCGGCGCGGGGGCCGGGCCGGAGCGCGGCACTGGGTGGACTGTGGGGAAGATGGCGGCGGCCGTGGCGGGCCCACGTGGGCGCGGGGCCGCGGACACGGACACAGACACGGATAGCGGTAACGGCAGCGGGAACGGGGTGGGGCTCTCTCTTCTTCTGAAGCATCGCTGGCCGCCGCTGTGGGCCGTCTCTGACCTTGGAGGCCTTTCCTGTCTGCTCCGTCCGACCCCGCCGGTGGGCCCTTGGCCCTTCATCTCCCCCGCTCCGGACCCTGGGCCGAGGCCGGCGGCGGTCGGCGTGGGGAACGGGAGCTGAGGCCCCGGCCCGGCCACCTGCTGAGGCCGCTGCCCAGCGGTGTGTCCCGTGGCTGCCATTCCCGCGGTGCCTGGTGGCTGCTCCTAGCCGCCCTGCCCTGGCCCTTGGGCTTTTCCCACTCAGCCCGGGAAGTACCAACAGCAGCTCCTTCATTCCCTAGGCCCACCAAAACAGCTTTCGCTGCCCTCTTTCTTGGGAGAGCGAGAGGAGCGACTGTGCAGAGCTGCACGAGTTCCGTGTCTGTGCGAGCCAGGATCTGCTTGTCCCCGAAGGAAACCCCTGGGCCGCGCTCCGCGTGATTAACCCTTAACGCGCTGTTCTGCACTTGTTCTCGCCTCCGTGCGCGTCGTGAGGGTGTACCTAACCAGTTGTGATCCCTTCTTCATTCTATCCTGTGACTGGATTTCTTCTTTCCTTTGTTCTGGGAGGAGTCAGGGTTGTGGCCGTTTGGAGCTGTGGCTCCAGCATTGGTTCTGTTTGATTTGAGCGTCAAAATTGAATCCAAAGGGAAGCGTTGTGTGGGAGCTTCTTTCAGAGCTCATTGCTGAATGTTGGCTGTGTTTTAACTGTGTGTCGACACCTTGATCACTGAGCGAGTTTAAAAGAGTGAAGTAGAGAGATGTGGGTGTGTATTTCACAACATACAAACGCACACACAGAAACAATTGGAACTTTTTATATTAAATTTATGCCAGATATCAGCCTTTTCTATTCAGAATAGGGCCCCAGGTCCTACTTCTGATTAAGTTAATCTGGTTTAAATTATTTTGAAATACCTCTTTATCTCATGCTGTTGATTGATACGCTGATGTACTAAAGAATAAATTATGGCTGGTAGTGGAAACCTTGTTATTTTTTCTGTAACTGTTGAAAGCAAAATATTGTTGGTATTATTCTCCTGTTTTATTGGCAGAAGATGTTATGTAAAGGAAATGATGCGTGCTTTAGCAAATTTTCTTTTTATAAGTCTGATCTGTTTTTCATAGCTAACTGCAAAAGTTGGTCCTAAGCAGCGTGGGGGAGTCAGGCTTGGACTTTTGGTAGCTGTTAGCTTTTGTGTGTGTAAAAACAAGTCACAAGCAGGGGTGGATTCCTTGTTTAAAAGCTAAATAGCAACATCCTAGCATGGACAAGGCCCGGGGTGAAAATTTGGCCTTGTTTTACATGTAGGAGCAAGGATGTGTTCCTACATGCAAAACGTCCTGTGGTGCTGCAGTTACTTCTTTGCAGGCAGTGGTTTGAATTTATTTTTTTATTGGAAACTCAGAATGTGGATGCAAATATCTAGAAGGATATTAAAGGATGAAAAGGATACCTTTAAGCAGTTACTGAATGTGTTGAGAAAATTTGCCACTTCTAAGTTTCCAGTTTATAGAAAGGACTGTTGGAAAACACCCCCCTAATTTATTTTGTGTAGAGCATGACATAGCACTCTGTCTGCCTTGGTGGTAGTAAAAGTCATACTGATAGAGATAAGGACCAAGTATTCAGTAATTATTTCTCTTCCACGTTTGTTTTGTAACCACTGACTCTCACTTCTTTCCTTCAGGATAACTGAATGCTCCTCAAGCCTCTAAGCATGCCTGGGCAGTAGAGGTTTTGTTATGAATTGGTCAGTGCCACTGTTTTGCTGCTATGTTGTTTGTTAGGTTTTTTCTGGTTTAAACAGGCACATGGAGAAGGCAGAATAATGAATTAGTGTGGCAGCAGAGTGTATGTTTATGGTTGCTTAGTAATTAAATAGACAGTTGATTAATGGGGAATATTGTTAATAGCTGCCTGCATGGTTTTATGGAGAGCAGATCTTGTGAAGCACTCCTGGCTTCATTCTCTTAATGGCTTGGTTGATAAAGGTACTTCATGGGAAATAGCAGTGCTTACAAAGTAAAGCACTTGGCTCAGTAGTACTGTGATTTAACGTTTAAATTTTCCTTTTTAAGGAGTTTGAGAGTGATAGATGGATGAAAGTGAGTCACGTGAGGAATCTGGGACTGTGTGGGATCGGAAACCAGCTTCCTTCTGTTCAGCACTTGATTTTGCAGCTATGAAAGTTGTATATAAGATAATTAATTTAAAATTTAATGTGTCACAAATATTACTGGAATAGTAGTTAATGGTGGCCGGACTTTGTGTATGCTCTGCTCTTGATTACATGGTGAAGTGAAATAACCCAGCAGACCATTTCATTTTAGTTAATCACCTGCACTGTTAAAGACTTCTATTTTTGCAGTTTGACCCACTGAACAGAGTAATGAGGACTAACTCTTCATGTATTTGTTGTGCCATCAATTTGGCTGTTTTCAGCTGTCTTAATTCCAAACTTTGGTGTTGTAACTTCAGTTCTTTTATTCTGAAAGGCTCATAGGGGTAATGAAGTTTGACTTCGGGGGTGTTTTATTTGTGTAACTTGAGCAGTTACTTACCCAGAAAAGCTCAGTGCCTCTGGTTTCTTTTGAACCTGACTACTGTCTTGATGCTGTATTCGACAGAGCAGTCTCCCCTGGGTTCATTATGCTTAGGTAATTGTATTTTTGCTGGCAGTGTTCTTTCTGAGCAGGTTTTGCTGTCATGTAAGAAATGCCCCCCAGCTTCAGTTTCATTCCTGTGGCTGTTTGCAGTCAAACACCAGATGTCACTGTTGCAGTTTCTCTGTGAGTGTGTGCATACATATGCACTCATATTCGTGTGGATAGGCATTTATAAGTTACACTTTTTAAACTGGAAAATAGACACATTTTGCCCTCACAATTAGCAGTCCATAATCATAAAAATATTAAATAATCTAATAATAAATATCCAAGGCTGCCTTTTCCCTTTTGCCTAGCCTCTTTCAATCACTTTAAATCGTCACTGAGGTGAGCAAGAACTTGCACTGCATAGTTTCTAATAAATTCAATATAATGGTGTGTTTCTGCTTGAGGAATTAATTGTAGCAGCACATTTACAGGAATACCTCTTTCTGAACTTGGATAACATTTACATGCAAAGCAAATGGCACTAGTGAATGATTTTTACTAGAAGCAATTCCTGATACTTTTTCTTGCTTCTTTTTTATTTTTTTTATCCCTAGGTTCTGAGTTAAGCTCAGAACTTCCAGAAGACAGTTACTCTTCGGGAGGTGAAGCCCTGGATGGTGATGATGAAGATGAAGCAGCAGCCCCTGGCAACGTGGCTGAAGAAGCAACAAGCTCCAAAGATGGCCCAAGTTCAGGATGGGCAGACGCCATGGCAAAAGTGCTCAACAAAAAGATTCCACAGAATAAGTCTACCATCCTGGCCAAGAATAAAAGCCTGGAGAAGGAGAGAGAGAGAAAAAAACAGGAGAGGCAAGAAAAGAAGATGAGGGTGAGAAAAAGATGCAGTATTCCATGTGCAGTGACTGTCATATGGGCTACATGCAAGATAGTCTCAGAGCATTGTCCCAAATTTCTGCTGAGGCTGTCTCAGTTTTGGAGTCTCTCCTTCACAGTGATCTTGAGTAGCTTAATTTTTTTTTTACTTTCTGGTCATGCTGTGTAAGGTTTTTTTCCTTTACTGCTTCTTATGGGTCATCAGGCAGACTGAACTTTGGCAGCAGGAGCATTCCAGTCTGTCAGCTTAAGGTGTTTTCTTTTTTGCGGGGCTGAAAGCAGCTACTTTAAGTTTGATTTTCTAATTGGCGTTGTTAATTTGGGGTGAAATTCACTTTGTTGGCATTACAAATTGAAATTGTTCTCTACCACAGAAAGTGAGAGGGAGAAAGAGAAGAAAACTGCTTCCATTTAAATTGTGCTGTGACTTCCAAAATCAAGGCCTCTAGGTTGAGATTGCAGTAATCATTGGCGTGGTTGTGCATTGTTATTTGCTCCCCTCAATCATTTTCCTGATTGGAGTCTTCTGTTACCATGTCAGTGCCCTAAATTGCTTCTGGTTCTGAAACTGATGTGAAGAAACCAAACCATGTTGGCAAGTAAGTCATTTGTTTGTGCCTTCAGTAGAACTTTTAATTCCAGGCTCTGACTGATTTACCTTCAGGCTAGAAATACATTAATAGTTCTAATGTCTCATCGTACCAGTTCTGTTTCTGTGGGATAACCTGGTTATTCACCTGACAGTTTGGGACATGCTGCAGTTGAGCCATGGCTTGCCTTTTAAATACAGAGAGCTTCAGTACAGCATCTGCACAGTTATAGTTGTCTTAAATACGTGCTCTCATCCAGTAAATATGTGAGAATACTGCAAAACAGAGATGGGCCACAGGTCCCCAGAGTGGCTTGTTTACTTAAGAAAAATTTAACAGCAATTTGCCTTTCATTGATTTCTTGCTGATGAAAGGTAGGATAGGGCAGTTCTTTTGATCAAAGGCCAAAACATGGTCATAAACTCAAAAATTCATAGTAGTCTGCCTGGAATTATAAAGATAAGGACTCTGAAATTCCATTAGAGACTTCTTGCATAAAACAGATTTAATGGAACATCACCAGGCCTAAAACACTGTTAAATTGTTCAGAGGGGAAGAAAAACTTACTCCTAGAGCAGAGGTCATGAAATACAGTGGTCTCCTATTGCAGCAGAAACAAAGCTGATGGTTTTGTGTCTGCTGGTAGGAAAAGGGGATCAATTTGGTTTTGAAATGGAGAGCCTCCAAAAAAATAGACAAAAAGCAATACTGTACACATGACTTGTTGTCTGGTGGACACTTGGTGCTCTTCCTTTGTTAGAGTTCTGCCTGTTGCACTATTTGCTGAGTGTCACTTTGGTCACAAAGCCATACTGGGACCAGTTCTGTAGGGGGAAGTCAAATTACCAAGGCTCAAAATGTGACATGCCAGTCTTGATGGACCCAGGATTTTACTATGTATAAATTTCTCTGTGATAAGCTTGTGAAGTCTTGAATTTGAAGGTGGTTTTTGAATAATTTCCTTGCTCAAGGCAGTCAGTGTGAAAGCATCTTTTTCCTAGGCTTTTGTTACTGGAAGCAGATGACTCTGAGATTTCAGTGTGGCCCCTGTTGTGTCAGTACAAGAGACTTGTCCAGCCCTATACTGGAGCTCCTTTTACTTTCAACCAAACTGAACTTTGGAGATACTTTTTTTCCTCCTGCTACATACTCTATCAGATCATGCTGCATTCTCAAATGTCCATGTTGTTTCACATAACAATATTTATAATGCAGCTTGATAAAAAGCGGGAATGGGAAATGATGTGCCGAGTGAAGCCAGATGTTGTCAAAGACCGAGAGAAGGAAAGAAATCTTCAGAGAATTGCCACAAGGTAAAAGTTTTTCTGAATGCTTTCCTTAAACATACGTATATCAAAAAGAGGAGGAAAAGGCCTGTGCAGGTAATCTGTTTCCAATCAGATTGAACTCTTAAGAAGTGACTAGCAGGAGCCGAGAGATTTATAGACAGGTCTGCATTGTACAGTATCAAGTTCAACAAAAGATTTCAGAAGCTTTATGAAAGAGTAAAAATTTAGATGGGAATTCAATGTTTGCTTAGCAGAAGTGCTTTGCTGGATCCCCTCATTTTGTTAATTTAATGCCTTAAAAATGCAGAACAGTTGTTTCTACTGTTCTGGTGTTTTTGCTTCTCCACAGAGGATTCACCAGATCCACGACTGTAAAGTTCAGCTGCCTGTTCACATTGTGTAGCTTGGTGTCACAGAACTTGTTGAACATTTTGATGTGCTGCCTGTATGTCCTTACTTATTCCTCTGCCCTATCCCCCAGCTTCAACTGCCATTAAGAAACTTGCCTGAGTAACTTAATAACTGATTTTAGGACAAATAACATCCTCCCAAGGGTGAAACATGCTCAAGGATGAAACTGATCTCGGTGCCATGTTACCAGGCTTATTTCAGAGTCTGAATAGTAGATTTGTTTGTTACTGGTTCTTAGCAATAAGTATGGTGGAGGAGTAAAAATTGTAAGTACTTTATGTTGTAGTAAATGTTACTTATTAACCAAATTAAGTTCCAGGTAACCATTTTGGGGAGTTAGAAGCCATCTGGCATCTGCACTGATTAGCTTTAGTAAGGGGATCATTTTTGTAAAAGGACCTTGAGCTAAAAGATTTGCTTTTTTGTCTTTTTCCCTGTCCCAGAGGTGTTGTACAATTATTCAATGCTGTCAGGACGCACCAGAAGAAAATGGAAGAGGAGGTGAAGAAAGCTGGGAGCTCTGAGAGGAAGCGTGCTAAACTGATGACTTCTGTTTCAAAGAGAGATTTCATCGATGTTCTAAGAAACATGGAGGGGGCTAAAGGAGCCAAGAATCCTGCTGGAAAGGCCACTAAAAGTAAACAGGTAGGCTACATCTGTGAGAAAAAAACACTTACAAGGTACCTTCTCAATATAATGACTCTCTGTTAATGTGCCTGCTCTTCATAAACGTCTGACCCAAATGCCTGGTGTGTTTTGAGACATGTGGAAGGGAACAAGTAGCTTTTAGCCTGTTTTCCCTGTCTTTTGACTTACCAAAGTACAAAACACTGGAAGCTCTTCTGATAAGACATGGAGACTTTTATGCAAAAACTTGGTTTAGCTGTGTTTAAAAAAAGATTATGAAACACTAGATTTTACCTTGTATTTTACACCAGGCATGGAACAAACTGCTAGATTATGGTGGGTTGTGACATTTGGAATTTAGCCAATAATAGTTAGCTCCTTGAAATTGTTGAAGACCTGGAGGCTGTTAATCTTACACAGTGTATTAGACTGTACTACTTGTGTGTCCCCACAGTTTGGTCATGTCAGACTTGCTTCCTTTGGGTGATTATGGTGTCTGAAACTGAAGGATTTGCCATACAAAATGAATACCACAATAGAATGAAACACAGACATATTAAACCTTATATGTAGACTTTTCTTTCCTTGATTCTCTGTGTGCATTGGGCCTGGTGTGGCTTCCTTGCTCTTGTGCTGTTTTGGAAAGAAATACATTCCACTTTTTCCAAGCGTGTTTGAGACACAGTGTGGTTGGACTTGTTCAACTCTTCATCAGTTCTTTCAGCTCACCAAGTAGCTCAGGGTTGAAAACAAGTTGCTCAGACACACTCTTTCTCGTATTTCAGAAGCTGCACGTTTTTCTAGTGTATTTGTGTTCAGGTTTGAACTCTGTGCTTGGTGGTGGGTGGAATACTGCAGTTGGCGCAGACACACTGCAGTTAACTAAGTGCTTTTCTGTGCCAGGAAGAAATACTTTAATCAGTTGGGAGACAACATTTTGTCATATGTTTTTTGTTTGTGTGCACTTGGGGAACATGCTGAAACACTGCCTGGCATGGAGTGCTCATACAATTTTCATGCAAGTGCAATATTAAAGTATTTTTTAAATTCTTTGGATAATGAGAACAATTTAGCTTGGTGCTGACACTTTATTTCTCCTTAAATAATTCCAGCTTGCTTATATGGGTGGGGGGGCATGTGTATGTGTGTGGCTGTCTTTTTCTGGTTCGTTTGTTTGTTTCTCATCCCTTGGAATAGCAGAATATTGGAACAATGGCAGTGCCAACTACTGTTGTAGTCAGCATTGAATCAATATCTGAGCAAGAACTAAGACCTTTGTCTTGTGTCACATTGTAGCAGGGCAATTTTTAAATTACTAGGTCCGAAAATACAGATTGCAAATGTTTCTGTACTAAAAAAAAAGTTTTATTTTGGCAGCATCAGTAATAGCATATTTCCATTCAAGACCTCTGGAGATGCTTTAGATGCTGGTTAGTCTTGGGTTTGAGTATCAGTGTAGGTGCTGCTTTCACATTGCTTGTGCACAAAAGCTGGGGTGGGGATCAGGGTTTTCGGTTGGGTTTTTTAATTGCATGTCTGCCTAGACAGACCACCCCCCCCTTCCTCTCTCCCTTGTTTCAGTGACTCTTCAGCCTTTGCTTCAGTGACTCTCCATTCAATTTAATACTGAACCAAACTCTTCAATAACTCCTTTTCAAGCTGTTCCTAATCTGCCTTATTTTCTCTTGAGAACTTATCTTACTCATTTAGCAAGCTCTCCTCCTGGTAGTTGTTGAGGCTTGAGGTTGAGGCCAAAGTCTGCTCTTCATTCTCTTTCTCAGAATTACACAAATATTTAGCCACTGAACAGTTCTGCTGGCCTCCACTGTCATATCTCTGCTTCTTGGTCTTTGAGAGTGTTTCAGAGGGTAGGAAGCCTTGATGAGGCTTTTCGGTAGTAAATTCCTTGCAGCGGGGTTTCAGCAGATTGTTTGTGCCATCTGAAAGCTTGTGTTTGTTTGTTCTGTTGGGTTTTTTTTAGCAGTCAAGAGTATAGAGTGTATTCATTTTTAAAAAAGGTGGGGGGGAGATATATTTATTTATCTCAGCAAAAACAATGGAAGAGATGCCAATCCCAAAATCCAGGCACTCTGCCATCAATTAAAAGGCAGTCCAGAACAATAAAAACACTACCCCACCCACATAAAACAGGCAGTCAGCAAGAAAAATAGCAGGAAAATGTTCTACCAGTGAAAGCAAACTTTTTTTGACTCAAGCCTTGTGCTGTGACATGGGACTTGACTGTATTTTGAGAATGGGTGAAAGCATTTTCTTGCTCTGCAGGAGTTCTTGAATGCAAAATCTGCTTTGTATTTTTAAAAGTTTGGCAATTTCTTTCAAGTGTCAGGGGTTGTTGAAAAAACCCCTGATAAAGCTCTATTGATTGACTATTTAGCCAAGTATATTTATGTGAGGAAAAAAAAAGAAATTAAATGCTCTGTAAAGGCCCACCTGCAGCAGTATGATTTCAAAGTAGCATGACCACTTTTTAAATTTTGTTCTCTATTTCCATCAGCTTCATGTGTTCCTGGGAAGGGCAGGTAACCTGTGCCCCACTAGAACATTGTTCATAGTCTTGTTTACTTTTAGCCATTGGCCTAAATGTTACTTGGCATGTACCTACCAACATAACTATGAAGGAAAGACTGTAAGGCTGTGTAAGTTTTCTTGTGCCCTTCTTGTGAAATTGTAGCCCTTCTTGGAGTTCTGTGTGCCCAGCTGGGAGTAATTATTTTTCTGAGCTGGAGCCAAAAGCTTTGCCTTTCATATCATTTGCTGTTTATCAAAGTATTTCTTAATCCTTGCTGAGCCAGCTGACTTGTGTAATATTTTTTCCTGTTTTTTTTCCAAGTTACTGTGCATGATGCTTGCCTCTGGGTAAGATCATCTAATTTTTCTCCCCTCACCACCTTCTCTGAAGCCTTGCAATGTGGGAGAAAAATGTAGTCATTAAAAAAAAATTAAAATCCCACTTGTTTGTGTTCAGATGGGCTTTTTTAAAGTTTTGGGGTGGGTTTTTCTAGGAATCTTTTACTGGCAGATATGAGAGCTTTCAATTTGTTCAATACAATCCTTACACACCAGCTTTTCATTTCAAGATGTGTTGGTCATATCTTCCTGTAAGACACTACAAGAAACTTTATAAAACTATAGATTTAGAAAGGGTACATATCAGAAATGCTGTTTTTTCAGGCCTGGAGGCTGAAGGAATTTTTATGTCTATTGAATGAATACAGAAGTTGGTAGTGGCAGTAAAGGATTCCTTGTAGGAACCTTTTGTTTTCTTTAGGCCCTTAATGCAGGGTGGTCTTAGGAAGTACCCTTGCTTCCAGGGTTGAGTGAAGTTTCTGTTCTCTTAGAGTTGCACAGATGTCTTGGCCAATGTAGGTCTTGAAATCTTAATTGTAAGAAAACAAGGAAAATCTGAGGAAATTCAGAGTTATTCGTGTTGCTTGCTGTGTGTCAGTGATAATTGCATCTTGACTTTTCTCTTGTGATCTGTGCTGGTCCCTATCAAGCATTTTGCTGTGTGGTAAAACATTTTTTAGTGACACATAAACAGCTGGCATGAAAGTTACAGATACTCTTTATGGCAAGCATAAGCTGCACTCATTGACCTTTCATTTTTTATTAGGACTTTGTAGCATGATTTTGCTTCAACTTGTAAGCTTTCTTAAACCAGATCTTTGCAGAACATTTCAGTGGTGAAAGTAAGAGCAGGGTTTTCTGGTCTATGTCAGTAACCATGATCCAAATTCTGCAAGGTAATCTCTCTGTAAGCTAGGCTGACTACATGACCCAGAGGTACAATTTGCTTCCTGTGTTGTGATGGCATTTGGAAAAAAAATTGGTGTGTTGGTCTTAAAATGATACCTATTCTAAAATAAATTATTGATGGGAAGGAAGATGAGTGGAGAAGAATATAAGTTCTATTTCATAGCAGCTATTGCTCATATGGGACTTAAAGTGCTTTTCCAGAAAGTTCCTTCTACCTCAAGCATATTTTATAAATGCTCCAAGTATCTGGTAAGTAATTTGTAAGGACAGTGATTAGAGTCAGACTTACTGTAGATGTTTTCTTCTGTTTAAAAGACTTTCTTTTAAGCTGTAGTTTGAAGGTTGTTCAAGGGCAGGAGGAATACTATGCTTCTGACTTCGACCACTGTTCTTGCTGGGATACAAGTAGTGCCATGGGGGCTTTCATTTTTTAAGCTAAATGGGGTTATAAATTGTGCTTTCCAGCTTAAAAGTCTCATCAGTTTAAAAACTGAGAGTGACTGCCTTCTTTTCCTTGCAGCTTCATGAGTACTGACCATCAGCTTGGTCTGTTTCTTTCCACTGCTTCTGCAGTGTAGAAATAGGCAGGGTGAAAAAAAAGTGGTTTTATTCATGTACCTCTTTGGAGTGACAGTAGTCTGAACAGTTGCTTCGGCCTGTGTTAGGAAATTGTTTCTGAAGTGTGGCTGAAGGCAGAGATGACTTCTGGAAATTTGGTAAGGTGTATCAACACCTCTTTTAATCTTAACAGGAAACTTCATTAGGTGACAATGGCATTGCAGAGTAGCAGAAGTTTATTACTACAGCTGTTGTGTGCTGTTTTTACAGACCTAATTGAAGAAGTAACCAGGCATGCATGTATTCCAGCAGATTTGAGGGGACAGCCAAGTATTAATTTAGTTCAGCTGTAGCCAGAGTAGATGTATTCTCCCAGTTTTAATAAATGTCTTCCCATCACATGCACAAAAACTTTTAATTTGGATTCCTTTGGATCCTGCATTTTTATCTGTTTTTCCTAACTGTATGTACATTCTCTTGAAGGTCGCCCCATATATGTTTGGAGCTGATGCTTTTAATGAAGTTTTTTGGTTTTGTACCAGAAAGTTGCTGACAACTAATTGTACGCCGTATTCTTAGGAATATCCTTAGGGATAAATGCAGTGCAGCCTAACACCAGTTTGCTATATCCTGTATTACTTATGTTCTTTAAGGTAAAGGGTTGTTGTGCGGTACTAGAGGTTGTTGGATGGTGGCATTTTTACTTTAAATCTGTTTAAAAGTTGTATTAACTTACAGAGTTTGGGTCATCAACAGGATTGGGTTGTCAGGCTCGGTTCCCTGACTGTTGTCATAGCAGGTAATGCACATCTGTGTTAACATGGGAATGTAGGACTTCGTCAATATTTAAATGTCAATTTAAATTTGTCAGTGTTTCAGTATTTAAATTTGATTGATTAGATGGCAAGAACTTGACACTGTAAATTCAACTCCATATAAGACAATATAGGGTCACGTGAAGGGCAGTATTTTACTAGACTTACCACTTTTCCTGTGGTTTTATACTCAGATATCACTTTCTGTCCTCTTTATCAGATATTTGATCTGAAATCAGGAAGGAAAAAGGCTGTGATTTTGCATTTTGTTCCCATCTACCTCTTTTTTTATCCTCTTCCTGTTCTGTGTTCCTGACAGGTTCTTTCCCCCTCCATCTGAGGGCCAGGCAAGTATCCTGTGCCTAATGCAGGAGCAGCCCTGACAGCTGTTCCCACAGAAAGGCCAGTTCCCTGTGTGTCATGATGAGTCACTCCCAGTTCAGCTGAAGGCTGCCTGCTAAGATGCACATAGTGTGCGATCAGTGAGGACAGATATCTTAAGAGAATTTGGATGCTAAGTGCCTATTGCATCTACTGAGGTGATGACCTGAGGTTTGGGGAGGGCCATCTTGCAGATGTTTATAACTTGTCCAGATCTAGGCAAATGGTCATGGAGATAGCAAAAGATATGTTGCCAGCTCCAAAACACATCCTTAACTGATTTTTAAGTTTAAAAAGAATTAATGATGCAAGGTTTTTATGAGTTCCTGTAGAAAATGTCTTTTTCTTCCTTAGAGCTGAAGACAAAATATTTTAAGTTTGTCTTTCTGTGAAAAGGAATGAAGTGGTTATATTTGAAACATTGCAAAATCCTTCATCATGAAGCAGTTGAAGTTTGGCAAATTTTTAAGTGAATATAAACAGGGACTTGTGATTGAAATGTCAGGCAATGCTGAGACAGCTCCATCTGTCATATTTGAGAGTAACTTGCCTTGCTATTTGTTTATTAGTGCACAGGATACTATGATGTGTTTTGTTTTCCCAGAAGATGTCGCAAGGCTTTTTTTCTTCCGTAAAACTATGTCTAAAACAACCACACTTGAAAAACTTGTGGCATACATCTTCTTTTGATCTTCCTGTAAGTATACAAAGCACAAAGAGTCAAATCCTATTAGACTTTTATCTGGTAAATCAAGTTGGAAGCCTTATAAAAGCAGCTCTCCACTCTTGGCTTTGTTCATAAGTCTTATAGGCAGGGCGGTGTACTTAGAGAAAAATACATCTAAACATTTCATAAAGTTTTATAGGAAAATGTTCTCTGGAAGTAAGAAGGTTTGGGTGGAGCTTGTCTATCTGAATAAATTTGTTTCTCCCACCTGAGCATTTGCTATTGGAAATTATCATGAAAAGTGATTCCTTTACTTTGAAGTTTTATTAAGGTATAAAATGTTGTGATTTCCAGAGTGTGTGTGTTATAAATGACCTCTGTGGGTACCTACTCATCTGTTTATCTTGGTCAGTAGACTTCAGGAGTGGTGGATCAAACTGCTTCCAGCTTGCAATGGTTAGAGGGTTGATGAGTTCAGTAAATTTTTTTTTCAGTACTATGGGAAATCCTGGCCAGTTTTTAAGGAATGTTTCTGAAATTTACTGAAAGATTAGAAGATGTACTTTTTTAAACCTGGTTAGTATTACGAAATGTACTAAAACTGCCTCTTGGAAAGGTCTGATGTCTTTTTGGTTTGCTGCTGAACTTTGGACAGTGATCTGCACATGGTCTGTGTCATTTCTTCTCTACCTGCAGCTGTTGGGAAAGCCCATACAGAAACAGACAGAGATGTGAAGGTCAGAAATGCAGAGAAAGGGTAGCCAGTAGTTTAAGATAAGGGATTGGGATCCTGGGCGGTTTGCGTCTTCATTCATCAGGTTTAAACTGCTTTTAGAAAGCACCCTGGGAGTGTTGAGGGGTATGGTCTGTTCCTTAATGAGCTTGCCACTCATACATGGCAATGTGAGGGGAAATTACAGGAATATAAAATCAGAGAAATTTGGACTTGGAGACCTCTAGGATAAGTTGCAAAAACCATTGAAGTAAAAGCAAGGGCAGTGACTATAGGGAGGTGAAATCAGACAAGCTGCTTAGCAGACATGAAAACATCATTATTTCACATTTAATAATAAAATTACATAAAGGTTAGTTCCTTGTAGACTCTGTTTTGGGTTTTTTTAATTCCTCACCCTCCTACCTCAAAGTTTTTTGGATCCTTACACTTCTTCTGGGACACAAAAGTGGAAATCCTGACTCTGGAGGAGGAAGCTTTTTATTTGCCCCCCTTCCTTCTCATCAGTTGTTCTATGAGATGATTTCTCAAGTGCTGGAAGGGATAGGCATGGTCATTACTGTAGCCTTTATTGTTTGAGACAACCTTTTGAGACTCACCCCATTATGCCTCTTGCTGAATTGTAATGAAAAACAGTGGATGATTTTAGCATCAGCATTGTTTGTTGGAAATAATTTGAGTGATATTCATATTATTCCAAAAATTACAAGCTGCTGATTTATTGTTAAAAAAATCAGAAATAATCCAAACAGTTGCAGGTCTGCGTGTTTCCTTACTGGGCCAGCAGGCAAGCTTTTATAACAACTTGCAGAAACTTTTAGGTACCCAGCTGAGATAGTGCATAAGCGTCTTTCATAAATGGGTGACACGTGAGAAAATCTGTTGTGACTGGAAAATGTTTGTCTAAAGTAAACTGTTGAAATACATGAGGATGTGACTTCCAAGGGATAGATAGCACTGTGGAGGCCTTAATCTTGACTGCATACTTTTTTTACTAGGCACTCTTGCTGTATCTGTGTATTTTCCAGGTACAGCTTGGTGGTTCAGGAACTGTGCAACTTGCTTCTGGTGTAGCATGCCCATGCTATACATCATGCTTATTAAAACATGGGAAGGGAGTCTTGATGCCAGTATGGCCAAACAGGTCTTGCAGCAGCATGTAGTGGAATTCCTTGTGCAGCACAGGGGTTTCTGAGATGGCTGCTGTTGATGACTGGAGTACAGAGCAGGCTGAGGAGTTCCAGAGTGTCCTGTGTGCAGAAGGGCCCTGTGTTAAGCTTGAATTCTTTAAATAATTTTGCTTTTCCTGACAGAAATAATAATTTATCAGGTTTCTGGTGAACCAAGCCTGAGGAAATCCGTTCTCTCATAAGCTTTTTCTAAGATTCTTCTTTGCAACTGAGCATTTAATAACAATGCTTCTGAATGTTCTTCTTTGCTTAGGCCCACGTTTATACTTGTTTTTAGAAATTCTGTAATTGAGTTCTGACCCCTCCAAAGCTGGGCCATGTTTAAGCCTCTGCATGCCAACCCAAAGCATTCCTTCTCATTCACACATCCCCAGTTGTAGTAAACCCTAGAGGAGGATGTGAGGATAGGGAGATTCCTCCTGCAGGTCGTTAAGCTCTGGGTGGTCTTCTGGCTGTGCTCAAAAGGAAAATCACTATTTGTTGTGCTTGTAGTAATAATTCCAGTGTGTTACTTTCAGAGAAGTTTGAACAGGAACAGCAGGTCTCAAAAGACTCTGTAAAAAAATTTCATTCTTAGATTCATTTACTAGAATTGCCAGAGCAGATTCTGGTGTATATGAGAAAGCTTGTGATCTGAGTAAATCCCCTGTGCCACTGTTGATACCCACAGTGTAGTGTCACTTCAAGTAAACCAAGGCAGTTTAGTTCAGTCGCTCTAATTTCTCATTCAGAGAGAGAATGCAGATGGGTATTGAATGACTCTCACCCTAAGGAATAAATCATTGTGCAGAATTATACTGCAGCAGAATAGATTTCTGTTGTGTGGCTCACATGTTCTGCAAGCTTGAAAATGCTTTCCAGAGTGAGTTGCTGTGAGAATTCAACTCAGAAGTTCAAGATAATAGCAGTGCAGGTTGTATTCTCAGTTTGCACATTTGTGGGGTTATGGCTATTTGGGATGAGGCTTACATAGCAACCTTTCTTAGAGTCAAGATCTTGCTGCAATTCAAATCCGATGAAGCTGCAGGCAGCACTAATGATCAAACCCAAGTATGATTTTCCTGTTAAAAATCATTACATTTTGTTTTCTGCTTACACTTCTGCTTTAGATACTTTGGCTGTAGTTTTTTTCATTTCTTCTCAGCCTGAAGGAAATTTATTTTCTTAGCCTCTGAGCTTGCATATTGCTGAAAATGAACTTAGGAGAAATTATTATGCTGGTGTTCTTTGCTTTTCATTCCCTCCCCCTCTTCTGCAAGTGGGGGTTTTATTATTATTATTATTATTGTTATTTTAAATTGAGATTTAACACAGCCCAGTGTATGCCTATGCTGTTTGATTGGGGTTTTTTGAGCTCAGTTTACACGGACTTGCTTGGAGATGAGAACCAGAATAGAAGCAGTCATTCAGAGCAAGATGCAGGCTGACAGGGAAGGTAATTGTCAGATGTTTGAGAATGTGTTCTGGCAGTTACACTTTTTAACTTCTTCATAATGACAAAAGCTTTGCTGTGTCTCAAGGTCTTAAATGTTTGTATTGAGCAAAACAGAGGAACCTGGGGAGGCAGTTCAGATTAATTAGACACGTTAGAATTGTTTTCTCAGTGCTTAAAGTTGTTGCTTGAGAGATATTTACATTAGAAATTCCTTCCTTGACAGGTACAAATAAACATTTATTGTAGGTGATGGTAAAGAGAGATGCCCCTGCAAGCTCTGGCATTTCATCTTATACACAGAGCAAAGGCGTGGGGGTCCAATGTGCTGGTTGTAATCCCTAGGTCTGAAAAATGTTCCTTTGTTAAAACCCTGGAATTCCTATCTTCTTCTGGACACAACTCTCAGGGAATCTCTATGGTGCTGTAGGTGTGTTTGTTGCATTGCAGATGCAGAAACTGGAGTTGCTCAAGTGACCCAGGCTGGTGGACAGTGGAGTGAAATGCTGTCTTTTGTTTGATTTCAGGGCATATCTTTTAATGTCATTACTTACCAGTAAGCACTATGGATTTTGGTCTGCTTGAGTGTAAGGTTCTGAAAAGCTCGGGCAGGTATCATCCTACTTCAGAGGGGGCAGAGAGGATTGATCCCACACCTCTGTGTCAGTGCTGTCTGCTGCAGCTCCAGTGTTGAGTTTGGCAGGTCTCAGTTGAATACACTGTCTTGTCATTTACCAAGAGAAAATTTAGTAGCTCCAGTTTTTTGTGGTGGAAAAGAAATTAACAAAAACATGGAGATTTTTAACTTGATCTTATAGCAGCTACTGCTGCTACCACAAGGCTTTCATAGACCAATTCCTTTAAAAGCATCCAGGAGGCAGTTCCTGCCTGGACCTGCAAAGGCCAGCTGCTTGTTCTAAGTGACAGGACTAAGCTTTGTTGGAGCTTAGCTTGGAGCTCTTTTTGGTGGTTTTATTAGGACTTGGCCAAGAATTTCAGTTAATCTTGTCCTGGTGCAGATTTTAGGGAGTATGTCTTCAAAGCAGAATTAGTTTAGGAAGAATGTCCCCACTATTGAGCCCTACTTGTGAGAGACTTTACCTAATGCTATGATAGCCTAGCAAGTAGGCAAGGTTTTTTGTTTTTGGTTTTTGGTTTTTTTTTGTGTGGTGTTTTTTTTTTTTTTTTTTTTTTTTTTTTTTTTTTTTTTTTTTTTTTTTTTTTCTAATTTATATGAACTCTTTTCAACTGGACTTTAAGTCCATCAGAGCAAGTATCAGCATTAGAATAACCACTGTGCATGCTTTGGTCTGCCTTATTTCAGCTGATGATAACAAGTTCATCCCCAGCAATTAGTAAAACAGCAATACTTTTGAGGTATTTTACTAATTGCTGCCTCTCAGACCTTTTGAAAAAGGTTGCCACACCCTTCTGGCAAAGAAAACCCAATTCCAATGTATAAAAGAGGAGAGGAAAAAAAGCAACAGGAGAATTTTTCACTCCTTGCCTTACCTGAAGGATTCACATTATGTAGCATTACACTCTGTTGTTTATATAGCCTGCTTTGTTTTCATTTGGGGATGTTCAAAGGGGACTTCAGTGTTGCAGTGAGATGTACATGAACAGCTGACTGGGAGTTCAAAAGCATTTGTGTAGATTGAAAGTTGGTTTATTTTCCATGTGCCAAAAATCAGTTTTGTTTTATTTAGATGAAACTAGATTATGGCATTGAAAACCCAACTATATTAACATTCTTACATAAAGCAAGTTGGGAAGTGATGTTACTGTTCAACTAACTGTTAATTATACAAATATTCTCACTGCATATTTTCTTAAGACTTTGGGAATGTTTTATGATGCAGTAGATTGAAGAGTTTTTATTCTGAGGGGAAAATAAATAGCAAATGAGTTAGGAATGAAGATACTAAATAAGGCATTTTCTTCATTTGGAGGCATGCTTAAAATTGATTAAATATTTGCTTTCAAGCATTTAATCTTCATCTTTGAGGCATGAACATGCTACCTCTGTCATTTCTCCTTTGGGCTTGTTGTAAAACTCTATTCAGGCCTTTGTGGTGCCTTACATAAAGGGTAATGCTATAGAGGATCAGCATCCCTCTTTTGTTCAAGTCCTGCTTTTGTCCTGTTGTTCACTTGACATAGCCAGAAAGAAGGGCTAATGGTTGCTGAATAGTAGCTTGTGATGAATTTGAGGATTGAGCTTTTCAAACTCTGAGCCTGCAACTGTTATTGCTGATAATAACCTACTCCTTCTGTGCTGTTTATAAACCAAAACAAAATAAGAAAAAAAAAAATCCCTGTTCTGCACATCTGGAAAAAAAAGGAATTCTGTTGGGTTTATTATTGAAAACAAAAAATGTAGATTGTTTTGTAAGAAATATGGGATGTTTCCTTTTAAGTATTTCAGATTCAACTTTCTTGAATTTCACTGCTCAAATATTGATTTATCAAAGATCTGGGATTAAAAAAGAAGGAACTTGGTGATTTTTGTGATTTTTTTAAACTATTCTCTACTCTGCAAAGGCAAATATGTTCAATTGCAATACATTTAAAAAGGAGGAAAAAATAGTTACCCTCTCATTACATCCCAGAACAGACTACCTGTGTTTGCACTATCATAACAATACAGATGAATCTCAAGTGAAAATTTTAAGGTCTGCCTAGGGACCTGCTTTATCTGTAGCTCTTTAATTCCAGGTAATTGATTGCCCCTTCGGAGATGATTTTAGGTTTATTGGGTGTAAGACTTGAAGTAAACTGCTGCAAGAGTGGTGAGTGGTTAGGAGGCACTACCCATGGGAAAAGGGGAATTGTTGGATGGGAGTAGCCATTAATGAGAGCATCTGTGAAGGCACAAAAGCAAACCCTAAACCAAAACCCAGTGCAAACATCTTGAGGAACAGCTGTAGAGTTTCTCTTTATTTGAGCTGGGTCCTGGCAAATTCCTTTTGGGAAGAAAAGTGTTAGGACTTACCCTGTTTTTGTGAGGGCAGTGTTTGATGAAGAACTGCAGAAGTCACACATAGCATTTCTGCTTTGATTACCTATTAAAAACACATACCTTGTTTGGCAGATATTTTGCACTCAGATAACTTCTGATGGTGTGATAGGATGTGTTTTATTTACAGTAATGGACTTGCATTCTTCATTTCTCTTTGCTCATGCAATCAAATTCTATATGCTGCTCTATCGCAGATCTTGATCCTCACAGGCTTCAGCTTAAACATGCAGTGGTTTCACATTCCTAGATTCATGGCAGAGAAGAGGTGTGGACAGATGTCTAAGGTGATCATACCTTTACTGCAGGTTTTGCATCCAGTAGGCAAATCTTGTCCACAGAGGATGCTGAGGTCCCTCCTTTGGAGCAGGGGAGTGGGGAAAGCCTCCCTGGGGTGCCAGTGTTAACTTTATTTTCAAAGACCCTGCAGAACTGAACAACTGTTTTCAGTGCCCCTACTTCCACTTTAGTAGGACAATTTTTTGCTTGCCTGCTGGACACTGAGCCATGCTGTTCCTCAGAAATGTTTTGCTGCTACGGCATAAACACTGAAATAAATCCTTCCTCAGTACATTGAGCAGTTTTTGGCATTTTTCTGCGGAAAGGATGCAAGCGTAGCTTCCAGCTGCTGTTTGAAAGTGTTGCCACAGGATGGGGCTGTTGCTCTGCCCAAACGTGATCTGTCACCTCCAGGAGCCGCGACCAAGCGCTGCTTCCAGCGCGGAGCTGAAGCTGCGCTCCGGGCCCTTCTCTTTGTTATTCGCCAGCCCATGCAGTGGGCCTCGCGTTTATACACTTCCAAGAGGTAGGAAATTTGGAGTAAGGTGTTGTTGGCTCGCTAAGAGTAGCTCAACTTCGTTTCTTTTAGAGGCAGCTTTGTACCATATGACAAGCTCAGGTAGTGAGGTAATAATTCACATAAAGGGGATTTGGTTCACGTATCACCGAATATGTTAAATATTAAATTTGGGGGGGGGTTAAGCCTTTATTAAATCCATATTTGTGTTTTAGAAATGTGCCAAGAAGTGTTCTAATGAAGCAGCACCTGGGGGTTAATAAATGATATCATGAATCCATTCTGATTGCCAAGAAAGATTTTAATAAAGGAAGCCATGCCCGGGGTTGACTGTTTCATCCATGAGGAATAATCGTTTTGTTTCCATATTTCTTTTATTGGTTGGTTAAAACAAGTTTGTATTTTATCATCAAGTCATTTTTGGTTGTTCTGCATGTTTCTGTACCAGTTGCACAAAGACCTGGCCTTCAGTCTGCTGCTTGTAGGAGATGTTATTTTGATTGCATGGAGACCTTGCATCTTTTACTACCTTTCACATTTATCTCATTCCTCTGTTCTTTCTTCTCTTCCCCTCAAACATTCAGGGTGAAGTGAAGTCTGAAGAGGGGCCAGAGTGGAATATACTGCGTGATGACTTCATGATGGGAGCATCTATGAAGGACTGGGACAAGGAAAGTGATGGAGAGGGCAACAGTGAAGAAGGAGGTGGTGTGAAACAAGAAGATGACAGTGACTGAATGAAACTGAAAACCATTCAAGATAATGTTTTATCTTCTTAAGTTTGTTTGGATAAAAAGTCAGCATTCTATGAATGTACAACACTTGGAGGATACCTCTTTTAAAAAAGAAAAAAAAAAAGACTTAGACAACCTTGGAGTGTTTTCTCCTCCATGTCAAACTTTTATTTAATATAGCTCCATTTGCTATACTGAAATCCTGAAATATTTTCCAAAACAAGTATAATTTTCAACATATTTCCAAAACATTTTGTGCAGTCAAAATAGTGGCACTTGCCCAATGAAAGATAGATTTTGCCAAGGTCATTAGAAGTTTACACATTAGTCATGGCAATTGATGTATTAGTGTGCCTGCATTTCCAAATCACTGCTGCACTTTGAAAAGTTGTTGCAATTTGCAACAGAAATGGCTTACAATAAACACAGAAATGCTGTCACCTTGTAAAGTTATTGGACTCCTATAGAGTCATTAATGTGATAGTTCTGGTCTTGGAGCATTATTTTGATTGGAGACAGCTCTGGAAACAGAATTGTAAAGGCAGAGACTTGACCCTACTGATAGGGTTTAGTATTTACATGTGTGTGTGTGTGTATATATATATATATATGGTTTTTCCATTGCATGTCTGAGATTGTATAAGTTAAGAGTCTGGTAGGAGAGGAATGGACAGTCATTGCCATTGGTTTCATTGTGGAGGGAGAGCATTTCTAAAAATACCACAGAAAATGGTGTTCAGTATCTCTTCATTTGCAGCTGTGGTGTTCTGGCCTTCTTCAGTGAGGAGCCGGAGCTCCAAGATTGATTCTGTGGGTTTAGTCAGCTCTTATGCTAATTCCTCAGGTGTGCAAAGGGTCAAACCAGAGCCCTTCCTTTTAGTGTGGGCCACAACAGTAACAAATTTGGAAGTCATCTGTCAGGATAACACAATTGCCTTTGTTTAATCTACAGCAATTTCTCCTCAGTAGTTGTAGGCTGCAGAGGTGTAGAAGCTAATACACACAATAATAATATATTTTATGTAAGCATATGCATACAGAAGGAATTGTGTGGTGATAAGGGTGTTCTAAATGAGAGGCTGGTGTTGAATTCTGTTGCCTTTGCTGTTCCAGACTGACTGTCTGATGCTGTGTCATTTGTTTAACTTTGCTATCACATTTCCCCATTTGCTATGTGAAGAAAAAGCCTTGGGGCCCATTAATTGATAGTTGAAATACATAGTACTGTTCTGTCCATTTCTACAGATGCCTTACAGGCAAACCTTTCTTTGTACCTGCTTAAAAGCAAGATATGATTAGGAGCAACTTTGAAATTTTCAGTCTTCAGCATGGAAATGTGCAGTAGGATTTAGATTTTCCTAACAAAGGCATTGTTTGAACTTTGTGTGTACTGCAGGATAAAAAATACGGGTACAAAATGGCAGAGAAACCCATCCCAACAACTGGCAATCATTGTCTTATCCCTAGCCTGTTCATCTGGTATATATTGTAGCTTAATTCTTCTAGGAGAACTCCAAGCTAACAGCAGAAATGTTTAGATTTTCAAGCTGTTTTGAGTGTTAAACATATTAGATATCTGAGGAGACATTCGTTTGTGGCCTGATATTTATTATCACAAATGAAGGCATACACCCAAAATACCAAGTGGCAAAACCACAGAAGTTCGACATATGGTTATCCCAGCTTCTGAAGGCTTGACATCTGTACAGCTGTGCACTGAGAGTCACCATCTCATTAGTGCAGTGCAGAAACGTGCTGCAATGGGGCTTGAGTCCATGAAGCAGCATAACATTCTAACCTGACACTGCTCTCTCTACAGAATTCAGCTGCTTTCTGTGGAAAAATTACATCAGCACCCTTAAATCTACAGTTGTTCTCTAGTTTCATATCGGTAGTTTCTTTCCATAATCATCTGGAAAATGATCTTCGGTTTTCCTTAGGAACTGTGACATCATGAGGTGATTATTAAAAATTTCAGAATGCTTTCCAAATATTTTAGAATACTTGGGTGTTTATTTGTGCATTTTTGGAGTAATATTTTGAATGAAGCACTGAAGTGTCTCGTGTGCTTAAGAAAAATGTGGAATCTGTCAATATTGCTAAAGGTATTTTGAGCTTCCATTTCATTTAGAGTGCATAGCCTATATGGGGAGAGTATTTCTTGCCTTTTAAAAAGCATAGTACTTATATTTTTATGTATATTGAGTAGTTATTTAAATTTCATACTATACCTTGTCTTTGCCTTGTCCTTTTTTATGCTATATGCCAAGAAGCTCTGAGAGTTGCTAAAATTGCTAACTACATATTTTGATTTTAGGCTGCTTTATTTCACAAGTTCTGTTTTTGTTGACTAGAAGTTCAAAAGATCTTCTTTGGCCCAGGCATCTTCTAGTCTCTTCTCTGGGCTGCCCCACCCCCTTTTTCAGTAATGTTCTTCCTCTTCAACAGCTACCAAGAACAACCTTCAGCAGCTTTTCCCAGCAGAGTGCTTGCTCTGTTTTTCCTGCTCCCATGAATATCTCTGCTCAAGCAAAGCTGTGCTGCTGCCCTTCATTCCAGAGAGCATGAATCATCTCAACTTTGTATATTTCTGTACCTATCTATATAAAGCCAATAAGGATGGGGTGGTTCCAGTTTTGTTAGGCTTCAAGCCAACTCCAGAGTATGTAAAGTTTAATATTCTATGGATTGCACGCAAAGCAGGAGTTTTGTTTAATAAGAGAAGGCACAGGGTCAGCTCTTCCCCATGTCTCTTGTCCCCTGGTCTAATTTCTCTTCACATTAATTGTGCTATCTTTTTTCAGCAAGGAAAGCATGAGTTGGCCTATGGAAAAAAATAACTGTCTTGACCCTGCTTTTCTTCAGCCTCCTAGTAGGGAAACACTTTGGGAGTGGGGATGGAATATCCTTGTTGTGCCTGATGCCACTATACCACAGCATCTTCTCTGCTGAAACCTGGAGGGAAGAGCTCCCACATCTGCAGTTGTGAGACAGATTCTCCTGGGTTCACAAGCTGAGCAGAACAAAAGAGCTGGAAGCTGCTTCCTAGTGAAGATAGGGCTTTTTTGTCTGATTTGTTTTAAAGAGATAAATTAATTGTTTGGAGGTCATAAAAGTTTTTTGACTATCTGATGCTTCCAGAAGAAGGTGGTCTGTAGAGCTGCATCTGTTCAGAGCTGGCTCAGTAGCTGTCTCCAGGGAGGAAGGCAGAAGTCATCTGGCACAAAACACTCTGCACAACTGAAAATGACAAGCTTCTCATTCTTATGAAATGAGTCCTGGCACAGTTAATATACACACAGAGCAGTCATCAGTGTTGTTCACTTCCAATCCCTGCAAATTGCTCAATGATTTCTTCAAGACTTGCTGAGGTAAGGAGTGAGAGGGCCAGGAGAAGGCTTGAGGTAGTGGAAGCTCAGGATCATGTTACACAGATTGGGTCCTTGTACTAAATAAGATGTTAAACTCGGGAGTCTAAGACCTCAGACACTGGAGACTGAAGAAGTTCTTGATTAACAGATGGTGGAAGACTGTATATTTCATTTATTGTTGTTCTAAAGCAGGGGCTTCTAACCCCTTGCAGTATGTGAACCTTCAACATTTCACCTCTGTAAGTGATCTAGCAGATAAGGGCTTTTTCTTAACCATTCTTCAGACTTTTAGCAATGGCTGATCCTTCTTAGACAAAGCATTTATTTTCAAATGCATCTTTTCAATTGCTTTTCTGTCTTAAGGGACATGTTAAAAATGAAACTCCAGTCAAACTGAGTACCTTCAACACGAAAGGTCCTGGTATTTGTGTAACGCTTCGTCCCTTGAAATTACTTATTTTTGCTTAAATCCATGTGTTTAACCTGTTGGATACAAAATTGTTAAATTAATTGGGGTACTTTCATCAAGCTTTTGGATGTGAACTCATGAGCACAAGCAGTTTCCAAGAGGCACTTCGGAAGGTTACTTTAGCAATACTCATAAAAAGCATTATTTCTTCACAATGCTACAGTTGGTTCAATAGCCCATTCTCTCATGCCAGTGCATGAACTTTTGGAGCATAATTTTCCAACATTTTCCTTGTGTTTCGTCACTGTTTTCAGTAAATGTGGTGATGTTAATTGTGAACTGCTAACCAGGATCAGACTTGCATTGAGGTTTTCATACCACTAGGATTTCTTACAGACATAGTGTTCTCAGAAGTAGCTGAATAATTAATAGAAACAGTTCACTTACAAGAATGGTTAGGTTGGTTACATTTCTTATTGGAAACTTCATGCCATAATTAAGAAATGGTTAAATATCAAACCTGCTGATGTTATGTTAATAGTTCTTAAGGTCAATGTGTTGTAGGCGTATGTGATCATAAGTAGAAGGTAACGGGTTTGTTTGCCATAATGTTAAAATCTGAAGTACTTAAAGATTCAACTAGCCGCTTATGAGCCCATTATAAAGTGCATTAGGAATATAATTGTGGAGACTGTGACTTAAGGCCCATGGCTGTTCAATCACTCTCTTGCTTTGAACTTTGCTTTTCTATCCTGATCAAGGAGGACATTCTCATCTTGTTCAGAACAGAAAAGCTTAAAAATGTTGCTTGATTCAAGCAACAAGATAGTGACAGGCTTTCCTGATTATGTGGATTTTGCATTGACTTTCAGGTTGAGTACAGTTTATAGCAAGAGGATTTCCTTTGGTTTTTAAGCGATCCATAAATTGCAAGTTGTGTGGGCAGTGAAGCAGCCTTTAACTTAGGGTACCCTGTGTCCAGAGACAAGAGCTGGCCTGTGTCCATTTCAGGAAGGGTGCCTGAGGTCAGGCAGCTGAATGAAAACTGTCACTGGAGAGCTGGGCCCCTGAGCTGTTGGTAATTGAGCCTTTGCCATACCTGCCCATAGCACCTTCCCAGTCACACCTCGCAAGGCTGCTTGGAGGAGAAGGTCAATCAAACACACATTGCCAGTCTTTGCACCACAGGCTACTCTGCATCCTCACTTATAACCCCAGGAGGTTCCAGAGAGGTTCACATTGCACAGTACTGCAATATTGTTGCAATAGTGTGTACCTTTTGTACAAAAGGTAACAACAGTTACCTGTGCAGTTTTGTATATGGTGGATTTTTAGAGGAGTAAGGTATTTAACAGTACCTGCTGAAATTTGGGACATCCTTATGAAAGAAATACTCTTTAATTAAGAAAAGACTTCATAAAATTCTGAAGTGCCTCTTCATGACTAACAGAAAAAGACTGAAGATTTTTCAGAACCTCCAGACAAGATCCTCAATTTAAGGATGCATTACTCAGCCAAAACAATATATTAGACCCAAGTATAAATATACTTCCAGTGTGAACATTGATCAAATTGGGAGGATGATACATTGATACTCTTTGTTGTGGATTGTGTTAGAAAGGGATCAGTCAACCCTTGCAAGATGCTGAACATCTTTCTGATGTTGTAGCACTGCAACCAGCAGGTCAAACCAGGAAGATTTTTCAGAACCTCCAGACAAGATCCTCAATTTAAGGATGCATTACTCAGCCAAAACAATATATTAGACCCAAGTATAAATATACTTCCAGTGTGAACATTGATCAAATTGGGAGGATGATACATTGATACTCTTTGTTGTGGATTGTGTTAGAAAGGGATCAGTCAACCCTTGCAAGATGCTGAACATCTTTCTGATGTTGTAGCACTGCAACCAGCAGGTCAAACCAGGATTGCCAGTGCCACTGCTGTTCTCTCCATCTGCTATGTTTTGCCTTTTTTTTTTAACTGCTGGACTGTTATTTTATTACATTTTTTTTTCATTGCCTAGAATTAAAGAAGTGGAACACATCTTATGTGAAGAAGATAATTCAAGTAAGAAGTGAAATATATGTCTTTCTATGTCAGTATTGTGCCTCCCAGACACAATTCTTACTCACTTCAGTTGCTGCTGAAGCACATTGCTGGACTGTCTTGTCTCATGGTGAATTAATTGCTTTTAATTTCATAGGACTTCAGTGATGAGCTTGTGGACTCAGGTCTTTTGTGTGAGACACTACTGGGTCTGATGCACATTTGCAGCCAATTAGTAGGCATTTTTACACTCTTGATTTAATTGTTGATAAGGTGGATGTCCAAATGACACTGGAATTTGTGAGAGGAGGATTTCAGCTGTCAGTCTTTATCCATGATGGGGAAGTTTAGAGACTGGTCCATAGAGCCCAGCTGAAACCAGGGCAGTAGGTTACTTTAATTGCAATCCCATCTAAAAGATCATTGATTCAAGAGAAGAAAAGATTGAACATCTTTGCCACTCCACAGAGGTGGCCTGTTCAAGATCCAGCTCTAAAATAATCTATATATGGATCAAAAGTACTAATACAGAAATAGATCTTTCTGTTCTAATTCTAGATGGAGTCACCAAGCTCAAACCATCTGTCTGGGAGAATGTAGTTTGATCAGCCATTCAGGAATACTGCATTCATTGATTTCAGTAGCCAGGCATAGAAAATGGGTTCAGAAATGAGTAAGGCAGAGAGGCAAAGACCTCTGCACTAATCTGATGAGTGCAGCACAAAAGCTTGATACTGCATGAGGTCTGGTTTGGTTGTGGGTTTGGTTTGTTTCATGAAGTAATAAGAAACAATGCATTGCTTTCTGTAAGCTGTCTAGGATGTTCTTGAACATGTGTTGCTTAAAAACCATTAGGAAAAAAACCTTCCTGAAGCTGTGTTAGCTTATTAGAGCTTTTCATCTGTGCAGACTGCATAGGCAGCTTGGGAAGAAGTCAGGATGCCAGACTCAGAGCTATTTTTTTTTTTAGCTGCATAATATGTCTTAAATACGGCATTACTGGCTGGCCCATTTTTGAAGTTGCTGCCAATTAATCTTGCTATCACGAAACAACAGTGCAATCTGGGTGCAGATTCTAACTTGAGTTACTTGGTTTTAATTTGTTGAATAAACTCCAGTGGATGCTCTGTTAGGAATCAAATATTTACAGATATCATTTGTGTGTTACTTAATGAGGTATAACCCAAATCATCACCATGCAGTTTAGAAATAGAAGGCAACAGCTGTAATTCTGAGAAGGAGATGCAGGTCACGAGTTCAAACCTTGAGATTAAAGGGATGACTTTTACCCTACTGTCTTTACTTTGTCATTATTGCTATAAGTAGATGTCAAGGCCCTCTGGTTTATAAACCACTGAGCTTATATTTCTCTGTCTTATTTTAATTATTTTTATTTTTAGGTGGTGAATCTGATCATTTGCCTCTGCTGATATTTAAGTCTTACCAACTTAAGTGGAAACAGGATTTCCTGTGGTGATTAAAACCACAGGTGCTAGGATTAAGGAAGGCCTTTTCTTCAGTGGCATATAGACTAAAACTGGAATGATACATAGAAGATTAGTGTGGCATCCTCAAGGCTGACAAGCAGTTTTAGGAAAGCACATGAGGGGATCAAACTCTAGGAGGTGTAACCATGTGGAAATTTCTCTGGCAAAGTTTTTAAGAAGACTTGAATCTGAACTTTTTCAAAGCTGAAATGAGCTGTTGGAAGCATAAACCTCTTTGGATGCAGCAGTGATGTGTGCAGCCTTTATGGGAAATGTGTATGTTTTTAGGATACGGGGTTTAGGCTATTGATGCTTCCCTTAGACCCCTAATGTCTCGCTGTACTCTGTGGAGACAGGGTGCAACTTTACTGGAGAGAAGCTCTTTTAGGAGTTGGAAAATCCCAGCCGTGTAAAATGTGAAGAATAACATAGCACTGAAATACAGACTAATGGTGATTTTCCTTTCTGTTCCCTTTTTCCTCTTTTCCATAAGAATTTTTTCCCCTTTCCTTCAGATTTTAGTAATTCTGGCTTGAGGTCCTGTCTAAAGTTCCTGTGTTGTTGTTTTGTTTTTTTTTTTGGGGTTTTTTTGTGGTCTTTGGTAACAGTTTCTTTGGGGTTGATTGCATTCTGGATGTCTTTATGAAGCTGCAGTTTTAAACAGACTATATACTGCTGTGTGGACATTACAGCTTTGTGTTCTTACTTGGTGGTGGGAGATGATGCTATTCCATAAGTTCTCAGAGATGACACCTGAATGGCATTTTGGATCAGATCCTGTTGACTACTTGTGACTGTTTCCACTGAAATTATTAAATCTATTTGTAGGAACGAGAACTTTTTAAATGTATATATCTATGTATGAATACATATATTTATAAATACACAAAAATGTATGTGTGTCTATAAATAAATATAAAGATAAAAGTTCTTATTCCTGTTTTATATTTGTTCTGTATATATTTAAAAGAAGTTCTGGTTCACACAAATAAATTATCTTTTAAATATATATATATATATATATCAGAAGCATACCTTTGATTTGCAAGTTGACAAGTAGTTACATATGTATATATGGGTAGCAGTCTTGGATGTCAAACAGCATGTTCTATAAAATAACCTTTATCTTCTGGAACATGAGTGCTGCAGGAATGGGCTGTGGTTGTGTGAAATGCAATCCTGGGCCAGTGGGGCTGCTTGTGTTCGTAAGGTCAGCAGGGTTTGTGCTCAAATTCATCTAGGCGTTACAGCGCACACTAATGAAATGTGCAGCACAGAGGTATGGACTTCTACTTCACTAAGGATAATAAACAGTAAAATCTAAGGTTTTATTATAGTATATATTACAATTTTCCATTATTTGTCATCTCCTCTTTGCCTCACCTTTATTAGGTGCCACCTTGGCTCTCTGAGCTGAACCTTTATACATGTATTTTTATAAAAAGGAGAATTTAAAAGTTTTGTTTCCCTAGCACCCTGCATCAGAATGACTGAGATTCTACATGACCACAGTTATGGCTGTAGATTTCTGTGCGTGCCACAAAGAATTAATTGTGCAATCATCCTACACTCGTCATCAGTGTGAGAATTTACAAAAGTCACCTCTTAACTTTTAAAAGTTATTCCTCTTCCAACAATGTTCTTTAGTTTATGAAATGTGACCAGCCACCTTACTTAATGGCCTGGTCGTCAGCAGTTTTAGAAAGATTATTGCCTTTGTATTTTGCACAGCGCATTTGCGTATAACCAAAACAATCTAAAAAAGAAACCACAAATTGTAAAATCCTGACCACGTAATTTTTAACTTAATAGGAAACATGAAACCTTTACATTTAGTGAAGTAACTTTCCAGGTGTCCCTGTTTTTCTAATAAACAGTCAGTGTTTATTAAAAAAAATGAATATGTAAAAAAGACAGTATTGTATTGAATTAAAAGCACCAAAACAGATAAATTCTGTTCTTTCCCCATATGCACACTAAGGGCCCATTCCCACTTTTTGGGTTACAAAGCTTCCACTGACAGCAGCCCCACAAGGACAAGGCCATTTCATAGAGGCACAGGGAAGAGATAAATGTAAGTTGAGTTAACCTTTGGTGTCTGATAATCCCAGCAGCTTTTGAAACTAACAAGTAGTCATCAATAAAAGCTATTGTGGAATGACTAAAACCCAAAAAGCTTAGCAAGATAAAATACAAAGTCATAATTGGGATAACAGTCATGAAAATTAACAGTTGGATGTAGAAGTAGAATTACCTCTGTAAAAGGTCATGTTATAGTTGAATTCTGTGACATAAAACTTCATCCAGCATTGTCGAGTGTCTGCAGTTTGGTTCTGCCATTTCTGACAATTTTTGATAACCTCTTCCATGTGTTCCTCACTTTAGCAAGGTAAAAAATGGCACCTGTTTGAGTCTAGTTTGCAGGATTTCTGTGGCAAAAAAAGCCTCCTTAAATGTGCAAGGGGGAGATTTTAGAACTAAGACCAGATCTGTCATGATGTATATGTTCCAGGTATTTTCCATTTAGATTATATAATGGAAAGTTGATGTTTATGAATGTGGATGTGTATTTCAATGATTCGGCTAGCAGGTAGGTGTCCCTTCCTGGAGCAAACTGGAGCAGCTCAGGCATGTGTGGTGGGCTTCTGCAGCTGCTGGGGATTTAGCCCAAGTGGCCAGGGCTTTTGGAATGGAGTATGCATGCCCAGGAAGTTCTGCATGGCAAAAACATCACCATGGTGACATGGGAACTTTTAGGGAATCCAGCTTTGCTGCAGTCATAAGGCAAAATGGAGACATGCACCTGGGTAAGCCTGACATCCTATGTCACACTAAAAGGGTCAGAAGAGAAGCAAAGGGCTTTTCTCAGATGAGAAAAAACCCAGGATTTATCTTAATTTTTTTTTTTTTTTTTTTTTTTTTTTTTTTTTTTCTTTTTTTTTCTAGATGGTCTAAAAGACACTGAGGAATCATTGCCAAATCAGAAGGAATCTCAGTAACATTTAAAATCCAGTCGGACTGGTTTGCTGTCAGCCTGGCTGGATCTCTGGCAGCTTACAAGGAGGGCTCTGGAGCTTGGACCTCCTGCAGCTCCGTGGGCAGTGTGGCCAGCTGGGCACTGAACACTGAACTGGGGGTTGATGGCCTCCAGCATCCCTGAGGCTTCAGGGTTTGTGAAAGACACTGCAAAGTTCGGGTTGGTTGGGTTTTTGTTTTCTCCCCCCACCAATAATAAACTTTCAAGGATCAAAACTCTTTCTAATCTGGCAGGTTGTGTCAGCAGAGAGATCCTGAAATATGGGGGTGAGTTCCCTGCTTGAGGAGGGTGTCCAGCACTGTCCCAGTCACGGCTCTGAAGCCCTCGAGGTGAGTGGCACGCAGAGCCAAGTGTTAAAGGGCTGCAGTTGCTGTATAAGGAATTCATGGTTTCAGCTGTAGCTTTTGGAGGAAATAATTTAATAACCCTTTTCTTTAGAAGTATTTGCGGTTGAGGTACCTCGTGTAACAGAGCTGATTCCTCAGCTGGCTAGCAGTGGAGCTGTGAGATGTAACAGCTCGAGGAACTATCCCCTTGGTTTTGTACAGGTGTGCTGCAGAAGTGAAACCAGCTGAGCCTACATGTTGAGCTTGCTTGTTTATTTGAGTAATTTTGGAAACGTTGCCATTCCTGACACTGCAGCTGTGTTTTTGAGGTCAGTAGGAGCAGGACATTGACATGTACAGCAGTAAAAGACTGATGTTGTGGCAGAGAGGTTTAATCTGGCCTTGTAGGAATTCATGGATGTAAGTGGAAAGCACTATTAACTCTTGCATCATGAGGATGCAATCTTGGTTGCATGTAGGGCTGTACATACTCACATGCTGGTAAAGAATTAAGTTTACTTTTAGAGTCTGTGTGTGTACACATACCTGTCAAAAATGTATTTTCTTAGTTCCTCCATCTCTCAGAGAACGTCATCGTTGCTGGTACCCACAGCAGTCTGAGGTTTTTTAGCTGCCCGTGTTGGCACAAGATTCCCTAGCAGCAGAGCCCTGCCAAGGCAAACAGCGTGTAGCAGCTCCGTGCTGCTGGGTGCCTCCATCACCCCAGCATACAGCCACAGCTGCTCACAGGAAGCACTTTTACTCGCTGGGAAGGAAAAACTCACATTTAATTTGGGGACTGGCATTCTCCAGCTTTGGAAAATGTTTGAAAATTTTGCAGAAAGAAGATCATTCCTGAGGTGTGGTCAGCTGGAGGAAGCCTTTGGTGATGTTTGGCTGGTTGTGTCTTACATGATTCTCAGTGTGCTTCCAGGTCCCAGTCATGCTACCTCCTTTCTCCTGTGTGTGTTTACCTGTAATACCACTGGCAATGGCTGAGCTGTTCTTGGGAACACCTATGGCCCTTTGACTACCTCTTGTACATCTTTCTTCATCTCTGAAAAGAGAGGTTCTTCAAAAACAGCCTTGCCCCACTTAGGATGATGTTATTGGAAATTTCTGGCAAGTAAAACCTGTGATAACCTAATTCAGAAGGAAATGTAGAGCTAAAATGGGTGAGAGCAAAGAAAAACGCTACTTGATCAACTTTTTAATGTACAGGGGTGATAAATGAACTGTAAAGGAAAAGCTTTATGGCGTTCAGTTGAGGGATGCCTAGTAGACTGTGGAGTGATTTCCCTGGGGCAGAGTAGGGTATGGATGGAGGCTGTGATGTTTGTTGGCCAAAAGAGGCAGCGGAAAAATTGAATTACAGGCATAGCGAGAGCATTTGGGGCTTGAGAGTTTCTGTCAAGTGCAGATGAGGATGTATTTGCACGCTTCTGACAGGAGAGGAGACCTCGGCAAAGGAGCAAATCCTCCTCATCTGTCGTCTCTCCCTCCTTGGCTGGTAGTACCGAGTACCAAGGTATCCGGAGGACAGCGAGAATTGCCCAAAACACACTTGGAAGTGAAACTGAGGGGCAGTGCCGAGAAGCGTTCTGTGGCAGAGCAGCGGGCAGAGCTGCCCCGCAACCTTGAACAGGAACGCGTCTGAGCGGTGTCCAAGAGGCGTGTTATTCTTCCTCTAACGCCAGAGTGCTATTTGGCCCAATTACTTTAATAATAGGTGCAAGAAGCGCTAAAGCCTTTATTTAAAAAAGAGTAAAATAAAAGCCCGGCAGGACTTGCTTTTTCTTCTCGGCTCCGGGCTGCCTCGCCTCTCCTTGCTCCGGGCTGAGGCACCTCGGCAGCGGCCGTGCTGCGGCGAGTCCCTCGCCGGTGGCGCGAGGGGAATAAATAGCCGGGCGGCGGCGCGGAGCCCTCCGCTCCCGCAGCCCCTCCACGTCACTTCGCAGCGAGCCGAGCACGTGGGGCGGGGAGATCGTATAAATCTCCCTCTCCCTGCGCGGCTGTGATGTTATCTGCTGGCACCCGTCCCCTCCGCGCAGGGAGAGCTGAGGGGCCGGGGGCGGCAGGCGGGGGGCGCCGGGCGGAGCGCTAGAGCCGCCGGGGACGGGGCCAGCCCCAGCCCCGCGGGGGAGGCCGGCGGGCGGGGAGAGCGGCGCTGCGCTGCGGCCAGCCCCGGGCGGCCGGCTCCGCGCCTGCGACCCGCGGGAGGCTGCCGGGGCGCGGCGGCGCTGCCTCGCTGACTGCGGCGCAGGGTTGGCGTTTCGGAAGGAGGAGGAAGAGGAGGGAGCTGTGAAGAGCTGTGCGGCGCGCAGCGGCCCGGGCGGGGGTGGGTCGGTGCATGCGGCGCGGGGCGCACGCAGCAGCCTGCGGGACGGGGGATCGCCGCTCGCCGCGGGCGCCGGGCGCCGCCGCGGGGCCGGAACCGCCGCCTGCCGCTGCCGCTGCGCTGCGTCCGGGCCGGGCGCGGGGGCCGAGGCTCGGCGCCGCCGGGCGCACACGTGCGCGGCTCTCGGTGCCCGCCCGCGCCGCCGCGGGGGCTGAGCGCCGCCGGCCGCGGGGCGGTGCCGTTGCCGCTGCCCGCCGGGAGCCGTCGGGCGCCGCGGGCGCACGGCGGGGCTCAGCGCCGCGCCGGCACCCTCTCTCTGCCGGCTGCGGCAGCGCCCTGTGATACCCATCACTGCGCCTTCTCGCCCTCCTTTTTTTTTTTGTTGTTTTTTTCCTTCCCCGTTTCTCCCCCCCCCCCTTTCAGATTTTTCTTTTACAGCGCTCTGAGAGCAGCCTCTCTGCCGTTTACTTGATTTGCAGGTTTATTGTATCTGTTTGGGGGCTTTTTTCCTCCTCCTTTTTTGCTGTCCGGCTCACTCCAGCCCCGAATTGTATCTAGTTGTAGCAACTTGCTTTTTCTTTTTTTCTTTTTTTTTCTTTTTTTTCTTTTTTTTTCTTTTTTTTTTTCCCTTATTATTATTACGGGTGTTTTTTTCACTAGCGCCTCCCGTGCGTTTTCCGATTGCGAGCCGCCCTCGCAGCCTGGTTTTTAAGAGCATTTTTTCTGCAGATCTCCCCTTTGTTTGTACAGATCCCCTTTTTATTTTTTTGATTTTTTTTTTCTTGTTGTCGTTCGTTGTTAAAGTCACTTTTTTTTTTTTTTTTTATTTTTTGTGTGTGGGGGGGCGCTGTATTTAAACACTTAAAATGCACTGCTATCTCCTGAGCGTGCTCCTCACCGTGGATCTGGCCACCGTGGCTCTCAGTCTGTCTACCTGCAGCACCCTCGACATGGATCAGTTTATGCGCAAGAGGATCGAGGCAATCCGGGGGCAGATCTTGAGCAAACTGAAGCTCACCAGCCCCCCGGACGAGTACCCCGAGCCCGAGGAGGTGCCCCCGGAGGTCATCTCCATCTACAACAGCACCAGGGACCTGCTGCAGGAAAAAGCCAACCACAGAGCCGCCACTTGTGAGAGGGAGAGGAGCGACGAGGAGTATTATGCCAAAGAAGTTTACAAAATAGACATGCAGCCTTTTTACCCCGAAAGTAAGTCCTCTGTGTTTGTGCATGTGTGCGTAATTTCGTCCCCGAGGCTTAGCGGTGCTCAGCACCTTTAAATAGCACCCCCAAGCATCGTACTCTTCCTTCTTTGCTCGGCTCGCTTGTCATCCTCAGCATCGCTTAGGTGGAGGCTTCTAGGGTTTAATTTAGGTGACGGGGTCTCCATATGACTGGGTGGGTATGTTGTGGGCGATCACCTGTTGCCCCAGACTCGCGAGGTTTCCAGAGCCCTCTGAAGTGACCCAGGGATTCCTCAGGGTGCCTCTGCTGCCACCACCACGTACCTGAGCAGAGATCCCCTCTCCCGGGATCCCACTCCCTCCCCAGCACCGGGTGTAGCTCCCCGGCAGCCCCGTGTACAGCCTCCAGAAAGAGCCAATATCTTTCCACTGCTCTTGTTTCCCTTGGAGTGTCTGGAAAGGGCAGGTTTCCATCTCTCCATAACTGAAAAGAAAAGGAGGTCTTAAAAAAAAAAAAAAAAAAAAAAAAAGTTGCCAGCTCGTCTTGTCCGTGTCCCTTTAGAACATTGTCCCGCAGACTGCTTTTCGCATTGGTGCTCAGAGAGGACAGAGACGTCCTCCCTCCTCTTCCCACTTTAACTAGCCTCCCCTTTCGGTTCGTGGGCACTTTTCATTTCAGGTACAGAAAAACTTTTCCCTTCTCGGTAGCCTTGGTTCTTGGAACCTGTCTCAGCCGTCTGCCTTCTGCTGTTTTTAACGACCTTCTGGTGATCCATGCCACGTTTTGCACAAAAAAAGAAAAAAAAAAAAAGAGGGTATAAATGCTCTGTGCTTACCAAATCCACTTAGAGTGATTAATAATCATAACGACGTGCCTTTTTGTTTTGGTAGTGAAGCTTAAGTGCATTAAAAAAAAAAAAAGCACCGCACTGCCTTAAAAGAATCTAGATCATCATCATACCAAGGAAAGTGAAATACCAGAAGCAGAAAATAACTTCACCGTTCGCATAACCAAACCCTAGTCCCTAGTCATTTCATTTAGCTTGCTTCCCTCCCCCACCACTTGATGCCCTATATACTTGCTGTCTGTTTCTCAAAAGTACATAGCTCTTGCTTAAATAGATAATTCAGCCATCTTGGTAACTTTATCCTAGAGTTTCTAATTGCATTTTCCCTCTATTTATTTTTAGTTTAGCAAGTTGTAGCTTTGGGGCTTGCTCTGTCTTGCATGGGATAGTCCTAGGATACCAGCCAAGGTATCTGAACCCCATGCTCCGTGCAGCTGCCTCCATTTCTTCCTTTAGTCTTAAATGACAACATCAGGTACAGGACATCCTGGCAGTCAGAGCCATTTTATTATTGTAATTATGGCACCATCCTTAATAGCCATGATAAATACACTCCACCCTTATTACCCTTGGGGAAGAAATACTTTCTTTTTTAAAAAAAACCCCACGTATTTGGAGCCAAATGGGTATGAGCAGAGCGTTTCAGTATAATTCATAGCCGTAGCAAGAACACAGAAGTCATGCTTGTCTTCCACGTTGATGTACTGTGTTATTTTGCTGGTGGTTTTGGTAGAAGTCAGCATTTTCTTTTGAGACCTGTTAGATCATACCCAGGGCAGAGGAGCACCTATGGGCAAAGGTTAGGAAGACCTATGGCAGTGCCTTGGCTTGGGGAGTTGGCCCTGGAGCAGAGAGTCTCTGAGAATTGAAAAGTGCATCTGTCCTGGGCACATCTGTCCTCTCTCCTTCCTTCAGCAAACTGCAAAGAACCAATAGTCCAAAATGCAGCTGCATACTTCCCAGAAAGTTAAAATATCTGTGGTGTGTGACTTGGATGGTATTGACAGAAGAGGATCTATTTTTAAAATGTTGTCAGGGGCCAGATTTGGTCTGAAGTATCGATAGAGGCTTTGGAGGAGCGAAGGAGATTTCAGGTATCTACCAACAGAGTGCATCAGACGTTTGGGATCCGAGGGCCAGCTCACAGCACATCCAGCACTACTGTGCGAGGGCTGTCGCTAACATCAGAGTAAGTAGGTTAACTGTTTTTCCACTGCTCTCTAGTTATACTGGATGGAGCGAACCTTTCCAAAAAAGACAGTAAGGAAGAAATCACTCCACCATATTTTAAAGGAAGAAATTGAAAGCACAGCTCTGGCAGCCACAGGCACTTTCTCCTAGGCATTTCAGAGTGGATTTTTTTTAACTCTGCAGTGTCTGCTGTGTTGGAGAGAGGCAGGAGGGAGAAGGAGATCAGTGTGAATGCACTGGAGGTCAAAAGCTGCTGGAAGGCAGGCATGGGAAAGATCAGTGGTTCAGTTTTTACCACAAGTTGTTAACGTTCAGAAACTGACTACAACCCAAGTATTACAAATATGCTCTAATTATACTCATAGTCAGCAATATATCACTACAGATTGCTGATAGGTCTTCGTGGGGCATTTTGTAAAGTTCAGACTAAATATTTTTAGCAATGAGGAGATTTAAAAGGAAAACTATAAGAGATATTGTATATACCCTAAGGCATATTTTGTCTTAAATATTATACTTGGCCAACTGTACTGTATAAATACAGTAAATATGAATAGAACTGGCAAGATGCCAATCTCCTGGGCTGAATTTTAGTCAAGAAGGTATTTATGGGATATAAATAATACTGTGTCAACATTTAAAGAAGGGATCTGATTAGTTTTGAAATTATTCATATTAATCTTTTCACATGCTGTTAATTTAAGGCTCAAGCTAAAGTTGTGCTAAGGTTTACTGATAGTTTGCACTGAGGAATTAAGGGGGCATCTGGCTTGAGAGTCCACTTGAGGGTAAGGACATATCGAGATATAGGTAGAAATTAAGTGAGTCAGGGACTGCCTGACCCAAAAGAAACAGATGCAAAAGAAAAAATACTACAAAATTGTTTGGAAAAAAACAGCTTTTGTTTGTCAAGCATGCCTTGTGCTCAGGACAGTATGCATGTGTATGAGTCTGCATCTCTCCTAAGTCCAGGTGGCAGTCAGAATTTCAGGTTTTTCAGAGCAGTTTGAAGAGGAAGGTTGGATATGGTGTTCTCTGAGCACAGCATCAGAGAGTTCTTGGGAATTTTGTGCCTAGGCAAAGTTATCCGGGTAAATGCTTAAAACTGGTTACTGTGAATGCTGGATCACATTAGAAGCTTGTTACTTACCAGTTGTTTGTTGAATATCTAGGGCCTGATACTTAAGTTAGGTGATGATTGCCATTGCAGTCAGAGTAAACAGAAATTTAATGCCAAAACAATTAAGGATTGTGAATTGTAATGCTAATGAACAGCAGTCATACTTGAGAAAAACAGGCAACACCTTTATTTGGAGGTAAAGGCCTATTCTGTCATCTTCATTGAAAGCAGTTTTTACCACAAGCAGTGAACTGGTTTGCAGTGATAGCTTAAGGCCAATGCAGGTAAATTTTTAAGTTTTCTGCATTCTTGAAGATAGATTTATATGTACTCATTAGCCTAAGAAAACACAGTTCTTCTGGGTTTGGGCCTGGTTTTTCATGAGTTTTCAGTTACCTTAGTGTGAAGGAGCCTCCATGGGTTCCATCCTGCACTGGTGGTTAAGATTAGTCTTCTCAGGAGCTCTGCCCCATGAATATTGCTTTACATAGGCCATCCTTCTGCTGAATATTTGCCTCATGAAAGACAACGTTATAAGCTGGCAGGACACAATGACATGCTTCTACTTTATCAACAAGGACTCAATTTACCAGCAATTACACATATGTGGGTTACTTGTCTTCAGGGTACCAGAACTGATCTGGCAGACGGCTCCCAGCACTGACTGCATCATTACCAGAATGTTAACAGCTCGCCTGTGTTTGCATTTAGCACAACACAGAGTCCAATCTGACAGGTTTTCCCGTGTTATTAATTATATGGAAATAGACTCAGAAGGAACAACTTATTTTAAAACTTTCTAGCTATGCTTCATCTATGTTGTGCTCTGGAGCACCTCTTGGAGGAGGAGGTGTTTGCCAGGCATACTCTGCATTACAGACAGCACCTGAAGCAATGTGAAAGCTTTCCCGAGGAGGGATATGGGGGGAACAATTTCTTATTCCTTAAGGAATGACACTTAATGCAGTCTTCATAGGTGGAATACCCCTGGAAATTTCAAATGGCTTTAGAAAGGCACAGGGTAATTTTCTAGACAGTAGTCCTCTACATACTGAGAGGGATAATAAAATAACATGCTCTGGTGCACTAATGAAGGGCAGCACCACATGTGCTTCCTGCCTGGCTTCTGAATCACCAGCCACTTCTACTGTTAGCAGGGTGCCAAGCTGGGAAGCAGGGGGGAAGGTCCAAGAGCCAGTCTGGAGTGATACATGGTCCTTGATTTCCTTCCAGAGGATGAAGCCTACAGAAAAGCTAAATACCCATGACCCTCCTCTTTAATACTGCATGGTCAGATGAACTGCAAGACAGGGCTATATTCCCAAGTCCTTTCCATAACCCTCCTGGAATTTCTCTCTTGTGTCTGTTTGAAAGAGGCACTTTTCGCTGTAGTTTGGTGAGTGGGAAGGTTTGACAGAATGGTGGAATCATTTTGGCTGTAAAAGACTTTTAATGTCATCTAAGTACAAGTGTTAACCTATCACTGTGAAGTTCACCACTAAGCCTTGTCCCTATGTGCCACATCTATACTTTTAAATACCTTCAGGGATGGTGACTCAACCACTTCCCGGGCAGCCTGTTCCCATGCTTAAAAGCCCTTTTGGTGAATATGCAGCAGTGCCCCAGCTGCTCCCCACCCTCCAGCCATTGACAGTGTGAATGTTTTATAGTCCCAGAGACCTTTCTGGAAATGTGCCCTTGTCTTCTACTCGTGGCCAGAGATGTGCAGGGAGTGCCAGAGCTTGTGCTGCTCTTGCTGGCTGTACTTGCAGGACTAGTGTGAGTAGGTGATTGAGTGAGGAAAGCAGAGCATCATCTTCATTAGATACTGGTTTTAGCCTTGCTCCTCTTTGGTATTCTGCATGAGAACTGTAGTGGCCATCAGGATGGCTGTGTTACTTTGAAGTTACTACTTCCAGCATTTTGCTGTCAGCTTGAGATTCCTGTCTGCATCAGCGCTGAGGAAAAGGATGAATGAGAGAACTGGCTGTCATTCTCCGTAAGCTTCTTCAGCACAGCCCTGAAACATGCACGGAGCTTCACACACATGAACAGGCTCATTAGCATTAAGGCTCTGCGTATGCCTAATTAGCTTCCTGAGCTGGGGCCCAATTTATGGTGCATTTGCAGGGATGAACAAAGCCAGACAGTTCAAATCCCTCTCACTGTGTTGAAATCTGTCACTGGGGCATGGGAGCCCTGTGAGAAGGAAATGCTTTACAGTATGTTTTAGAGGGGAAAGAAGAAACTCTTCAGTGATCCTGAAGAAGGCTGACTCTGTTGGGCAGCTGCTTCCTTTGCCTTTGCACTGATGTGCTAGACTGCTTCTGTATTACAGATAAAGAGAGGAACCCCAGGGTATGGTGACAAAACAAGTCATGAGTGAAGACACACAAACATTTTTGTTCCTGTTGTGAAACCACATGCAGCAGGTTTTCAAGCAGGCAGTTTTTAGCTTGAGGATGATACACTCCCCAGGTATTATTTAATGTAATAATGTGTTACGGATGTTTCTGCTGGTTTGTTTAGATAAAAGGATTGGCTTGGTCGTTTGTTTAGGGAAAACTCGCGCTCTGCCTTACGCCACAGGCTGTTGCTTGCTTCCCCTTCAGTCTGTGCTGTGGATATTCAGTGCCTAGCTCCAGCATCACTCTTAGTTGGCTTCCTGTAGTAGTCAATTTGAAGGAGCAAAGTTTTTTCTTAAAATATCTCCCCCGTGCTTGTCCTTGCTGTCTGTGCCGTGTTAAGTGATTGCAGCTGGGCACCCGTCTGTACAAAACATACAACTGCAAGGTATAGAGGAGAAACTGAAAGATTTGTTGGTAACAAGACAATAAAATGTTGGGGGAAAAAGCCTTTAGTGTCAAGGGTCGTGTTTTATCTCCTTCCAGTGTGACCAGTGGTGTTTGGATTTATGAATTACTCATGAGGCCGTTCACTGCTGTGGTTCTCTTAGCTCAAATGGTACAGGACTGGCTTTGCAGAAATGAAGTGCTAGACCTGGCTTTGTTAGACCTGTCTGGTCTTTATAGGTTTTTATATGGTTTTGGTGCTATGCAAGTTGGTCCACAGTAAAGAAGTTGCTTCTTTGCATAAAAGAGCATTCTTTAAAACAACCAGGTTTTCCAAAGGGAACATGGCAGTTCATGCCACTGGGAAAGCTTCTGGCTCCTTGTGTTGGAGGCTTTGTTGGATGAGTTAAGGCAGCTGTGCAGAGAGACTGCTCACTCACTGTGAAGAGACAGGCTCTGCTGAAATACATCTTGTGGTGTTGTTTGGGCTCTCTGCATCCATGTTTGGTTTCCAGGAGATGCTGGACCTCACGGGCACCCCTGCAGCAGATTTGTGGTGGAGAGTGTGGAGAGGATCTTCAGTGCATCTCTCCCTTGTTCTGGTTTTAATTTGTACAGTGACTGAGGAATGCTTCTCATTTCAAGTGGGATGCTCATTGACATATTCAGGCTCTTCATTGGAGAGCTGAGCTTTTCCCCTCTGAATCCCCCTTAGGGAGGGAGTCTCTTTTTTTGTTATATAATGCCGAGTATAGTGTGCTGCTGACTTCAGGTTATTAAAAATAACTGTATAAATTATAAAACATAAGTTGACCTCATAGCCGACCCTGCTTTGAGCTGGAGGTTGAACTTCCAACATGAATTAACCTGTAATCCTTGTAATACTACATTTTAATACAAGGCAAACAGTGCATTGTATTTCAGCTTCCACAGGGTGGTCTTGATTCAAGTGTCACCACATTTCTAAAGATATGCTGTTTTCTGCCAGTCTTGGATTTGTTCCTCTGCTGTAGCTTTCTTGCACCAAACTCATCCTGTTCTTCTCTCCCACTGCACACAGTTTTATTTTGCTTTTCTTGCTTGAATGTTGCTTTTCAAATAAGCATGGTAAGTTGCATGAAAATAGACTACTGTATTGGACTTCAGCAAAAGCTGTGGCATAGTTTTAGGCAAATTGAGGAGGGGCAGGGAAGGAAAATGTTGTGATACTGACCTTTCACTTTGCTTGTTTGGCTCCTTCCCATCGTATCTAACCCACACTGCACTGACAAATACCGCATCTGTCTTGACAGGCAAGTTCACAAATAACCATTCATTCATAACTTGGAGCTGCTGTAAGACTCCTTATGGATTGCTTAATCTGACAGTTGTGCATTTGAGCAGAGACTTTGAAGCAGACTTTGCAGAATGACCGTGAGTTCAGTCTGACTTTGTGAAAGCTAAGAGGGAGGTCTCGCGTGAAAGAGGATACTGTACTCGAGGGTGCGTTGCATGTGTGCATGCGTGCACACACGTGCGTGCATATATTTTAGAGTATTAAAACATCTGTTGTTGCCAAAGCCCAAATTGGAATGTTCTGGGAAAGATAATTTAATTTTTAGCTTCTGGATTCATTTCAGTGATGGTAATTTCAACACTTCCTGGGGAGAGTCTATCGGTGGTTATGTGCATCAAATGCAGCAGTAAATCTGTCATTCTTTCCATTTCAGTTTTTCAGGCTTACAACTTCGTTATTTTTCCCTGTTTGGCTGGTGTTAGTATCCAATGTTTTCCCTGGCTTCATCTCTTTTAAACCCCTGCTTTGAATTTTAAAAGGCAAGCTAAGCCTGTTGAAGTTCCTTTTCTTACTTGTTTTTGTTTACTTACAGCATTTGCAATTCAGCAGCTAGCTCAGCTGAAATAGTGACGGTAATATATCTTTACCACAGTGATGATTGAAAGATAGGAATCAGAACATGTTGGTTTTCATTCCTTGGAGTGGAAAAAAAACCAATCCACAAAATCCCCCAACCCTGTAGGTGAACTTTGTAATCACAAGGCTGAAAAACTAATAAGTGTAAGAAGCACTGACTCTTTTGAAGTGGTCAGAGAGCACCTCGCAATCACTTATTTGATGAAGGCTTCTGCCAGATAATACTTATTAATCCTGAGCCCACAGTTGTGTTTGAAGCTGATCTCCAGTTCCCCAAATTGACAGAGCAGTCCTTGCTTATTTGAGTGGGCATAGTCCAGTATGTATAAAATTGCTTCTTTTGGGCTTTGGGCAAACAGTCATAAAGATCTCTTGGACTGCCCAGATGTACACTTGGAAGAACACCTGCAAAACTTTACATCTTCCAAAGAGCATGTAAAAACAATGCTGCAAATTTAGCCTCTTCTGATGCAGCAGTGGGTTGAAACAATGGCACAAGTGCCGATCAGAGCCTGGTGTTCACCAGAGCCTGGGGCGGGCTGCTGCTCCTTGTTCCATCTCTGCTTGGTCTCACGGGTGGCCCAGACTAGCAAAGCTGAGAGACATCTCTGCTCTCCCTGACTGTGGAGGGGCAGCTCTGCCCTTTGCATCATAGTTCCTGGCCTTTGTGCTTTGGGGCTTTGGTGCAGGAATTGATCCAGCTGACTGGAGAATGCCTAGTAAGCAAGATTTATGGATGCCAAGGTTCAGGTCCACTGGCAGTTCATTTCTGCCTTCAAATGCCTGCAGGGGATATAAGGGATATATGCCTTCAGGGAAGCATAAATGATATATTGTATTCTCCAGCATGATAGGACATTGTAAACAGTCTGGAGATGTGTTGGATCTCTGCAGATCATTGATGTTCTCATTCTCACCCAATCTCCAAGAGATCCAACCCCATTTTCTTAGCTGTTGCAGTTGGCTCTGGGCCTCCCTGGCAGAGCAAGGGCTTGTATGTCTTGTGCCAATCACTGCTTTATGCTCAGATTTTTCTTGATGCACGCTTTGGAAGTGAAGTAGCCACATTTCAACACTGAGGTTTGCTGAAAGATGTCTGTAGGTTTCGCTTGTTGTGCTCGTTGCGTGTTTATCCAGCCCACAATGGCAGGCTATTGCAGCAGACATACATCTCTAGGTCTGTGAGGGGGGAACAAGTTCCAGCTTTCTTGAAAATCAATCTGCTGTTCTGATCTGGTGGTGTGATAGGAACTGAGAGGCTCTCTGCCAGGATATACAGTATGCAAAGCAAGGGAGCTAAGTGAGCAGCTTTGGCCCAGTTTGGATGGACTCGGAACAGATTGTTGGGGGCCTGACCTTTCTCTCCCTCTTTGAATCTGGATTCCCCCATTCCAGCTTGCATTTTTTCCTGATGCTAGGAGCCATGTATTTGGAAGTTTCACATTCCACTTGCTAATCAGGGAAGAAAAGAGCCCCAAAAGAATCTAGAAAAAGAGATATTTATGAAGGTGGCCATAGTCTGAGTTACAACAATATGTGTCTGAAGGAACTTGCCTCCTCCAAGCTGCAGTCCCATTATTTACCACACTCTATTGGGAAACCTAATTTTCTCTGGCTGGAAGTGTATTTGTTGAGGTGGAGTCTGGAAAGGAATCTGCCTCATACACACTTGCCACCACTGGGCCAGCTATACATGTGATACAGTCAAATCTTTCCATTTCTCTGCCTTTTGAGAGTATGTTCCCCAGGTTAAGGGCCCTGGTCCAAAGCCTGCTGGAAGTCTTTCCACTGGTTGCAGAAGTCTTTGGTTGGGTATTAAGTGTCATTCCTTTGTTTCAGGGAGTGGCCACATCTCCAGTATATATTGGGGTGTATTACTGTAGTGTGGTGCTTTCCCCTTTATTGAGTTTCTACTCAAGACATTCTTCTGCGAAAGGCCCTGAAAAACAAAGACCATTTTGGAAAATAAACACCTTAGTTAGCTTTATTGATGGACTACATTTGTTGGCAGATGTCATCTGGGATCAGCATATGGTGGCAATATGGCAAGAACTGCAGAATGCAGAGAAGGAAGAATGAGTTAAAGTCCTGTACTTCTTAGGTATTCCACATCTTCCCCGGTCTAAAATAAATGACCATCTGACTGCAAAGGTCTTGGCAAATAAACATGCCATAATATATCTTTATCATCCTCCCTACAGCAAGTTTTTGTCTAGAAGTTCATCACTCCACATCCAGAGGCTTCTTAGAAACATGTGCAAAATCAGACCTCAGCGCCCAGAGCAGGGAAGAATCTAAAGACTTTGACTAAGAATGTGGCAAATCTCTGTGCAGTGGACTGTAAACAAAGGTCAGGACTAAGCCAACAAGGTGTTTTTGTGTTATCAATAAAATCTTTAAAGTCAGTTCTGCATAGAGCGGGAGCCAGGAAGACCATTTCTGATAGTCAGTTTGCTACATGATACATTCTGAGTTTACAAGTTGGAAAGCCAAGAAGTTTGGGAACAGGAGCTGTGCTTATAGCATGAAGGTACATGTGGTTTTACATAAAGCCTCTCTCACTTGATGTGTCTCTAAGCTCACAATATAACGATTTAACTTCTGAGATACATTTTTTTGCATGGATGAAGAGCTGGATCATTTCATTTGAGTCAGTAAAGTCACTCCAGATTCTTTCCTGTGATGTTGAAACTGGATTCTGTGCAGCAATTGTTTAGGCAAGAAGAACAGTCATTGAGTCCAGGGCTGTAAGCAGCACCTAAAGGAGTGGTTTCTTTGGCCTTTGAGAATCCCAGCCTTTTGTTCAGATGAAGACTGAGGCATCTCAGTCTTTAATCTGCTTTGCTGGTAAGAAATGTCCTGATGGCTGTTTTATATCATATTTGTACTACTACTGTATACTTCTCAAAGCCTGAAAGGACTCAACATCCAGCACGGGTTGCTGGGGGTTTGTGTGTTTCCTTTTTTTCAAAAAAGCAAGGGAAAAAGCTTGGTTTGTATACCATCTATGTGGTACTTCCTGTGTCCTGGTGGGATGAGATTTCATTTGATTCAGGATATGAAACCAAATGGTTTGGTTCTTGTTTAATATAAGGCAATATTTTAATGTCACAGGATAAGAAGTGCCTTAACTTAAGGACAGCCAGACCTGTAGGCAGCTTTCTAATTGAACCTGTATGTTGCCCGACAACTGAAGGGGATGCTCATCTCAGCAAGGATGAGATATTCTTCTCAGGATGTAATATTTCCAGGTCTGTTCACACTTATTGCTAATCAACAGCTGATATCATACTTTAGAAAGGATGAGACTGATACTGCTCTATGAAGCTTTGAGTTATGATAGAATGGACAGGTTAAAAAAGCTGGAGGCCCTCATTGTGGTCTTCTGATCTCTCTATCTGCATATTCCAGGCCATTGAGTTTTGAATTAATTCCTTTTTGAAAGGGAGTTCACAGCACACTTGGTAAATTATTCCAGTGATTACTTACATGGGCTAAAAATGGGTATCTTCATGGTTTAAGAGCTTCAAGTTCTAGCATTTGAATCTGGTTTAAACCTTCACTTGCTATTTTGAAGACCCATTGTCAGATCTGTGGGCTTTCTCTAGGTACCCACAGGAAATGGAAGTTTTGGAGAGGGGAACAGATCTGGCTAAGAGTAAGCAGATGTGGCTGTTGGAAGACACTGCAATAAGCAGCCAGGAGCTTGGCATGAGCTGCTTTATCCAATTTCAGGTGTCTTCCAGATCTGTAGACTGTGATCAAGCCACATCTCTTTAAAGTTAAGTGTGCAGTAATCCATGAGATACTTCTTAGCCTTTTCAGTTATTCTCATGGTTCCCCTCCGAAACTCCTCAGCTTTATTCATGTTCTGCCGAGACTGTGGACAACAGTATTGGACACAGTATTTCAGGAGCGGCAGTGCCATTATCAAGTTACATGCATGTTGCAAACTTGTTTAATTCAATACTACACAGTTCATGCAGCTAACTTTGGCAGTAACTTTGCCAGGAGCTTTATAAGAAGAAGTTAAAATTCATGCTTGGGTAATTATCCACCAGGGTCTCTCCCAAGTTCTTTTCAGAGGTACTGACTATCAGATGGAGTCTCCTACTTTGTAAGTATGGTCCAGTTTCTCTGTCCTACAGTTATATTAACGCACTGAAAAACATGTACATGTTGATAATTCAGGATTCAAGTCATTCTCTTTTTGGTGCATCTTCTTCATTATTTAACACACCCATATCATTATTGAATCTGCAGTTGATCAGTAATGGTTTGGTGTGCTTCCAGATGATGGATAAAAATATTAGGTAGTAGAGTACAGTAAAATGAGACCTTTGTAGATGCTTTCCTCTCAATAATGGTTTGCTGTCTACCACTGTATTTTAAGTCTCATAAAAATGCAAAGCTTTGATTAATTTACTGCTTGGCCCTGTTTGTGTCCTGTTGTTCCTGTATCCTAATGAAGCCATTATGTAGCACCAGCTTAAATGTCTTGCAGCTACCCAAGTACATTATATTAAAACAGTTGTCTTACCTACCTGTGTCACTCACTAAGGTACAGACCAGTGGGATCTCTTTTCCTGGAGCTGCTGTGGATTATACTCCCTTAGTTCCCTCTGAGCTCGTTCTCATTCCCACACTTCACATATTTTTTCAGGGATCAGTACAAGGCTGACTGTGTAAGTGCGATATTACGGATTGCCTGTTTAGGATTGTGTATGAGCTTTTATTTTCTGCCTCAAATCTTTAAGCCATTTTTCGGTGTTTAGGATTTATTGAAAGCTAGTTTTAATAATTTCCATTCTTCCCTGGACAGCTCTTTAAAACATCCTTATGCAAGTTATGCAGGCTTACTTGTTTTACAGTGTTGTTTTAAGACCTTCTGAGTTGCTGCTGGAATTTAAAAAAATCTGTTCAACTTATACTTTCCTAGCTTTTATATCTACAGAAGTATATTTCATATTTCTGTACTACTATTTCAACAGTTTTTATGAAATGGAGGAATATCACTCTTAAGCTTTAAGGAAAATCACTGCTAAGCTAAAGTAAATCTCATATCTAAGTTTCTCAGCCATGGAACTGGTCTTCCCATTTGTTTTTTCTCATCTGTTATCTGCAGTTCTTGTTTTCTGGTGTTATAGTAGTTGTCAGCAGCTATTAGTTTTAGGGTTTTTTGTTAATATATAGTTGTATTTTTAAATTTTATCTTCTTAGGGTGGGATTCTTATGGTTTCAATATGGTTCACTGACAGTTTTCTAACCTGAGTGGTCTTTGTTGATTGTGTATCATTTCAGCTTGTCCAGCAAGCTAAGTGTCAGTCCAATATCCTATCCTGTTTTCTCTGTAAACACTTCTGTCCAGTTGATTCAGTTCATTATTGTATCATCTTTGCATGACTGTCTCCTTCATAATACTAAACCCATATGTTCAGTTCTTTGGGACTTCCTGATTTTGTGCAGAACATGAGTTAGTATCTTCTACCTGAGCTTTGAATCTTGCCTGTCAAGCACCTCACTTCCATCTTAAAAATAAATTACTACTTATGTCTGGCTCTTTGAAGTTGTTTAGTTGTTGAAGTGCCAGCAACCTAAAATCAGGGTTCTGTAGAGACCAACTCATCAGAAAGACACCATATTTCCTCAGAAACCAGGTGTAAAGACTGGCAGAGTTTGGTGGCCTTCATGCTGGTGAAAGCATGAGGAGAGGTGCCACCCACTGCTCCAAACTGCAGAGTGGGTGGTGATGGGTTATCTGGGGCTCGTACCATTGGCAGCTCTTCCCTCTGAGAAGCAAGGGGCCAGACACTCCAGCTGTGAGGTTAGTTCTCTTGCCAGAAACCATAATTTTGGAAGGCAAATAATATTTTTGGGTTTATTTTCTGTGTTCAATAGCACAAGACATGGGAGACCTCCAAGTCACTGACTCAGTTGGTGACTCCATGTGCAAAGTAGTTAGTGGATGTGTTCTTCCTTCCCCACCCAGAGGTCTAAGCCTTTAACCTATAAAGAAATTTCTCTTGTACTAAAAATAGTGTAGGGGGCATAATGGATCCGAAGTCATCCTAGTAATTGCAACTTAGTAAAAGGACCTTGGCATTTGGGTTATCTGTACTTAAATAATAGGAGTTGATATGCTCATTAGCACTAAATTGGAGCTAACTCTAGCATGTATCTTCATGGAGCGATCTGGGTTGTTTACTTTTTTTACAAGTTACTGTGTCAAAGAGAGTGACCAGTTACTCTGTATTAATCCTCTCTAAGTTAGCCATGATTCCATGGTAGCAGGATTTGTGGCTACCTGAACATGAAGCTCTGCAGATGAGTTTCTCCAGGTTTTGTTGTACTGTTCTGTCCTGTCTGTGCTGCAAATTCTAATCCTTCCATGTCCATCTCTATAGCTGTTTCTGGGCTCAGTGAGCAGACACATTTCCTATGGAGTAAATTTTAGGAATCTTCAGAAGTGGCCTGGGAGCTTCCTGGGTCAGCTGCAGTGAAGAAGCAGAGGAAGGAGCTGAAAACTGAGCACCTTTGCATGGGCAGACAGGTGTGTGTTCCCTGCTTGCAAGCAGCCAGTGGCACTGCTAGTGGCTGCAGAGATTTCCTGAGAGAGGCTTAAAATCTCTGTGCTTTTCTGTTCTTGATTTGCACTGCACCATGGTGTAAATCATTTTAATTGTAATTACTGTTACAAAGCAGGAAAGACTGAACAATTTTAATGTGGTTTAATACTTTCATTTCCCTCTGTCTCTAGCATTCATCTGTTGTCTGCTGTCTTTATCTTAATAATTTAAATATGTGTTGCCTGTGCTTTTAGTCTGTGAATCTTGACTTCTCTGCAATGAAAAAAAAAAAAAAGTAGTTTTCTTTTGCTTTTCCTTATTTTACTTCTTGTAAGTAATTTTTTTTTCCTCCACAGAGTGAAAGGGTTGGACAATCCAATCTGCTTTTCTTGAATATAACTTGCTTTCATTTCCTCCTCCAGCCAGGGAATAGTTTGGAAAGGCTGTTTTCTGGACCCTTGGCCGAGCAGGAGAAGGCAGCCAGCTGTGCTTCTTGCCAGGGGAACAGGAGCGCTTCCTGGCAGAGGTGGGGCCAGAGGAGTGGAGTCTGTGCCCTGGGACTTCCTTTCATCTCCTCTACTCTCTGCAAGGCAGTCCTGAAATTTCTTGACCACTGTTAGATCTTCCAGTTAGAATAGCTAACTACTAGTGAAGCCCACTTGTATAGGAAAAAAGCTATAAAGGAAGAAAATGTAGCTTGCTCTTATAAACAGCAATAGATTAAAAATACTGATACGGAAAGATGGGTGCTCCCATGTGTCGCTATTCACCTGGTGTGAGTGCCTGTTTTGTATAGTCATTCACATGTATTTCTTCTGTTAAAAATAAGTCTATGGTTTATCCTATTCCATTTTATTATTTTATTTAGCATATTTAGGTTTGGATGTGCAGGAATCTTCTGATTTCCCCCCCCCCTTTTTTTTTTTTTTTTTTCTTCCAAATTCCTTAGTGTACTTGGATTTGTGGGATTGCTTTTGGAGGCCCTGAGTGTTGCAGAGTATCTCAGCCCTGTTGCTGAGGTGAAATATTAGGCAGGAATGCATTGCATTCTGGCTTTGGACTCCTGCAGACAAGTTGCTGTCAGCAACACTGCAAATGCTTAACTTCTTGGAGTATTCTCTGAAGTGAAATGTTGCAGGTTTCCTGGTAAAATCTAATTAAACTTAATTCCTTGGTCTTCATTGCTGGGGCCTTTATCAGAAATACACAAGCAAGAAGGCTTTTCTTTTAAGCCTCTGGGAAAAAGTTTGGAAGTATCTATCCCCTTTTATGGTTTCATCACAGACATGTTTCAGAAGAGGTCCCAGTGTGAAAATTACTCCCATGGAGAAGCCTTTCTTTTATTTGCCTCCAAGTCTGACTCGCCTAAATGTGTAACTGTTTGCTTGCCTTCTTCCTAGGGCACTTCAGTGATAGCTGGAGATGCCATGGATTCTCATGCCACCTTTTTAAGTGATACATTCCTCTATATCTGTACTGGTTTATCTTTTACCATGAACCTTAAGTGAAGTAAGCAAACAATGGCAGGTTCGTGGCTTGGCTTGAAGTCACAACTGACCTACCAGTGGTGACAAAGCTCCTCACCTGAGGGGCTGATTCTGCACTTGCACCAAAAGTGATGCAAAATCTTTAAGCTGTACGAAACCTCAGCATCACGGGGAAACTTTGCTGATGTTCCCATGTGTTTTCAAAGGTGGAAGAAACAATTTGTTTGAGGCTTTATTTTATCTGCTTTTTTGAAAGTTTAGTTATGGTGAGGTGAGCTTTAGAAACTTCTACTTTGGATTGTTGCAATTCATGATCCTGCAGCTGGACACAGAAACTGCTGATGGCTGACTTGACAAAAAGCAGCCAATGCCACCAAGAGCAAATACATCTCGTGTGCTGTGCAAATGGCGTTTGCTCCACCAAAATCATTCTGGTAAAAATTTGTGTCCCTGACTGGAATTTGGAAACCCCATGAGAGCTTGGGATCCCTTCTGCCTTAGAGATTTTGTTACAAATACAAAAATATCCATCTTACTTTTAGCATTATGAAGCAGTTTTTGTGTTTTTGGGTATTGACAGCTAAGCAGGTGGGCATGAGCACTCTTGGTTTAGGGGCATTGGCAGATACTCTATGTTGTTTGTAACCTTTTCATTGCTTTTGACAAGGATCTTTAAACTTTTATTGATGCCACCAAAGGAAAAAAATCTACATGAAAGCAGTCTTGTTCTTCTCTGCCGGAAAAAGTGAAAAATAGAGAAAGAAGTTCACTATGGATATTACTTTTTTTTTTCCCTTTGGTGTTATTGAGAGGTGCTAAGTAAAACATCTATGGGTAGGAACGGTCCAGCTGGGGAGGCTGTAACTGCCCATGTTTAGTGAGTCAGGGCTCTCCACAGCTCCTGTAACAGAGATCCTTTTCTTTGCTTCCATTCTGGTCCTTCTAGCGCATCAGCCAACTTTCACCCCATATTGCAGCTGCTGACAGAGAGGTTTTCTGATGTGTGGAGCCAAGGGCCAACCACAATTTGTCCATATATTTACAGGGATCATTTCACTCCTCTAGAAGCGCAGCCAAGTATTTCTTGATAGAAACATGCTGCATCCATCTAACAACACTATCCAATTGAGGCAAAGTGGAGAATGCTGTAATACTTGTATTACAGTAGTTGCTGAAGTCCCAGTGAGAGATCAGGGCCCTTGTGCGTGAGGCACTGCTGATCTCACAGTGCTTTTCCCAGCCCTACAGACCTTCCCATTTAAGCTGACAAGTCAGATATTGATGCTCTGTGGTATTATCAGTTACACTGCAAAAGGCATGCATACTTGAAACTAGAGATTTTCATGTGATCTTAAATATTTTTTCATGTGAGAGTGTTCATCTCATCCAGATTGCTTATCTAGGAAGTGATTGCACATGAGAAATGGAGAAACTTTGTGTGTTCATTCACTGCTACTGGTCATTTTTTTGTTTTGGTTTGGAGTTGTTTTTTTTTTTTTCAGGGCCAGACATTAATCTTGGCCTTACAGCCCCAATAACTATTATTTCTCATCAGCAGCATGGTGAGTCTGAAAAGAGAAATTAGAGTCAAGAGGATATTTTCCCAGAAGATTACAGCAGTTATAATGGAGGTCAAACTTTTGGCTTCAGCTATTGGACTGTTTCACTTTAAACTTGAAGTGCTCATCAATGAAAGGAGCAAGTTCAAAGTTTAGCATGAAATAATGCCAGAGACTAAGGAGGAAAAAAAGCATATCATAGTAATTTTACAAAAATTCACCATCACTCTTCACACTGAATACAGCTTTTCAAGTAATATAACAAGGAATCTCAAGATAATGAATCACCAGTGGAGGAAAATGTCATGCAACATAGCGTCCTAGTTTGGGGAATTCACAATCAGGCAATAGAATATCAGTTATAATTATTTGCTGTGTTGCTTTAAGCACAAACTTGGTTTTAATACCAGAGGGAATTTACTCATTATACTTGCATTATTATACATGTCAAGTATCCTGGTATAAATTCCTCTAACACAAGGCTTATCTCTTTAACTTAAGGATCTGTCTTGATTTATTGGTTAGTTCCAGGACAGTTGCAGCAGGCTTCCAAGTGCATTACCCAGGAAACAGAATGCTTTGAAGAAACATTGTTAAATTTTAAAGTTAGCTGTTCTCTATGTGTGTAATTGGTATCCTGTAAAAATCTTTCCCACAGGAAGGGGTTTAGAAGCCTGCCTCTCACTCTGGATGCAGTGGGAGCGTTCTGTGCATGCCCTTGTTGTTTAAAGGTTTTCAAGAATTCATCTTCCCTCCTGCAGCTCAGAGCTACTCAGGATTTATCCCTCATGAACATGGAAAATGGATCATCCACCTGCTTTCTTTGGCAGCTGTTTAGGTAGCTGGGGGCTGTTTTTATGTAACACCCTCAGTAGTCTCTTTTTGGCTGAGCAGCCCAACTCATTAATCCGTGTTTGATGGCTCGGTAGCAATCTCATTCCTCTGCAGCACGGAGGTGGGTAGAGGTTCTGTTTTAACTAGGAACCACTGATAAATGCTGGCCCAGGGCAGTTTACCAGTCCTGCAGCCTACCTACTGTCTGTTTTTGTTTAGACCCTATTTCCCTCACTTGCTAACAGGCTTGTCAGTGTCCAAACTTACTGAAGTCAAGATAAATGTCATCTGTGGTTTCTTCTCTAGTTGTAAAGTTTGTTATCCAGTCCTGAAGGCACTTCAGGTTGTTTGGAGACTAATTGCTTCTGACAAAGCCATGTGAGCAGTTATTCAACTCCTTATTTTCTTCCAGGTGTTAATAAATTGTTTGTTTGAATATTTTTCCACTCTCGTTTTGTCTTTAATTTCTCACTGCCCCTTATTCCCCTCACCTCCTATTTTATTTTATTTTATTTGTTTTGTTTTGTTTTGGTTTTTTTTTTTTAATAGATAGCATAGATTTCTCCATTCCAATCTTCTGGTGCTTGACACTGTATTTAAAATTATCTTTTCCTAATTGTAAGAGTAGTGTGGAAGAAGGTTAGGGAACTGTAGAAAAATATGCAGGTGTCTGGAGTCCCTTGCACGCAAGGCTGTGCACTAGAGCTGCATTGATTGTATAAGAAAGGTAGGAAAAAGAGGGATTGAATGTGTGTGTCAGAGAGACTGTGCATGGATCTCTGCCTCTGATCATGGTCTGTGTCTGGGGTTTTTTTGCACTGTGCTGTGGTCCTGGTTCATCAGCTGATCTTTTAATTGCTTTGTTGCCTGCCATGTACTTGGAGAAGCAAAACAAAGTTTGGGAATCCTGTTGAAATAGATTGTAAACAGTCAGCTGTGTTGCTTGTTGTATGTTAAAGTCATTGTCAGATTTGAACAGTCGTGATGATACCTATTTTTGTTTTCCAAACCAACCTGAGGAATGATGAGTAGTATCTATAGTTCGTACAGTAGTATTTTGTAGTGTCTTTTTACTCAAGTGCCTACAGGAGGCTATCAGCTAAGAAGAATAGAGCTCAGCTGTGACTCTCCTCATCTCACATTATTATTATTTTGATTCCTTTTTTCAGATGGAATTAGGATTTGTTGGCCTTTCAAAAAAATGGAAGCTATGATAAGAATGGAGAAAACAACTTCTAAGCATTTTCTCTCTGGCCTCTCTTTTGAAATAACTGAATAAGAAGTAACTTTTCCATACTCTTTTCAAGAAATCAAAATAAGGCTGTATCATCTTTCTGACTCAGTGTACAATGTTGGCACGGTTTGCTATCCCAGAGCATACAATTGATATTTACGAGAAAAATAATTTTCTACATTCTTTGGACCTTTGTTCTTTGGGTAGGGACTACTCAAGTTTCATGCTAGCACAGTACCCTGCCCTGGTCTCCAGGACAGTGGTATTTCATCTCTTCGATTAGGAGAGATTTTCAAGCATTATTTTTTCCAGTGGCCTGTATTTGATGCCATGGATTATGTTACTTTGCACATGAGTTTATCCTTTTTTTTCATTTCCTCTCTTCTTTTTTGCTTCGAGTCTCAGTGGCTCCCTTGCTGTATCCAGGTGCTCTTCCCTCCACCCTTGGGGTAGCTGGCAAGGAAGAAGGAGGCAGTATGTATTTGCAGTGCTTTAGGCAAGTGATGCCACAGATTAACTGGAGATGTGGTTTATCATACATAGGTGCTATTCACCTAATCCTTAGATTAGCACTTTCACAACTTAGTTCCAAAATGAACTATTGAGTCTTTGTTTTCTTTCATTACATGCTGGAGTCATTGGATCTCCTTGCTTAGCTCTGACTTCTCTCCATTTTGACTCTATCCTATTGAAAAGAGATGTGTGGCGCTGAAAGGAAATACTTTGTACATGTGTGTGATCCCAGTTAATTTCTGTAGTAAAAGACCTCACTTTTCCTTGCAATCTGAAAGCACATTACTTTTGCTGCAGTGATGCACTGAGAGCTTGTTTATCTGCAGTACACCACCAACCCTTGTCTTGCCGTGTCCTTGCAGTCGAATCATTTTTTAATTTTTTTTTTTGCAGTGATTTTAATATTTATGATTATTTTGTTCATTCTGGTAATATTTTTGTTTATGTAAAATAACCTATTGTTGTGTAAATTTGAAAATGGCAAAAAATTGTTCTTTGTTGCTTGACGTGACTATTGGGTGGTTAGCTGGTGGGCCACACTTCTCATTTTTATTTGTGATCTTCAGGTGCTGGTAGTACCTGTGTATCAAGAGTACAGAGCCAGGACAAAGGTGTCACCTCATTATTGATGTAATTCATGAGCATTTTGAAGACAAATTCCTTCTTAAGTTTCACCTCTGAAATGTGGAGCTTTTCCTTTTGATGGAGGGTCAGCCTTGAGTTGAGGAAAGTTAGAATAGTCCTGAAGCATTCTATGTTTGTATAGATAGGTGTGATATTTCACTGTCACCTGTTCTTTTGTATCAGTGTTGAGGAGAACTCTGCCTCTAGGGTATGCAACCAGTACTTCAGACAAAACACCCAACTCAACAACAAACTCCTCAGACAGTTCCCTGTTTCACAGCTACTTTCCAGTGCTTGTTCCCTCTGAATATGATACTTAAACTTAAGTATTATGTGTAATTTGTGTCAGTGTCATGTGTCTGGAGCAGTAAAGACTTATTTCTGGAGATCTGCTTCTGCAGGCAAAAGTCAGCTGAATACCTGCAGAGCCCCACCAGTAGGAAGTATGACTAATAATGCATGTAGAGCAGAAAATTTAAAACTTGCATGGTTTTCATGCTCCTTTGGACTAAAGTGTTTTCAAATCACTCTTTAGCTTATTCCAAGACCTGCTGAGACATTCCTAGTCTGTTTTGATCCTTAAGAAATGCAGACACTGACCCTGCAGTTGCTATCCATATTCATTATCACAGTCATGGTGTTGTATGATGCAATTTGTGGAGCTCTTTCACTGAATGTGATCTCTGTCTGGAGTCTGCGTTAGTTTTGGATTCTTCTGAATCATAAATGGTCAGAACATCTTTTTCTAATATTTAGTTGGATGTCATTTTGTTAGTCTGAAACATAGTCTTTTATATTTTTTGTTTCTTCATGTGCATATAAGTGTGTCTGTTTGTATGCACGCCACTTTCTCCAGAAAATTTTGTCTCAAACATTTATGTGTGCCCAAAAAAGCAGAAACTAAAGTTGCTTGCCAATGTAAAGCAAATTTTCGGGGGTATTACTGTCAAAATTTAAAAGAAAATAGGTGAAACTTCAGGTGGAGGGATGGAGTTGAAATTAATTGAGCAAAACCTGTCATTAAAATAGGAGTCAATAAGCAATCTGTTGTTGAGCTGCGGTGTAGTTCCGTTGTCTTGGTGGTACCATGGACCTGCTGGAGGTGTGTGTCCCTACCCCTGTTAATCTGGTACCTCTGGTGCCCAGCTGTCCCGCACCACAGCTCTGTTATCATCGTGTCTCCTCCAGGGTGAGAGAAAACTCACCAAGGACAAAGGAATCAGGAACTCCTTCGTGGTGATGTCTGTCCAAAAAGCCAGTTCTCTGCAGATGGATCTCAGGCAGGTGGCAGCACGTGGAGTGATTGATATTTGTAGTATTTCAGGGAAAGATGTTTATCTTGCCCTTTGGAAAATCCAACTGGATCAATCTGCCTGTTTTATTTGGACACAGGAAAGCCAGTCTAGCCTTGTAAACCTGAGCACTCAGCTATGAATAGCACAAACGAGAGCTGAGTGCCCATTATGATATGAACTTCTGCCATTTCCTTGTGTCACAAGGAGGGGCCACGCTATAAAATGACATTTTCATGTCTGTAATGCCCCGTGTACCTTGTGCAATGCAAAGAGAGAGTCCATACCTGCAGCAGCCCTTGCAGTGAACCATACCCTTGCCTATTCTCCTTATTCCCAACTCTCCCAATTTTCTTCCATCTCAGACACTAGAAGGTTAAAATATAAAAACTGCATATATTGTAACAAAAAAAAAAAACTTAATCCTTTTTCAATCTGTATGTGATTTTACTCCAGACAAGGCAACTTTCCAGATTTACATAAACCAGCATTTGAAATGGGATGGTTTTAAGACTCAGAAAACTGTCTAGGACATCTTACTGTGTTAACTTGAAATTATTCAGAAAAAAAAAATCTGGGTTTTTTTTTCCTTCTTTTTTGTTTCCTTTTTTTTCTTCCTTTTCTGGCAATAAATTTAAAATTTTTTTTTTAGATTTTTTTAAAAGTTGTATCACCGTTCAGGAGTGATAAGGGGGGGCTCTCACTGGCTCAGAAAGGCCATTGTTTACTCACTCTTCCTGTACTTGGACCAGTAGAGACTGGAGGCCAGAGTTTAAATCAGACTGGAAGGAGGTGGGTTTGCTTAAACAGTAGACTGTTGGAATAAAATATTTTTAGTCATAAGTATCTGGAACATTTCCAGCATTGGATTAAAAAAAAGATCAAGCTGGAACAAGAGGGTCTTAGAAGCTATGGTCTTCCCACACCTTGCTATTAGTCGGAAATTATGGTATAAACGTCTGTGATGAATATTGGTGTCTTTTCAGATTCAGAGGTACTTTGTTTCTACTTCAAATTTTGAGAGGCATTTTGGTCTAAGGCTTCTGAGGATTAGGTTATCAAGGCATAACTTTCTTCCTCAAGGTCAAGCAGACCTGTAGCCTGTATGTAAATTAGTTAAGTTACACCATTCAGAGCTTGTACCTGTTGGGTTGGCCAGCCATTGCATTCCCATGGGAGAGAAGCTGGGAATGCTGTCTCTTTCTAACTTGTGCTGACACAAAGCATCAAATCCATACAGTTAATTAGCAGAAGCAAATGTTAAATTCAGAAGAGCTCTTCCAGCCTTAGGGGGTCTTGCAGTTCTGAACAGAGCACTTGGAAGTTAGCATTAGTCAAGACTGAGCCTGTATGGACACAGCCCTAGGTTAGAAGGTGAGAAATGTTTGGAGTTTATCCTTGCCAAGCTATACAACTTGGTGCCAATCAATACGACTTGATTATAAAGAGGATTTGGACTTAGTTGTTGCTTTGTGACTGTTCTTATTCTTCAATATCAGCTGGCTCTCAGTGCTATTTTGTAAATTCAGTTATGGAATGACAGAAGTTTGCCCATGTTGGTCCTTGCTGTTATGCAGTTCATAATGTGACAGGCAAGGATCCTGTAGGATAAAGCATGACAAACCAGCCATTTTCTTCTTTCTCTTGTCTGTAATTTGTGGAGGATGATAGCAAAAAATGTAAATGTATATTCCAGATGGAAAGGTCTCTTTGAGATGCTGCTCTTTTCAGGGGCTCCAAAAAGGCATGTAGCACTCTTATCTTCTATTAATGCCCTTTCTTAGAAGGCATTTCTTAGAGGGCATTAACTATGGTTTTGGTTTTTAAGAGGTTTGTACAGTTGTGGGATTCAGTATCTTTATTTGAATTGAATAAAGCCAGTCAAATACTGTTTGGCACTAGGCAACAAGGTACATATGAGACACCAAGAAGAGACTCTGCTGAGCTCTAGATGCTTCACATTCCATACCTGTTACCTTGCAAGTGCAATATTTACTGAATTTCATTTCAGCTGGAGATGAAGAGCAAGCCTGTGAAGGAGAATGGAGTTAGGGGGATTTTAGGCTTGCAGAAGAAAAGCTTGACTGAACTGGTACAGCATGCTAAATTCTCCCTGGATAATTGACTTACATGAAGACATGTAAAGAGCAATTACTCATAGGCAGTTTGTTCATGCTAAAATCAACATGCACTGCAGTAAAACAAGAAAAAGAAGGAAGGAAAAAAACCAAAGGCTTACTTTAGCTGTGAATGAAAAGCACCAAGCTTTTGTGTTTGCAAACATGAATGGATTCTTGAAAGGGCACAAGAGTGGTTCCAACACTTCTGCTCCTCTGCATGCTTTTATTGATTCCCAGATGGCTTTATCAACGCAGAGGACCTCTGTAGAGGGGATCATGGTTCATGGTTCAATTGGTGCTTGAAATCTTGTTTAGAAACAGAGTTAGTAAATGAGCAAAGCTGAAAAACTGGAAGTCATAGACATTTTTAATGGGTGCAAATCATAAAATCCAGAGTTAGTAAATGAGCAAAGCTGAAAAACTGGAAGTCATAGACATTTTTAATGGGTGCAAATCATAAAATCCAAAGCCTGAGTGTAAGTGAGGAAGCTTTGCAAAATCACCCTGATGTTGCATGTTTCACCCTGATATTGCTGCTGGAGAATTACTGCAGACTTTTGTCTACCAAACTAAGTATCAAGGAGAAATTGGATCTAGTTCAGTTGGACTTTATTGGATTATGTGCCTTCATGGTATTGTAGCTTAAAAAAAAAGGCTGTGATTCCAAATATGATGTGTAACAATTGTGCAAATTCTTTAATCCTGTTTTCCATTCATTTATGTAGTAATTAAAACCATAAACCTGGAAACTATTTTCACAGGCAACTTTCATTTGCAGAGACCTATTTAATTTCCTATGGTTTATGACTGTATATTCAAATGTACTCTCTTTTCCAGAAGAGGGTGAAACCTGATGGTGTTACCTTCATCATCAGTCTGTGCCTTGGCTTTGTTTCTTACAAGTTGTTCAGAACATGACAGTGTAATTTTGGGGGAAAAGAGGTTTATTTTGTTTTGTTCTCCTTAGAGAGCACCACAAAATGCACTAATGAAAGAATAATCATAAGCTTAAAGAGGAAGGAAAGTTTTAAGGGACTAATTGAAGAGGGAAAATGCCTGAGTGGTTTAAAGGAATGAAGTGGTGGGAGAGCTCCAAGAGAGATGAGGCAGCAAAAGTAAAAGAGCTACCACCAATGGTGATGAACGACAGATGTGCACCTAAAAACCGTGGTTGTGGGGCTGCACAAATATGCAGATAGGAGGAGGAAAAGGAGAGTTCACAGTTTCAAAGGTACATTGCCTTACGTGCAGCCTGCATCCTTAGGTAACAGGACTTGGAGCTCCAGACCTTTGACAAAAGGACACTGCTCTTTCTAGGTCCATCTTAAAAGGAAAAGTAGCTTAGGACAACTTGATTTATGGTGTACACAGTAGTCATCTGTGACTGAGCAAAGACTGCTGCCCTGCTGGGTTCTGTGGGATGCACTGTTTAATTTAATCTCTGTGCAAGGGACCTGCCTTGACCAACTTCTGTCAGTTGAAACTGTACTCTCTTCCCATGTTAAAACCAAAAAAAATCTGGGGAGACTGGATGACTCTATCTAGCCTGGAATGTAATCCAGGCTGGGGAGTCCTGGAGAGTGTTAGTAGGAGGTGACTGTCCACAGGCCAGCCTGAGAAGAGTGGAATGAGCAGTCTCTGCAGAAGTTTGATGCTCATTTTCGCCTCTCTCACCAGGAATGTGAACTGCAAGGCCACCAACAGCATAGGCAGGAAAGCTATTACCTACTCCTGCTCCTGCTCGGGAGAGGCTTTTCCAAAACACAGGCTGGGTAGGCTGGGAAAGCTGTAACAAAAATCACATTCCAAGTGTGAGCTACATGGAGGATTTGGTCCTGTAGGCTCTCCTCAGTCTGAGGAGCATCACAGGGACTGGGTTCAACCTGTGCTCCCTCACTGCTATGGGCTCAGAGGCAGGAAATCCTTTAAGCACATGGCTGCATAAAAAGCTCACAGGGTGACTGAGAAGATTCTATTTAGAGGGAAGCCTGTGCCTGTGCTCTTTATCTGAAGCAGAGTGGTGGGCTTCTTGCCCTGTTCCTGTGCTAAATATTCAAACTGGTTTTACCACTTATATCACATATGTTGAATTCCAGCTGATCAAATCACCCTACAGATGTATAATAGGAGAAATAAAACGTTGGGTTTGAGATCAAGAGAAGTGATACTTGGATTATTCTGTGCTAAGGTAGAGAGGCACATAAACACAGCAGCTTAAACTGAATTGTGAAATAGCCTGAGAGTGTCTTTTTGCTGCCATTTCCTTGATTTCAACACTACTGAGTTTGTCATGTATGACGGCTTTGTGGTTGTTGTGACACTGTTGGAGAAAATTGGATTTGGGGAAAGTTTTATTAGTTCTTTAAATAATTCAGAATGTTTTCCAGTTCTGTTTTTTTCTCTCCAGTGCAGCTTTGTTCTGCAGCAGTACATTTTTTGTAAAGTAGATTTTTGTATAATTGCATTGCCCTGGCACAATATAATCCTTAGGACATATCCAAGAGATTTCCTGCCATCCCTGTGGGTTTCGTAACAAAGCTTCTGATTAGAAACTCTTCTACACAGAAGATTAAAATGGAGATGGCATTCACGGGCTTAAAAGGCAGCTCAAGTCATCCAGCACTAAAGGCACAGGTCAGAGCCTGTGAAGAGCGTGTTTGCTGTCAGAGTGCAGCAGCCTGATTTTACAGACAGAGACAGATGATGGGTGACCACAGCTCTCCATGAAGTACTGAGTCCATCTCCTTACAGAGGTTAGCCTTGTAAACCCTGGTTCCTAGTACTGACAGGATTTGCCTGTGCTTCTGTCCAAGGATCAGGATTAAACACAATTCTTCTCACTGGAGCTGCTTTTAGGTGTCCCCAGAAGACCACCCTGGTCCCCAGCTCTGGGAGCATCTGACTGGGCCGGCCCTGTAGGACCAATGTCCCATGGCTCTTGCGAGCATCCTGACCCTGTGGCCTGGTTGACTTCTTTGCCTCAGGCACTGCTGCGAGAGTGCAGCTTTCTTACCTTACCATGGATGGCAGGTCCCCCAGGGCAGCAGGATGCTGCTGCCATTGGCCTCGTGCCTGTGGAAACCCTGGAGCTGAAGGAGGGAGAGATGCAGAGTGTGCCGAACTGCGTGCAGGCATGCCAAGCTCCTCTCGTAGACTGACAGGGAAGATAGATTTATAACAGAAGTAATTTTTGTATGAATTTGAGGGTTTCAATAAAAGTATGTCTGAAAAAAGCATTTTTTTAGTAAAATGGCACTGTAGTAACATGATGAAGTCAGTTTGAATCCTGCTGGCTGAGCTCTGAGTGCAAGTGAAATTCATCAGAAAGGTGTCAGGAAGAGGAAGGATTTAAAAAAATAATAAACATATATAGACTTTCTCACACACACATAAATCTAACCTTACACCTAATCTGCTGTTGAGAAGGTAAAATGTTTTTCTTAGATAAAAATTATTCAAGGTGACTCGGGTTTGGGGGGGAGGTTGGAGCACCGATGGCTGCCAGGGGGTTTCAGGCACTGCAGTGAGCATCCCAATGTCTGCATAAAGCAGTGGGATACACAGCAGTGCAGCTGGGCTTGTGATCGTGGCTGCCTCTTCAGCCTGCCAGCAGAGAGGTCTCTTGTTACAGAAGGTACCCCTTCAGTAGCATGCAAGCAGGGAGCAGTTTGGGAAATGGAAGATAAAAAAGGTCTTTGTTACAGGGAAGACTCTTGGTCAGTCCTGTGAATGGCAGAAGGTTGGTTTGCTCTGTTTTCACTTACTGAGGTCATTGCAGCCATAAAACCTCAGCTGAATTGTGCCAGCAAGTCAAGTCTTACTCTGCCTGTGAGAAAGGTTTGTGTTCCCTGGTGAGCTTTTTCTTTTTGCCCCACCTTTTTTTATTATTTTTTTTTTAAGATGAGATAGACAATTGTACTTGCAATTCTTCCTTATGATTCCTAGCTGAAAGAGGAGCAGCCTTTCATGGAAAGAGATGAAAGACACTAGGAGTATTTTTCTTACATTCCAGTGTAAGTAGAATAGCGAAGTACATACCTGAGACGTTTCCAAACACAACACACATCTATTTACATATTTGATTTCAGTGGTGATACATGATAACCTGGGATTTCATTCAAAGGATCCTGATGGGGATTTGAAAGGAGTTCTTCTTCCCCGAATGTTCACAAAATAACTGCTGAAAGCTGAAGGGCCTTTTGTTGGCAGATAAATTCACAGAGAGGCTGGAGACAGTTTCCTCGTGCTGAAAATCTTCTCTGTGCTTGCAGTTGCAGGGGTAAATTCCTGGCCCTTTTGAAAGTGTTGGGAATGTTTGGTCGGTGACTTCACTGGGACCAAAACTTTACTCAGGTTTTGGAGAGGCTTTGGCATCTTTGTAACTTGTTCTAATGCCTGTTAACAGACACAACAGCTTTCCTGTTAGCTTGTCATGCACCTTCCCTGCAGTAAAGGATCAGCTTCTCCTGGGAATGGTCATGTGCTTGCTGTGCTGGCACCCAGTGCAGGAATGAGGGACACATCTGAAGATGTGTTTTTCTCTCTCACGATTGAAATTGCAGCGTTGGAAACACAGCAGTGAGATTAGAGGGGGTTTATGTGTGAGAGAGCAAGTGGTTGTGCTGTACCCTTACCCCGTATGTTTTAACCTGCTGCAAGATTAAGACTTCTTTGTTGAGAAACAAAGATAGCAATAGGGTTTGTGTTTCAGTTCCCACTCTGGCTGCTTTGCCTGACAGGTGATGTGTAAAGGGGACTTTGAGAAGAGGAGAATTGAGGTCACACCTTTCAGACTTCCTAAAATGCCTGGAGGTTTATATATGTGAAAGACAGTCTGGAATGGAAAACTCAGCACTTGCTGCTCTCCAAAATAATCCCAAGTAATTAAGTTACCCCAATTAAACATTGTTCAAATAGCTCAAAATTTAGACCTGAGAACAACGCTCATGTGATGTTTCAGTGTTGTTCGCATTACCCAGGCCCTGTGTTTCAGCATGGACAAGGGAAAACAAGCCAACAGCCTGGAAAGCTTTGAAGGAAGGCAGAGAGAGCAGGGTCTGGTGAGTTCACATGGTGGAATATCTCTTCAGGAAATTCCCATTCAAGCAGCCATAAAGGCAGGGGCAGAAAGTGTCTGTTGAGCACTGTGCAGGTGCTCATGTCAGGTGCTGGTTTATCCATTCCCATCTACTCCAGCTTTTGCAAATAGGGTAAAGAAATACCAGGCCTGGGGCAGTACTGTGTGTGCTACTTTGTGTCCAGAGCTTCTGTCTCCTAGGAGGGATTTCATGGTCCTTTTTAAGAAATAGGATATTTGGGAGTGGTCACACCAAACATGCCTGGGTTGGAGTTCTGGTTTTGTGTTCCTGAAAGGGACCAGACAGTGTCCCCTTTCATCTTAGCCAGTGGTTTCAGTGATTTTAACAAGCTTTTGATTCTCTTCCAGCTTCAGAAGTTTGGATCCAGGCAGTTGATTTGAGAGGGTCAGTGTTTGTTCAGATTCTTCTAGAAGTTAATACTCAGAGAATTTTGCTTTATAGCAAAAGTGGTCTTCTGGGCAGCCTTTGCTTTCTTCACAGTGGCAGGAGTAAAGTGAATTTTTCTAGAGGAATTCACTCAACAAAACACATTCTCAGAACAGGAGACTTGTAAAGGACCAGGATTGTGTCTTGTAGTTGCCTCCGGACTACTCTGTGGTGCTAAAGTAGTTACAAGTTCTTGTAATTTCTGTGCTGGTTTACCTTACCATACATCTGTAGATGCAAACTCATACATGCTTTCTGTAGTCCTTAGTTCTGTCCAGGTGTCTTCCTGTGTGTTCCACAGGTGTCACCTTTTTGCTCTAGACATCCCACACAAACAACTGATTTCCTCCAAAGTAAATTGTGTAGCTTGTCTGGAAGGACTATGTATATTTTTTTTAAGTATTTTTCTCCCGTTGCTGGAATATATTCAGATTTTCTAATCTTCCCTGCAATGAGCAGTGATGGGGGACAGGTTTTTTTGCTGAAATCTCCCCTTGCAGCAGGAGTGTGTGAGCAGTGCCTCCCCGTCATTCACAGGATTCTAGAGATTTGTCTGATGCTTTTCATCTCAGATACAGCAGAATGCTCCTGCATTCTCTTTGGTATTAAATTTTACTCTCCTTTGCCTTTTGGGTGATGGAATAGCTGGGAACGTTTTCCAAAAGGTTTCCAATTGGTGCATCTGCTGTAGCCCAGACTCTTGGTGTTGCACCTTATAGGAAGTAAAAAAACATGCGTGATGTTGGCCTGGTTTTTATTTCCTTATGGAACCCATAAGAGAGGGAGGGGAGAAGAAACCATCATTGATTGTTCAGGATAGATATTTTCTCTTCCTTCTTTCTGGCTGGTGTGAGTACTACGGATTTTTTCATGCTAAATACTGTTTAGGACTGAGTGTAGAAGACTAGTAGCTTGAAAATAATTGTGAAAGGGTGGCAGAGAGAGAAGGTCCAGTGGAAAAAAGGGTCTCGGTGAAGGTTTTTTGGCTGATAAGATTCACTTAAATCAGACAATTCAGTGATACAGCAAAATTACAGCTCTTCTTACAATGGTCTGCATACCAAATTAACATCCAAAGCAGTTAGTTTCAGCTGCAGCGTTTAAACACACTTGAGGTTAAACTTGCAACACAATTTGACCCAGCCCAGGGAGAAAAACTACAAAAAAAAATTAAAATGTGTTGAATTGCTACAGTCTTAAAACAATAAAAAAGCAATGGTAGCTTTTCTAGGCAAGGTTTGTTGCCCACTGTAAGACTCACATCCAGCTCCAGTGTGCTAATAGGGATGAAGTGACAGAAATTAAGGGAGACTGTAATAAGATACCCTTTTCTTTGCATCTTTATGGTGACTCACAAAGCCAGGACTTAAACTTATTTTGTACAAGAATTCTGTGCAGCAGCTTTGCTACACCACTAACAATTACTTGAGTTTATTTTGCTTCTTGTCTTTGTGAGAACTTTACACCTAAACTTAAACTTAATACTGTGATTCTTCAGGGGATAATTACAATGTCTCAGAATCCTTACTATGCCAGTTGCATTTTGACCCAAGGACAGCTGCAGGATGTTTTTCACCATTACAGAATTTGGAAGTACAAAAGACAATTAAAAAGTGTTGTCAGAGATCCATTAAACTCCAGAGCAATAGGAGTACCTTGAGGGAATGAATTATTTGGGTAACTGGAAACCTGACTACCAGATCTGTTTGCTGTTGAGGCAATTGTTTTGGCTAGTCATCTTTTGATTCAGGTTTTGTGAAGCAACGAGGAAGTAGCAGTAGGACCAGAAGCCTCTTGTCAGATTTTAAGTAAGGAACACATAATTTCATAAATGTATACTCCTAAAATTCCCTCTTTGCCTCATTGTGCCTATTTTTCATTCTGGTATGTCCTGGGGTTGTTTACTTTTCATATATTGTCACAGATCTTAAATGTGTTTCAGAAGAGGAATAGCAAGTGGTTCAACTCTGAAAAATATGTCACAAAATCTGGTAATTAGGTAATTATTCTTTCTGAACCTACTCTGTTCCCAGTGGGTTTTTTCTGACTTTCAGTGCACAGTCCCTCCTCAGTAGCAAGTGGTTGATGACAGAGAAAGGTAATACCTCAGAGGCAACTTTGTAGATAAAAACTAGAATATTGGAGTAAGTCTCTTACACTACTTCTGTACTGTCTGACTTTGAAGCCTTGCTGCAAGAGCCTGGAAGTGATGCCTGAGGAAGAATAGCACGAGTGTTCCATCCAAGAGCACTGATCAGCTAATGGATGCGCTCATAGCTTAATGTCATAGTGGGACAGAGGTCCAGAGCTAAGGGAAAGGTGATGTATGACTGATTTACCCTTGAGGGCCAGTCCCAATTCCTGGATATGACCTGTGGCTTCCATTACTTGGTCCCCTTTGATTGCAGAGAGGCAGTTTCCAGCAGGATTTTGCAGTCACATCAGGGTCAGGAGGGGTGAGCAGAGTGATTATTATGGGCTTTGGGAGCCCAGATGTATTAAACAAGCTCCTAATTTCTTGGAGAGATTTTTCCCTGGAAAAGAGGAGAGGATTTGTGACTGAAGTGTGCCTGACAGGAAGGAGGGGATCCTGCTGGAAAGATGTGCTGTCACAGCTGACGAGATGTTCATCCTTCCAGTGCATGCTGCTTCACTTACCGTGTCTGCGTGTCTTTGGAGGCAGCCTGACCCAGCTCCTGGCAGGGACCCCAAAGCTGAGCAGGGAGAGAAACTCACACAGAAGGGGAAACGATGTCACATTATACTCTTTGTTAGGAAAAAAACCATCAAATTTGCTATCAGTGAGCTGAAATCCAAACAGCCTAAATGGTCCTAATAGTTAGAGAGGTTAGGGCAGCTTGCCAGAGCGTGGAAAGCATAACAACTGCATTTAATAACAATCAAACTACTCTTATAAATATTTGCATGTGCTGCTTCAAAGCCTACTACATGGTCATTCATGTACTGCAGTTAGAAAGATGAGGAGGAGAAAAAAAAGAGAGCGAGAAGAAAAGGGCACTCCATGTTTTGTATCTGCCATAATAAAGAATGGGCAAAGCACCAGAAAGAAAAGAAAAAGGAAAAGAAATCCTCCAAAGTTTAATAAACACAAAAGGGAATAAAAATAAATCTTTGGAGCATTTATTACAAGCCCTTGATGGAAGGATTAGATTGAAGCTCTCAGCCTTTCCAGTGTGGGTGTATGTGTGAAGGCGGCCTGTCTGGCCTCTTCCAACAAGAAAAGAAAAGTTGTTTACATTTCCTAACTTGGGCTGTGCATGTAATTGATTTCTTTTTGTTTCAATAGCAGAAATGAAAATTCGGAGGGGAAAAAAAGCCTCATTTGGATACAATTGAATTTAGGTCTTTTTCCTCGCCAGAACAAAAGCTCAACTCTCAGAAGAGCTGTGTCAAACAGAGTGTTTTGTTTCTCCTAAAATGTCAGTACATGCAGTACTTGTGAGGAAAGCTGTGGAAATGCAGGGCTCAGTTCATCAAATACAACTGCGCAAAGCAGAAGTGTCATCCTTTTATGCAGGTTACTCCTGATTTGGGGAATATCTTTAGCATGGAACAAACTTCCTATCCCAGCTTTCAGTTTCAGGGTGCTTGACTGCACCTTGCTCTACTCCCAGGTGCTCCTGGGGGCCTGTGTGCTGTTTTGGATGGCTGGTCAGAGAGTGTGTCCAGTCTCTCCCGCTGACAGTGTTCCAGCCTGGAGCAATACTGCAGAGTAGGTTGGCATGGGTCTCCTGCACCCCTCCCATTGGTGCTTTTGTGCTTTGTCAGAGCAGGGCTGCTTTCTGTCCAGGCTGCTGGCACAGAAGCCTGGAGGATGCTGGACATTGAACAAAGTCTGTAAGAAGCACAGAAACCACAGTGTCCTTATGCACTTAATCACTCACATACCAGAGTACATTTTAACCTGGCAGTTCGCACTGTCCCATGTAAAGCAGCTGATGAAGTTTCAGCTTGTTCAAGACAGAAAAAAAAAAAAAAAGACAAAAAGAAAAAGAGTAAATTTGTGATGCTTGGTGTTTAGCAGCCTAAAGGGAGGAGGTGGATGGATGCTGCCTTCACCTTCTCCAGCTGTGTTGTGTAACTCATCTCAACTGTGATGATTGTGATTATTACAGCTGGAAGTCTTCAGGGTTTTTTGAGGGTTGATTTAATGAGTAATTTTAAAATTATAAAAATAGAACCTTTCATTGTGTTTACTATTCTCTCTCCCACCAAAACAAAAGAAATCTATTATTTCCTAGCTACAGGAAACATATTGATTTAATTCCACTCATTAATGATAATAGTTCAAAGAATACTTCAGGAGTCTAGTCTGCAGCAGGGTAACTGAGATTGCAGACTAGCTTGGTCAGAGTCATCCTGATGTCTGCTGGAGTCCTGGGGCCAAAACCAGAGGGGAATGCAGAGGTATCCAACTGCATCTGAATTGATAAAACTGTCAGGTTTAGGTGGAATCACAAAGAGAGATAAATTGCAACATCTGAGATCACTTAAAAGCTAATCAAAAAGCCTGTAGACTCCATGGGGTTCTTGCCGTTCCTTTAAAGAGAGTTGCAAGTCTCATTTCTCCGTCTTCATGTTGATTAATTTTCACATAAAACCCAACTGTGCAGTCAGCCATTCCTTCTTTTTTTCATCTGTCCATGAATAATGCTTTTTCCTCACTTGACTTACTGTGGATACTGTTATGAATGATAGAGTAAAGAAATCAAATTTCTCACATGAAGTTTTACATATAAAGATGTAAAACTATCTTACAAGAGAGATGAAACTTCTGTAAGAGAAGAATTCCTGCTCACTCATAGAGGATGTCCCATGCCTGCCTTCCAGTGGAAGGTAAATACTTGTTTGCAGTGTACACAAATGCACATATGCCAACACAAAAACAGGCACACTGAAAGAGTATTTATTCTCTGTCTTTCTTAGATATGAAAGAGAGAAAAAAATATAAATGCAGGAATGGCTCCGGAATATCCACTCAGATACATATTCAGAGATTTGTAATATACAGTATCTAAAACAAAGAAACTGGAAAGAAGGCCTACAAATATAGCACAAGAAAGTTCTAGGAATAAGAAGCTAAATATAAACCAAGCTGACAGCTAAATAGGACTTTTCAATCTAAAATAAAGTCAAGATGGACAGGGTTTGTCTGTGCCAGGGCAAGTGAATGGCTGCTAGTTTGGCTTGTCCACAGTTAACAAAATGGTAGGTTGATGCCTCAAACAAATGACAGGGAAGAACAACTTACAACTCATCCTGGAAGCATCAATCTTATATATACATATTATTATGCCAAATTATATTCCTAGTAGGATTAGGTTTGGCTGAAGAGCAAGTAGTAGTCTTGGAGTTTCCTACAGCAGGAAAAATAAACTGAAGATACTATTTCTGTCTTAAAGGAGGATGTAATCTCTGAACCAAGTAGCTTTTACAAGAATTTGCAAAATATATCAAGGTCATAGTGGCATACAGTTAAGTGTTTCTCAGAAGCCCTTCCTTTGGTATTTTGAGAGACTCTGGTACTGATGTGTTGCTGATGGGAGAGAGGAGTAGCTTTGGTGTAGGAGTAATTTGCATCAGTTTGCCTTTGAGTTCTGACTGTGAGATTGCAGTTTCCTGTCAATAAGCATGGTAGCCAAGAATAGTGACTATGATGCCTGGGGGGTTATTGTGCAGATGTGAAAATCTGAGGAACTTTTTTTTTTTTAATTAAATGGAATCATAAGGAAGTCTGGGGTTTCCTTTTCATAGTTGTACCTGTTTGATCATACAGAGGGTTTGCTTTGGGAAGTACTCTTTCAGATTATTTTTTGAAGTGCTTTGGGAACTTGTCATTTCTCACTTATAATGCATCTACAGTTGAGGCTGAGATTATTTCTTATCATCAAAGATTTTCTCATAGCTACATTTATTAAGTAGTCAGTTAGAACTTACTCAAAGAGCTACAACAGGTGGGTTATTAAATGTGTAACTGTGAGAACACCTGTTCTTCCTCAGCTGAAAATGTCTCCCCAGCCCCAAATACAATTTTCCTTTTTTTTTTTCTTAATTTATCCACTTCAGTTTTCACATTGTAAGAAAAGACAAGACTGTTCCATTCATTTGAACTGATATTTTTATCAGGCCTTAAAGTAATTTCATCTCCTCTCTGGAGAGTGTGAGCTTGTTGCCTTCCACTATCTTCCCGTGTCTCCTCTCCAACAAGTTTGGCTGTCAGGCAGGAGTGCTGCAGGCAAACTTCTCCTAGTGCTGCTGCTCTGGACAGTGTGGAAGGGCCTCAGATGATGACTGAACCTGATTTGTGCAAAACTGCCTTGCTGCTTACCCTTAGTCAGGGTTTACCACTGGGAAGTAGAAACACTGTTTTAAAACCTAAACTGAGATGTCTGACACTGCTGTTGAAGACTTGAGCCCATTTTCTGGGCTTTTTTCCTATTTTTACCAAAATTATAGTAAGGGGTGTTACGTTTATGGCTTTTACTGCTTCCAAGGGGTCAAAATTCGTGTAATACTGTTCATAGTGTTTGCTGCCTGCTTGCCTTTTCGCCTTGTTTTTCCTTCCTCTTCTCTTCCAGCCCTCATCACTATAATCAGAATGACTTTTTTGTTCCAAAAATACCCTTTAATAACTAGGTATAGAATAAAATCTGAAGCTGGCTAATTCATGCTCCATATTCTGAGGGGAAGTGGGTTTCAGAAAACATATAGAGCAGATGACCTGCTGTTATTTGTTGTCTTAGCAGATCCCTGTGAACTCTTTGTGAGCCTGAAGGCATTTACCATGTACCAACTGCTATGTTGTTTTCTCAGTTCTTAAGTATTCAGGATTTTCCACCAGTAGGTTGAAAGAGGGGAGGTTTAAATGCATGACCTGAAATAGAGTTGAAAGTAGTTTTTAATCTATATTAATATGGCAGTCTTATAAAAAACATGTGGGGTAGATTTTTTTAATTTTTAATAAATTGTTAATAGTACTAAATTGACCACTGGAAACTGAACCACACTTCAGGTATTCCCCTGTCTGAGGCTGTCTTGTATTAAAACATTTGAAGGAACAGTATATGTTATTACCAAGAAAAGTAATAAAATCCTACTGCTTTCTTGCAGACGCCATCCCGCCGAGCTATTACAGCCTTTACTTCCGAATCGTCAGGTTTGACGTCTCGGCAATGGAGAAGAATGCCTCCAACTTGGTGAAGGCTGAGTTCAGGGTCTTCCGCCTGCAGAACACCAAGGCCCGCGTCTCGGAGCAGCGGATAGAGCTGTACCAGGTATGGAGGCACCTCCCACCCCTCAGCTCCCCGCCTTGCTGCTGCAAACCCATCCAGCAGGCAGAACCAACTGTGGGGACGAGCAGTGGGCTCCTCTCTCTGCAAAGCAGCCTCTTACTTCAGTGCCTTCCCTAGAAAGGACTTCACTCGAAATCATGCAAATCTGAAATGTGCTAACTTTTTCTAGCAGTTAAGCCTCAGGACTCCAGAGTTTTGAGCCAGCAGTGTGCCCAGGTGGCCCAGAGGGCCAATGACATCCTGGTTTGTATCAGCAATAGTGTGGCCAGCAGGACCAGGACAGTGATTTTCCCTGTCTATTCAGCCCTGGTGAGGTTGCAACTCAAATACTGTGTCCAGTTTTGGGCCCCTCACTGCAAGAAAGACATTTTGAGGTGCTGGAGCTTGTCCAGAGAAGGGCAGCAAAGCTGGGCAAGGGTTTAGAGAGGGAGTCTTATGAGGAGTGGCTGAGGGATCTGTGGGTGTTTGGCCTGGAGAAAAGGAGGCTCGGGGGTGACCTTATCACTCTACAACTCCCTGAAAGGAAGGTGTAGCCAGGTTGGGATTGGCTTCTCCTGTGCAACCAGCAACAGAACAAGAGGAAATGGTCTTGAACTGCAGCACGGGAGGTTTGGGTTGGACATCAGGGAAATGACTTGATATGGCACTTAGTGCCATGGTCCAGTTGACATGGTGGTGTTTGGTCAAAGGCTGGACTCCATGATCTTGGAGGTCTTTTCCAGCCTTAGTGACTCTGTGATTCTGTGTTTCACAGCATATAAAAGAAAGTGAGGAAACAAGACATCAAAAAGGTTATTCCCAGGATCTCTGTCTCCCAACACCTGACCTGAACAGTAGTTTACAGAGAGGTCAAATTTCTCTATCTGCCCCATGTTCAGGAGAAGCTTTTTAAGACTTCCTTGTAGAAATAGAATTAAAACTGAATTGCAAAGCTAAGGAGTTTCAAACCTGGCTTCTGTATAGTAGTCCGGGGGTTGAGGCAAGGGAGGGGACAATTCAGGGATTGTGGAGTAAGAAAATGCCCCATGACTCACTCCTGAATGTTGACAAGATTTATGTCATTTAATCTTTAAGGACTTTGGAGCCTTTAACCTCATTTAACACAGAGTCTGTGTTATCTAGAGCATATTTCATCTAACGAATAATTCTCTTCACTGAGAAACACAGCAACTAAAAGGGGCCCAGCTCCCAGAAGTTTTATACTGAGTAAAACTTGCGGTTGTTCTGGCAACCTGTGACACATTCTGCTGAAAACCCTGATGGATAGAATACCACCTTGTAAAAGTGTGTGGAGACCCTCTTTAACTCTGTTCTTGTTGCCTGCATTAGCTGGGCTTGGGCACTGTCCTGGGCTTGCAGCACTTTGGAGTCCAGCTCGGATGCAGTGGGTGCAAATTTGAGTCTTCTCCCTCACTTTGAATGTTCACCATTTCCTGCCTGGTCTGGTCAAGTGGAAGCCAAACTTGAAGCAGAGAGAGGGGACACTTTGGGTTCTTGGGTTCATGGGCTCACTGAAGTGACAGTACAAGCCAGTCATGGAGGCCAACAGCAGGAAAAGTGTATTGCTCTGTTTAGATGTTGTTAAAATGTAGGAAAAGCTTAATTCTCATTTGACTGTGGTTCAGGTCCACAGGTGGTCACTGGCAGCTGTGACCTGACTGCCATCCTTTCCAAGAACAGGATGGCAGAAAAGTTGAGCAGATAATGTGTTATTTGTTAAAAGGGAAAGCTAAGAACCTCTATTGAGAATCACTGGTGTTGCCTGTATAGAACGGCCATCCCAGAGAAATACACTATGAGTCCCAGTGATGCTGCCACAGCAGCCCGCTGAAACAATTGTATATTCTGGCTTGACCTCACTGCTCAGACACCCTAAAAGGCATTGATAGCATCTCTGGGCTTTCTGTTGTTCTGTTTTTGAGAGCTGTTAGTCAGCCACCTGAAAAGAATACAGCTGTGGTTGCCTGAGCTCAGTTCATTGCCTTTCTGTGTTTGAGGAACATGGGACACAAAGAGTTCAGCAGAAGTATGGAAGAAAGGGCATTTGCTTGGCTGGGATTTTGCCTTGTGATGAGAAACAGCTGGGGCTTACTTGAAAGAGCCTGACTCCAGCAAGCTTGTGCCCATGGAAATGACTGACACCTGCATCCGGGGCAGGTACTTGGGTCCCTGGATAAATATATGGCCGGTGACTAAGGCAGTTTCTTTTTTAGACTGGGTGGAGCAAACTAAGTGAAGTGTTAGGTGAGTAATGAGTGCAGGTTGTTGTAGGATTAGATCTTTTCTCCACCAAGTAACAGGCAAGCCAAAGGCAGCATGCCCTGTGTGTTTGTGCCAGGCATATTTTAGGCATGTTACTTTGTTCCTTTGCTTGTAGAGAGGCAAGCTGTCTCTGGATCATTTCCCTTTGGTCATGTTTGTTGCTTGCAATCTTGTATGCAGCTCTTCCTAAAACCTTGTATGGGGGTATAACAGCCCATTCTGTCTAACCTGCATGGGCTCCTTGGAAGGAGCTCTTCTGCCAGGAGCATGAGAGTCCCTAAATGTTGTTGCAGTTGGATGATGCTGCAGTTGCTGCAACTGATCTCCATCACAGCACATGAGGTTAGGATGCAGTGTTTAGCAGGAAAAGCAAAAGCAGGGAGAAATTGGAGACAAGGCACCCAAGATGCTTTTGGGTCCCTTCCAACTTGAGATATTCTATGATTCTGTGGTGTATTGTAGAACAGTGCTATAGAAAGCATTCTAAAACTTACTATATGCATTCTAGAGATTAGAAAGAAGAAAATCTATGCAGATGAATGTTGCAGTGTGTCTCCTCCCTCCCAAAGGTAACCCTCTCCCCCCGCCCCAACCCCCATGAGCCCTGGCTGTGAGACAGGGGGTCCAGGGGATAGATGAAGGTGAAGAGGTATGGATAGGAGGCATTGGTGCTCCAGTGATGCTGGAGGAGCTTTGGGGTTGTGTATTAATGTATTGAGAATGCAGACAGAGTTGTCTAGTGGTGAACATGGTACAAGCATGGGAGGTAAAAGGGGAGAGTCATGAAGATCCTCATTTCAGTGAAAGTGGGAGAGGCAACTGTCTTCTGTAAGGGCTGAAGACTTAGTCAGATATCTGACTCCAGCATGAAGAGCCATGTATGGAGAGTGAGCCTTGCAGAGGAGATTGCCGGTGGAGTTGGCATGAGCAGCTGCCGCTCCTTCTCTGTGCATGAGCTTTGCTTCCTGTCTTGTGACATACATGCTGAGCTTGCCAGGGCTGTTGTGCCCAGAAGGAACAGTGTGGTTTTTCATCTTGCATAAGCAACATTTAATTATTAGGGTTTTTTTTTTTTTCTCCTCCGACCAAGTTTCAGGTTGCCTAGTGTTTTGCTTTGTTGTGGAGTTCTTCTTGATGAGGGTTTTTGAAATTCCTCTCATACCTGCAGTTCCATGGAATGGTTATTCCTTTGTCCCCTTGTCTTTCTCAGGAGAAGAGGGGCAGAAGGCAGAAGCCTTCTGGGGAGAATCAGAGCTCTCTTGTGGTTCACTGAGATAGTCCCTGAACATGTGCACATCTTCTAATTGCCCTCCAAGAGCTTTCTGATTTAGTCCAGTGGCAGTTTAGTAGTAGCATATATACCACTGATGCAGAAGGGACGTTATTCTGAAGAACTATTTTAGGAACAGCTAGAGACAGATGTGAAGGGTAAATTGAAAAAAGAAGCAAGCAGAATATAAATATTTTGTTTCTCCGCCTGATTCTTTCTTTGTGTGGTCCTCTGACCTTACAGATCTACCCCTTAAAATGAAAGAAGAAATGCAAAACGGCACCTTTTCAGCTAAGCTTTCCTCAGGCTGTACTTGGCTCCCTTTTCCAAACCACATCAGAAGGGGACTTTGTGTTTTCCTACAGCCCTTGTTTGCACTGACTCCAGGAAGGCAGTCTGGGGCTGCTTGGCATGGTGAACCAGGGCTGTGGCCCCTTGTTCCTGGCCCTTGGCGCTGCAGAAGCAGCAGGACCCTGTTCCCACCTCAGAGCCTGAGCTGGAGCCGAGAGTGCCCATCATATTTATGCTGGGAGTGAGTGATTATGAATCTGCTTGCCAGGTTTTCTGCCATCTGGATTTCTCCAGGCAGTGAATCCTAGAGATTAATTCTCATGGAGGTGCCCTGCATGCATCCACAGAGCCAATGGGCAAGTAGTAATCCCTATGTGCAGAAAATGTCTGTTTTCATGCAGAAAACTTCTCTTGATATTTAAGGATTAGTCAGTACCATCTGTGTGTTCATGCACAGATGGGAAGTACAGTGCACATACTAAGTAGTCTTAAGATGGAAAACAATAAAACTAACAGAAGTAGAAATTAAGATACTTTTATAAGGCTGGTATGAAAGCTTCTGTCTCTTCTTGGCTCTGGTTAAGTGAAGCTGCAGAGAATTAAATTCTTTAAAGGCACCACCTTTTCTGTGGTTTCTTCTGCCCAAAAGAGAGGCATAATCTGGTTATACTGCTGATCATCAGCACGTTGGAGAGTGGGAAGCTGAAGTGAAGGAAGGAAGCGGCGTGACCTTAGACAAGGTGCGCTTCTCCTGTCCTCTCGCTGTGCCTTGCTCGCTCAATGCACTTCCCAGCATGCACCAAGACTTCAGAAAATATTAAGAGGATAAAGTGCTTTTGGGGAAGGGAGGAGGAATAATATTAAATAAACAAGTTTTAGCATCCTCCAGTGGCCTTTGCTATGTTTTTAAAGATTTATGCCAAATGCAGGCTTTATTGGAATTTGATCAGATAAATCTCAGTTGTTATGGGAATGTCTTTGTTCATCAGTTTTCTTGCCTGCTTTGAAGACTTCATCACATCTTTCTTTTATTAAGGTGCTTCTGTATTTATGAATAAAGTCCCTGCACCCTTCAAAAAAAGCCTTGTCTTTTATGAATAAGCATTCCAAAAAACAAATAGGTACCACTGCAAATCAGAACAAGTGGAAACCCTTACAGGGTGAAAAGACATCTTTCAGAGAGTGCTGTCATATTGGGTTTAAGGTATTTTTATTATGTACAGGCAGTCAAACTATAACAAGTAATAATTACTTCCTGTGGAAGCAGTGCCATGTTTTGTTAACACATCATAAAGCATCACAAAAAGTGCAGCAGAAGGGCTGTGTTTTATTGTCATCGTTATCTGAGGCTGCTGTGGGTGGGGTTATCTGAGAGGCTGTGATGGGAGGGATGTACCTACAGGATGGATCAGAACAAGGGTTGGGGCAAATGAACAGTGCCAGGTTAAAGCTGGGGGGGACACATCAGATTGCAGTGAAGAATTTGAAGCAAACAGGAGCAGACCTTTCGTCTTTCCATTTTGGGGAGGGCTCAGTCCATGTTCAGAGCTCCCATGGAGCTTGCTCAGGGTCTAGCAAGAACTGTCTGTCCTCTAGCTGGTAGTAACCCCCACTTCCTCCAGGGTCTCTCTTCCTGCTTGGAGGTATGAGGAGGAAGATGCTGTGGAACATACTACTCCATTATGAGTCAGATTTAAATTTAAACCACAGTTGGTTGTTCAAATACTTTCAATTCACACAGTGTTTTGTCTTGTTTTTCAGTTGGGGAATACGTTTAGAGTGAGCTACTATAGATTTGGGCCAAATCTCCTCGGTGCAAATCTCAGGCAATTTACACTGACTGCAACAGAGATCCTTAAGGCTGATCTCCGTGTAATCAGGAGCAGAGGGGCCTTGCTCTCTTTTCTTGCCAGAAAGGGCTGTCTCTAATGCCACGGAAGAAAATACCACGAAGCAGGATTTGTGGCTCTGAGCTGGTGCAGGATGTCTGTATTACAGATATCACCTGGGGCACTTGGTTATAATTGACTGCCATCGCTGTGACCCGCATCTAAAGTAGTGCATTTGGATCTCACAATTTATTTATTGCTATCCTGAAACCAGACTCTTGCATTCTGAAGGGTTATGAGGTTATGTTGAATGGCATAAAAACAGTGTTCTCTGAAGTGCCAAACTCAGTATAAGATGTGGATGTAATAACATTCTACTTTACCAAACTCCTTTGCTTTCCCCCAGCCACAGCTCAGGACCAGAGGAAGTTCATTTGCAGTCTATTTCAATTGAATTGATGTTTTCTCCTTATTCCAGAATCCCCTTTTTCTGGTTCCAAATACTGTATGCCCTACAAAAAGTTGTCAGTACATTGAAGACCATATCTAGAGTACCTTTGGCAAATACTCTGTGAGTGTGAGGGGGAAGTATTTATGGCTGCGTCATCTTCACTGTAATTTGGGAGCACATCTCGGATGCACCTGCCTCTTGCCAGGAATAGAGCAGTTACTGAAGACAACTTGAAGGAATATATAATATTTCCATCAGCTCCTGGCAAGGGCCAGGGTGTATTTCTCAGCTGGACACTGCCATGTGTAGAAATGCGGGCCACAGATGGCTGTTTTGCCATTTGTGGTGCCTGTACGTTATTGGAGGCGTGGGAATGCAGGCCATGGGTCTGAAAACAACAGCTAGGTTTGGGTCCCTGCTCTTTGGGCTAGCATTTGTTGGGGTAGCCAAGCCTACATGATGCTAGGACAAGAGGAAGTTTGAACCAAGCAGCTTGGCGTGGTAGTCACTGGGCTAAGGAACATCAGGTTGGCCATGTGCTAGAGAGTCTGTTGGAGGGGGAAAGGTGGTGTTCCTGTTCAGGGGAGGTGTAGGAAACAATGTGAAGTTTTGTTGGAGAGAAGCCTACTTGAAGAAGAATAGGTGATGGGAGAAAATGGAGGAGGATGGGAGTGGTTTGGGTGGAAACCTGTAGGCGGTGGGAGGAGAAAATTACAAAGAGAGCTGTGAGATGCAGGGAACAAGACAGGCAAGAGGAAAGGAAGAAAGAGGAGGGACTTGTGGAAGAAGACAACATATTGGAGAAACTACTGTGTCCAAATACTCATTTAGCCAAGAAAGCTGCATGCCAAAACGTAGTAAAATGCACATGAAGATGAGATATGACTGTCAGGGACAGGACCAAGGAAGAGAAAAGGGCTTAGGAGACCTGTGCTTAAAGGGGAGATGAACACAGGAGTACCCTGCAGGATCTGGGAGGTTTGGCTAGAAGACAGGAGAGCCCACTCTGTTTCTGTTGACTTTGGCTCCTCTTTGTTGATACTTTAATAAAACATAATGTGCCTTTGGCAAGTTAAAGCTAAAGGCTAGATAAGTTTACGGGATTTTTTTGTTTTGCTTCATTTTATGTAAAATCTTTCTTTGGAGCTATCTTACAATCTCCCAAATGGCAGGAAATTGCCCTCAATATTTCAGAATCTTGCAGGAGAAGGACCCCAGACCCTCCGTTCTTGTTTATTGCTTAAACAATGCAGAGTCTTCCTGCCTGCTGAAACATAAATCAGTCTGGACGGCCTCAGGGCTCTGTCCCCATCTTGCACTGCACATGTATTTTCAGTATCAGGAAGAAGGCCCTGCTTGGGGAACAAATGGAGAGGAAATCCCTTCCCGGGATCCATTCTCTTCCCAGAGCTCATCCCCTCACTGCAGGGTGATGCAACAAGTCAGTCACAGTGATTCCATGACACACTTGACTTCCTTTCTGACCTGCTTAAGTGCTCATCTCTTTGCCTGCCTCACACTTCACCTTCTTTTACCTTTAAGTGAGCATCAGCCAGCACTGTAAGAGAATCCTTCTGCAGCTGTAGCCCATCCAGATATAAAAGCGGTTGGGTTATGTGTGCAATATGTTCTTTTTATTTGCAAGTTTGCATGAAGAACGTGTCTGGCAAGTTCTGAGCAGATGGATCAGAGACCTATGGGTTTTTTACAAACTTTGGCAAGTACTCCATACCTTTCTTTGTATTTTGGCAGGAACTCTTCATCTCATATAGTAGTCTCTAAAGATTCTGCCCTCAGTTTGAGCCTGATTCGGAGACCATTGCAAGTAATGGAAAGACTTCATTGATAAGCAGGGGGACTGTAAAGCCCTTTTAATTCCATTGCACTGAAGGCAGAGTCTGAATTACTCCTTTGCAGGAGTGGCTACAAGAAGAGCTTAAAAACTCGCACTGAGATTTTTTTAAAAAGCTGGTCTCTTGCACTTAGAAGCAGCTAAGATTTTGATAGCCAGTAGATTCCCAATTATCTGGCAAAAGGTACTATATGGAAGCTTTGCACTTTACGCCATATGTTTTCACATATAATGAGTAATAAACTGGAGAGGTTTGCAGCAGAATCAAGGATTTGCTTTTCCTTGTGTCCAAAATAGGATCAAAGGCCTCAGATTAAAACAGTGAATGAGAAAGGATTGATAATTAGCATGGCCATTTGTTAACTGTAAGTTCCAGAAAGAGCTGGCTGAAGTCCCTGAGAGCTGTCCGAGGAGACCTTTGAAATCTGGAACCAGGCAGTGAGTGAATCTTTCAGTAGGGTGAATAGTACATAAGAATTTGGAAACTCCCAGCAGCTGTGTATGCAGACCCTGGAAATCTGGTCATTCCAGTATGAAGAGTTAGGCTGGAGTCTCCTGCAGTTTCTTCTGGTTCAGGAAAGGTCATCCTAAATGGTGGTTTTCAGCCATGGTGTGCATAGTTGAACTTATCTTTGCTCTCATGTTAACCAGCATAAGCACCTCATTTACCACTGGATCTCATTGTTTGGGCTTAGTTGCTTTAAACTTACAAGCACATGTCAGGTTATTTCTATTATTTTTTAAAGGGCCGTGAAGTACCAATGGAAATCATGGAGAATGACTGGTAAGTAAGAGAAAGAGTAGTGAGCCTGCCAAGATGTTGTAGTACACAAGAACATCACAGGAGTCTGAAATGACAGGGAAGGGAAGGGAAGGAAGGAAGTTATCAGGGGGGCAGCAGGATCTGGAGGGAGGAGATCAGACAGTCCAGAATGAATGGAGAGGAAAGACAGATTAATAGCAGGTTTTCACAAGATAATGCCATATTTACTGCTGTTCAGTGAATGCAGAACCCACACTGGCTGATAGCAGTGACCATTTCAAGTTCCAAGGCAATGCAGGAAATAGGATAGATATTTTTAAGTGGCCATATGATCTTAATACTATGTTTGGAAAGTTCATCAACTTGTTTCAAGAAACTGTAAGTCACCAAAAATAATTCCAAAGAGTTGGTGACCATAATTCCCAAACCCAGCTATAAAATGCTCTTAGTTTTCTTGGCTGCAGCAGATGTATGTCATTGATGCATCAGCCTGTGTATCATCAGTGCTGAACCACATTTGTTTTTTTGTTTGTTTGCTTGCTGAGGAGGTGGAGAATTTATTAGCCAAAACTACTCCACTGTAAATTATACTTAACTGTAATTTTCCCATTCTTCTGCATCTGATTGTGGTGACGGTAGAAGACTAGAAGGAGTTATTGGGCAGAATACCAAATCTGAAATGAGCTAAACAAGTTGCTGTTCTGGGGCTCTAGTTATTTGAAAGAACCAGTGTATCTTTGTGTCAAATTTTTTCCTTTTAGCTCTGTAATGAGTCACGAAGACGGGCTGTTCTGGCGTCTGCTGTCAGTGGTTATTGTCTAGAATACATACACTAATGTGTTGATTCAGTTATCCCCTGCTTTAGCTGCCTAAATATATGAGTGGGGGAGTAGGCGAAGGAAACTTTGAGCAAAATAATGTTTGTTTTAACAGTCGTGGGCATAGTAGTTTTTCTGAGTTTGTTTTTGAACCAGTTTAATTGCACTGACGCCGAGTGCTGCTGCTCTGCTCATGTCAACTTTTGATATGCCCCGTTCTTTAAAGAAGTCATGTTTCTGCTAATTTTGCAAGCATTCTGCTTTGTTTGTTATCATGAATTATGTCATGTTCTCAGTGTACTTTACAGTTTATAAAATACAGACTAAGATAATCCTTATCCTTTTATACTCAGAACTGTGTGATAGTTTCTTGAGGGTATAAATATGTGTGCCTATAAATAAACAGTTTCATCCTCCAGTATTTGAATGAAGATTTTAGCTACTTGATACTTAAATTTTTAAAAAAAAGGAACCATTAATGCTTTCCAGTTAGTCTGAAAAATAGGGATAGCAAGTGACAGAAGTCATTTACAAAGCAGTGTTTTCTGGAAACTCCTCATTCTTCTGAAACCAGTTTGTGACAAAACTAAAATTTTTCACTGCTGAGTGCCCTGGTCACAGTGATTTAGGATATGCTTTCAAGATAACATCATGGGTCAGCCTCCTCTAATGGATGAAGAGGAGCAGAGCCAAGTCCCTGCCAGCCAAGCAGAGGTTCTCCCCCAGAACACTGAGCAGAACGAAGAGTAGATTTCAACAGGATTTGTAAAATACCAGAAACCTGGCAGGCCTTATGAGGGTGGCATGTGAGTGCTGTCATCACCAAGATCCCCATCTGGGCTTCCTAAACATACGGAGCTGTACAAAAAGGAGCAATGCTTTGTTTGCATCTGGCTTCTTCGTGAGCCATTTCCTGCAATTAACTGCATTATTCATTTATTCATGTGTTTGTTTCACCTTGATCTGCTGGCAGTAGCTGTCCATATGTCATATCTAGAAACTCCTCATAAGTATTTGTAAGATTATTTTTTCACCAGGTGTTTTCAAGAAGCCTCAGAATTGAAAAAAAGGTGTATGAGAGGTAGGTTAGCAGTGGGCATAGAAGGTAGGTTGAAGGCAGTGTGCAAGACACTGGTCAAGAGAAGATTAAGAAGTGTTTTAGTTGTGGTTTTCCTGTGAAAGGGAGGAATCACATACAAAAACGCGGCAGAAAAAACCTGAAATTGTTCTTAGAATTTAGGTCATTGCTACTGAATGAAAATGAGTCTGTATACTGGTCTAGAAGTCTGGTGGATCACCTTTTGGTAACACTTCTTCCAATTCAGCTCATCCCCACAGCATGTGACTGTATGTGTATGTTCCCGTGTAATCATTTGTTATAACAGGCAGTGGAAGCAAGACCAAGAGAGCAGATATCCCTGGACAGACATCCTCATGTCCAGAACCCGCATTTGTTGGCTTTGAGCTGTCTCCGAAGTGTGTGCAGGTGTGCATGCTCACAGCTGTACGTGTGCAGCCATTGTGCATCACTGTGCTTATACCTGTGGGTGTTGGGATGTGTCCCTCCTCAGCGGGGGAGGTGGGGCTGCCTGTGTGGAAACTCTGTCTCCTGCTCATGCAAATGATGGGATCTGTGTCTGCACGCAGTGAGTGATACACAGGATTCCCCCACCGGAAAACCTTTGCCTTCCACATCATGGCTTGTAGTCAGAGCAAACTCTTCCTACCTCTTCAAGAGGGAGCGGTTGGGTAAGGTGCCAGAAGGAAGTAAGAAAGGATTAAAGGGGAAGTTTAACTCAGTTGATTTTCTCTTCTGTGAATTTTCTTTTTTTCCCTTGCCTTCTTTTAATACTTTTAGTGCACTGAAAACGTTTGCACAAAGGCTTTCGTTTAGCTCCTGCAGGTACAAGCTGTGCAGCAGCAGTTCTGATATCAGTGTTTGATGTGGTTGTGATGGGCTAAGCATGAAGGTGAAGTGGTGTTTATAGGTAAGGCAAGGCAATGTTTATAGGTGAAGGTAATATCTCTTCTAAGACCAATCAGTGTGGTTGGAAGAAGTAGACAAGCTTTCAAGCACAAAAGCTGCAAGGCACAGAAAAGGCTTTTATTCTTTTTTGAAACTAAATTAGTTGATCTAGTAGGAATAAAGGACTGGAAATGGTGAAAGATAAGTTTTTCATTGAGGATATAGGCTTGAGGGTGTATTGGAAGAAAAAGGTGTGTTGCTGATGGGGAAGGTTAAAACCAGAAATGTAGGGCAAAGTAAAAAGAAGTAAACCAAAGTGGGGAAATGGCAGAGAGAACCTAAATGCTTATTTCATGTAGTGATTTCTGGAAGACTCATTTGAAGAATATATTGTAGCTGTAAAAATTTCTGAGACATTCCTACAAAAAGGCCCTGTTGTTTACCCCCATATAGAGTGCAATTGCTTCAGTGTGGATGGAAATAAAAAGCAGTGTAGGAAAAGAAACTTAATCAGATTAATTTGTGGGAGGAAATGGACTCTGAGGATCCAGTCTAGGATTTTATCTTCCATTAGCTTTCCACACTTGGAACAATGTAGGAGAAGAAGAAGGGAAAATTGAAATGGTGGGGCTAGAAGATCATTCTTGCTTACAAGTACTCAGGTTGTTAACATCATACATCACCCTAACACTATAAAGATACTTAACCCAAGAGGAGATTGAAGTTAATTTCACTTAGTGTAACACTCTTCTCACTTAACAGCTTTTTGCTTAAGAACTGCCAGTGCCTGTTTAACCCATGGTGTCAGTTGTGGAAATTATGTCATACTTAGTTTGTGACTATTTACCTCATTCTTTATAATTTTCTTCCTGAACATGCTGTGTAAACAACATGGAGAGAAACTTTACTCTCAGACATTGTAGGTACCATAGGATGGATAATATCCAGCTCTTTTAATCCATGGTATCCATCCTGTCCCACAGTGGCATACAGCTCAGAAGCATTTTCTTGTCATTCGGCTCAACAATGGGGATGGATTTTCCTTGGACCATTGGATACATGCAGTGATGATTTCTTGTACTTTTACAAATGTCTTTTATTCCAGGTACACACTAACAGGCCTTGACTCTGTCTTTTGGTAGCAATTGGGAAAAAGACTAGAATAAATAAATTTATTTTTGATGCCAAGGCACAGCTGTGTCTTCAGAATATGTCTAAGACCAATTATAGTTAACATCAGGAGATTGCTTTTGGCACATTGCTTACTTTTAGTTCTTACATCACTGCCAAAACTGAGGTATGCAGTTTCTGGAGTCTTTGGAAAGATATGACTGTGCAGAAAGGAAGAGAAATGAGCCAAGTTCTTGTGTCCCATTTGCCTCACACCCCCCACCCCCCAACCCAAACGCATCCTTGCAGAATGACAGCTGCATTACATCCTCAGAAACACTTGACCTGATAAAGACCAAAGGGAAGGCAAAGTTATATTTGTACTTCTCTGGGACTTTCCCAGCATTGATTACTGATTCTCTCATCCCTCTGGCACTTCTTAGCAGTGGTAGTCCCCTTGCTGCTGCCAGACTCTATGTAAACAGTTGTTCAGACACTTTGTTTGAAGGTTACCTCATAAAAAGGAGTCCCAATGTTCACTGTTGGAGTGCCCTTAGTTTCTACTGGGGAACTCGGCGTCGCCTACCAAGGGCCCTTAGTAATCTTCTGGACTTGAACCAACATCTTCTCATGGCTTTTTGCTAAATGTGTTGATCAGAAAGAAGACAAAGAGCTTGTCATGTTGCTGTTCTTTTCATAAGACAAATGTTATTGTAGGAGCCACAGTGTTGGCCTATGAGAGATCCAGCACTGCTTTGCAATAAACAGGGAGACTCTACATGCTGAATCCACTTGCTGGACAGAATTGGGGCTTTTCAAGCCTGTTTAATTATGAAAAGCCTGATTTTATCATGATGACATAGTTTCACACCTCTTTTGAAATATTTTTCTTTACATATATTATGCGGTTTCACCATTATTTTATTACAGCAGTGCTTGCTAGATGTCAGGTTGTTCTGGGCTGAGAAAATAGGAAGAAACAATGAGATGTTGTCAGTTACTCCTTTGGAAATGGACTTGGGTGCTTACAGAAAGGAAAAACCTGAAACAAAATATGAAGTTGCATGGCTGGCATGCCAAAAGTTACAAAGTGATGTTATCATGTGGTATCTTGATTGGAGTTGACTTAATGTTGCATGGCATTCCAGCTCCCTGTGTCACAAACCTATCAACAGAGTAACAATCAGAAATCTGGAGACCTGTTAACAGCCAGAAGTCCAATTGTTTTTGTCCTACAGTTAGGATAAATAATAGCAGGCCATGCTTGTATATGGGAAGGCACTCACTGAATTGTTTGCCTGGAATGAGGAGGACTTTAGACACTTGAAAATCTGGTCATGCAGGGCCTGGGTTTCTTTTGTTCAGGTATTTTTTGTTGCTTGGTCAGTAGAAGCTTTGCTGAAACATTTGACAAAAATGCAAATACAGCCTATATCAAAGTTTGGTTGGAAGCAGCCTCACCTGTTGGAACAAATCTGTGCATGGCCATCTCTTTAATGTATGATTAGTACCTGAAATCAGAGGGAAGGCTAAAAGCATGAATAAGGCAGTACCATAGGTTAGTTATAGGAGAACAATGTAATATCTTCAGTGCACAGACTACATTGTACAGCCTGGACTTTGGCATCTTATGCTCTAGCCGGTGTAAGTATTACTGAAGAAGGTAAAATAGCTTCTTTTGATGATTACTGTGATCTCTTCACCAGCACTTGTATTACAGGATAAGTTTTCAGGGCAGTTCTTTCTGTGTAATTTCTCTCACAAAGGAATATGTGATGGTGTGTTTTGCTTGGGAGCCTAAGCTGATTTCATTAGGGTGTTTTTATATTGTTCTCCTTACACATCCTAAGAAGATTCTTTCTGAAAATGTGCATGAATGTTCATCTGCTGCATAGAGGTTTCAACTGTAATATGCTATTTTCCAATGTTAGTGATCCATTTTAAAAACAACCAGGTAAATATTAACCTGTAGGCAATCTTATTTGCTGTTTCTTACAGGTTTTAAAATCTAAAGAATTATCATCACCAGGACAGCGCTATATCGACAGCAAAGTAGTTAAAACAAGAGCTGAAGGAGAATGGTTGTCTTTTGATGTCACTGAGGCTGTACATGAATGGCTCCATCACAGAGGTGACAAAAAGTGCTCTTTGCCTTCACTCCTGCCCCAGCTACTTCTCCATTAACTTAGGAGTATTTCAGAGTCATTCCACGTGTAAAAACCAACTCCACTCACTTTTATGTTTTGCAGACAGGAATCTTGGATTTAAGATAAGCTTACATTGTCCATGCTGTACCTTTGTGCCTTCCAATAATTACATCATCCCAAATAAAAGTGAGGAGCTTGAAGCAAGATTTGCAGGTAATTAAAGAAAAAAACTCCAACTTTTTAAAATGCTGTGGTATGTACTAATTGAGGGCAGAAACAAAAAGCTATTTCTGTCTCCTAAATGGCATTCAGCTGATTGAAAACTTGCTAATTTGAGAATTGTCATTCTCAGCTGGTAGGAAATGGTACTAAAGTTGCAAGGGTAAAACTATATCACCTGAATAATTCTAAAATCATAAGGCATGAAAAAGTTGTCTCATTCCATGCATGCAGCTTTGGTGTCCTCAAGAGTCTGTGTTACAGTTTGCAGCATGCTCACAGGATATACATAGAATTTTGGATTTAGTGAAGACTCTTGCATAGTTTGCCATCCACTATTAGATAGTAATGAGAAAATAGCTGAATATTTTCAAAGTAAATGTTTTGCTCTCCATCCTACTAGTGCAATAAGTCAGACTTAGTTGAATTGATTGGAATGAGTGGGCATTAAAAAATAAAAAGATGTGTAGTGAGAATATATGTGCTTTTTATGGACAGCAGGCAAGGTGATATGAAGTAAATATATCGAGGTTGTATAAGCTCTCTTGTGTTTCTAAGCCATTAAGCTTTCAGTTTCACAAAGAAAAATTATATTTAATTGACTATACTACAATTACCATCCACCATCACACATGAATCTATAGTTATATTAGAACCAATTTTAACCTAAATTCTATTCCTGAAGTTCTCATTTATTGAACTGTATCATGATTTGGTTCACTTGTGATCCAAGTATTTGGCTATATTCCTTGTCAAGCATTAAGGCTTTCTAACCGTTGTTTCACTGCATTGGAATTTTTTCCTGTAAGTAAATACATGTACTGTACATATGATTAAAGCCATTGTGTGCATTTAAAAAATAGTTAGTATGGTGTTTGGTCACTAGAATTCCATATATTAAGAAAAGAATAGTGTGTTTTGTTCTGTTTAGATGGTAGTATCTGGTTGGGGAGGTTAATTTTCTAAAGGATCTTAACAAAAGGCATAATGTGACTCCTATGAAAGGCCAATACCTTGAATCTCTTGTCTGTGCTATTGCCACAGATTAGAAGCTAGTAAGGCAGTAATGTTAAAAGAGAATACAGAATGTGAGGCCATAGATTGCCATTTGAAGAAGAAATACTTTAATCAGTGTCTTTTCCATGCCCATATAAAAGGAAGAGTAACTGATTTTCTGGGGAAAATTAGCAGATTTAAATAAAGTGGCAGTGAAAGACAGGACATTTACAAGTATCAGAAAGGAGCGAATGTGATGGAGGAAATGAATGGGATAGAAGTAAGAGTGGGAAATGAAGGTGGAGTATCTAGAGCATCTTTAAGTGTGTTAAAAGGTTTTAAAAGGTACATAACTGTTAAAAGCTGGGAGTACTGCTCTGACTGAAGTAACAAGAGAATCACTGCTTGGGGCGTTTGAAGCTAAGATACGCAAGATGCAGTGACTGAAATTACCTTCTCTGTTACTCATTTAAGCGTTTCTGGTAAATGTACTGAAATGCCATTAAACAGATGTCAATGTGGGAGGGTTGATACAATAGCTAACATGAGAACTGTATCTTAGGCATCTTGGGTTGAAATTTGCCCCCACTTCCCCAGTAAAAATGCCCAGCTGACACCATCATGGCCCAGTTTCTGAGAGATTTTTTTTAAGAGATGGTTTATTTAATTTGTAAAGAAAAAGCAACACAATGTTTATCACCAAAATGTATTTTTTGAAGGTATTGATGACTACACATATTCCAGTGGTGATGTGAAAGCTTTAAAGTCCAATAGGAAAAAATACAGTGGGAAGACCCCACATCTTCTGCTAATGTTGTTACCCTCCTACAGACTTGAGTCGCAACAGCCCAGTCGGCGGAAGAAGCGTGCTCTAGATGCTGCCTATTGTTTTAGGTAACTATGCCTGCACATCCAGTATTCTTACACAGTCCTACCAGCCTGGGAGGTGTCATGCAGTTGTTTATCATGTTTCTTTATAGTTGGCATTTATACAGAATGCAGACCCTCATTCTCAGACCTGGGCTCTGTGTGCAGCAAGTCTCTGCCCAGCGGTCTCCAATCCCACAGAGACAGGGGCAGATTGTTGTGACCTTAGACAGCAGAAGCTCAGTTCTATCTGGGATGATTCCCAGATGTATTAGTCTCATAGTTAGAGTTAAATTATCACCTTCATTTTGTTCACCTACTCAGAGTCTCCTCTGTAGGACCTGGAGAAAAACACTTGAGTAGTCCTCCAGGGAAGCCATTAGCTTTGTCTGTATGAGCAAGTCCTGCCATGTCCAAGCATCCTGCAATAGCTGTAATTTCAGTTACAGCATAAGCTACTATTGATCTGATTTAGTTGAGAATTTTTGTGACTCAGACCTGCCTGCCTGTAAAGGATCATTCAGGGAGCAAGCAACTGGATTATTTTTATTCCCAGTGTTGTCTTTGTGTCACATCTCAGACCAATGTGTTTGTATTTTATTTCCCAGGAATGTGCAGGATAATTGCTGTCTGCGTCCACTTTATATTGACTTCAAGAGGGATCTTGGCTGGAAATGGATTCATGAACCTAAAGGATACCATGCTAATTTCTGTGCTGGAGCCTGCCCATATTTATGGAGCTCAGATACTCAGCACAGCAGAGTAAGTAATGAATATGCTAATTTTCAGCTTTTGCTTTATAACTGCAGGTTGAGTTATGTTTCTGGGAATGACATCAGCACCATTGTCCAGAGTTAGTCTTAGTAACTAGGGATGATTAAATGTGGCCCTATAGAGGGATTTACCCATGGCCTCAAGCTAGTGTTGAAGCAGGAGAAATGTACTGGCCCAGAGATTTATTTTCTTTTATGTGTTCATTGATATGAACACATTGTTGGATTTAATACTTCTTGTGAGTATGCAGCCTTTGGAGGTGGCTTGGAAAAGGCCTTTCAATATAGATGTGAGTGGAAGATGGCACAATGAGTTTAGTCAGCAAAGACACTGAGGGAGGCACTTTCAGAGTAACAGAAGGGCTGAGTTGTAGCACCTGGTCATCACCTACTTTTATGACTTGCCATACTGATAGCTGTCCTCCTTTTATTTCAAAAGACATATTCTTTCTTACACTTTGAAAATTTATATGGGAAGAAGGGACCTTGTGTATGGAATATTGAAGAACCGAATGATAGTTGTCTGAGATGGGACTTTTTATTTTTAGGGATTGGATGTGGTATTTTAGCCAACTGCCTTAGGATGAGTAGTATTCTGCTGTGAAGTGCTAATTTCCTCTCAGCTGTCACTAAGGATGTCTAGACAGTAAATGCAAGAGGCAGACATTTGCATCATAGTTGTCATAAAGTAAGAATTTCACCCTCGGGTCCATACTAAGAATGATGTCTCCCCTTTTTCAAGCCTCCCTTAAAATGACAGATCAGTGTCAGCCAGCAGGGAGAACTCTCTGTGTCCAAGGCACAACTTGAGTTCTTTTTGGTTGGTAAAACCATGATACCATGTTCTTCCTGAGCTTACAGACCCCTTTGTAGCTGTCACTGTCTGTGAATTGTACTGTTAGCAATGTCAGCAGGCAGAGGTATAAATAAGGTATGTTTCCGTGCTGGTGTGGAGTAATGGTGTACACATTTTGGAACTGGACTTGTTTTTAAAGGAAAGAGGCAGAGTAACTGTCATGGTCACAAATACGTGGTTTGGATAATTGCCTAAGGAGCCAGAAGTTGCCTAATAAAGTAGTTAGTGTTGCTGTCCTGAACAGATCTTCTGTCTCTCTAAGCTGCAAATGTTGTGTGGAAGTTCTAGGAAAAGGTCACTTGGTGTTTGGCTAAGGCATTAATGGCATCCTCAGGAGCACCTGTGCATCATCAGTGGCTAACCCTACATACTTCCCTTGCAGAGAGCCATGCATAGGAATCCAGGGTGATGTAGGTGATAACTCCATGCATCTGGCTCTCAGCAGGAGTAACTGCACCTTGAGTCCTGGTTCTTGCAGGGTGGCATTAATGGACTTAATTAGCATAGCCAGAGGGTAAAAGAAGAGAAGTGCCTGTACTCTGAAGAGGTCTCTCTTCTCTTTGGTCACTTGTAAATCCAAAATCTGTAAATACCAAATAGCAGCCTGAAGAAACAGATAAAAACCTTTCCATTCCCTCTGTACTCATAAATAGGGTGTGCCTGTTGATTCAAAGGGCAGCACTCTAGAGGCAGACTCCAGGTACGTACCTGCTTTGAGGCTTAAGACTGTATGGACAAAACGTTAGGAAATTCAAGCATATTGTGATCACTAGATTGAAGTGGAAAAGCATAAAAACTCCCTAAAATCCAGGTATCTTCAAACCATTTTCAGTGGGCATTCTCTCAGGTGCTGTGGGAGGAAGTGACACAGAAAACACTTTGCTCATTAGAGGTAGCTGCCTTAATCTCTCTTTTTTGGTTTCTCCTTCTAGGTACTCAGCTTGTATAACACCATAAATCCAGAAGCTTCAGCCTCTCCATGCTGTGTGTCCCAGGATTTGGAACCCCTCACCATCCTCTACTACATTGGAAAAACACCCAAAATCGAACAGCTTTCCAACATGATTGTAAAGTCTTGCAAGTGCAGCTAAAGGATATCCCTGAAACAGCATGACGTGTGTTTATAAAAAATAAAGATAATCAAGGGAAAAAAAAATGAAAGAGAGAGTGAGAAGGGAAGAAAGAAAAATAAAAACCTGAGTTCATCAGTGTTAAAAGAAAAAAAAAAGAAGAAAAAAAAAGCGGTACTAGTCTGAACTGTTTGAAAGTTTGTTTTGTTGTTTTTTTTTAAACTGGCATCTGAAGCAAAACATTGAAGGCTTTTTCCTACATTTCACCTACACATAGTGTGAGATAGACAAGAAGCAAAGTTAAAGAAAAAGAGAAACCTTTTAAAAAATAAACACTGGAAGAAATTTGTTAGTGTTACTATGTGAAAGGAAAAAAACAGGAAAATCCCATGAAGTGGAGTTGCTGTATCTGTCCCGTGCCTTACTTGATCTCTCTGTATTGTTATGCAATAGGCATTCTACCCATTCCCCTTAGTTATAGAGTTAACAGTGCATTATTTATTTGTGTGTAAAAACTATCAAATGAACATTTCTGTATCACCATTGGAAAAATGAAAACCAGCCAATGTGGACGAAGTGGAGACCAAATAAGCTGCCAGAAATACATATAAAGCCTAAAGGAACACGAGCTCAAAAGAATCAGAAAACTAATGGTTAGTTTAGTTCAATTAAAATAGAAATCAGATATTACATTACTGACAAACACTGCCTTTAAAATACCTTATTTTTCATGCCAGCTGCCTAAAGAGGCTTCTTGTAAGGTCTCAAACCCTTGTTTTAAATACTGAATAATTTACTAATAAAGGACACTCTGTTTCAGTCTCAAAGACAAGTCTATAAGATTTTTTTTTTTTTACTGTAAATGATTTAAAATGTCAGTTTAGTAAACCAGTGAAATATTTAACATGTACTGGTCTAATCTTCAGACCTTAATATGTTGCTGTATAGCTATGCTATGGGAATTTTTTTTGTTCTTTTGGTATATGTAACCATACCTAGAGTATTACAATAGGTGGGTAGTAAAAGCCAGCTTAATTGGAAACATATCTGTAGATCTCTATTTGTAAACTATTAAAAAATTACGTACTTTATGTGTAATGTGTAAATTTTCACCATATTTTTGTACTCTGTAATACTGTCAGCTCTCATGACTTTGAATTTGAATTTGGGGCTCTTTTTGATCACTCAGAATCATGTGTTTCCCTCTAGCTGGCCAGTATGAGTAGAGTCCCTATATTTTGACTTGCACTACAAATACATGTTTTATAATAATTGCTATACATGTGCTTTGTATATTGTTCATCATTATGACATAAGCTACCTGACTCCATTTGTTTTTCTGTTTTATAAAAAAGGATGGATTAAAGCAATCTTCCCCCCCGCTCCTCCCCTCCTCCTCCAGCTGTCCCTGTTCATAACGCTTGCATCGCAATGCGGTTTGGATTTCTGGGCCTTCCCATTTTCCCATTTTCTTTAGGCTGTAGTAGACATTCAAACAGATGGGCAGGGAGCGAGGTGTGGAGAGAAGAGATGTCCCAGCCTGGCTGAGGTGAGGCAAACCCTTGCAGAGAATGACATCCACCACTGTGCAGGAGGCTGTAGGGAGCGACTGTCGTGGCGATGACCCACGCGCAGCAGGAGCGGAGCGCACTCGGATGCATCTGCCTGGCACATGGGAACTCGGTCCAGCAGTTCCTCTGTGGGGCTGCTCCTGCTCCTACTGCGGGTAACAGAGGTTTGCCTTTGACTTCTGCAGTGGCACAGCAGGGCCCTTTAGGCTATTGGGGTATATGTAAGGATTGGCAGGACCAGACCCTTGATTTTTGCAAATTTACCAATTTTTTTCTCAACTGAGTTCACACTAAAGCCTCTTTTGAAAAACTGAGAAAGGAACATGGGGGTTCCTAGGGTTTTGTTGTTTTCATATTGTAGAGGGAATAAAAAGAAAAAAAAAAACCACATCACATACTTCATTAAAAAAAAAAAAAACCTAAATAAGAACAAAAACAATTCTGAAAAAGGCACAATCATTTCATTTCATGTGATGAATGCTTCTGCAGAGCAAAGCTGGAAACCTGCAGTGCAAGCATTCTACTTGGATGAGAGGGACATTTTCTGCCATTGTCCTGAGCAGTGTTGGGAGGACATTTCTGAGCTTGGTGTTGTCAGTTCCAGTTTCAGGAAGTGCAGTTTCTTTGGTTTCAGCAGAATACTGGTGCAAAACTGAGGTGCCATGGTGGCTTGCAGAGGCAGCTCCTCAGGACTTCTGTGGAGCCTGTGCTCATTGCCTAGATGGGAACATAGCCCCAGAGATGACATAATCCCACCCACTGGCTCAGGAGGAGAAGGTATGTTAGACTTCTGATTTAGTGAGCTGAGGTGAACAGGTGAAGAATCTGTCCTGCTAACACTTGCTTGAGCCAGACTTAACTCCAGTGAGAAGATGCACTGAACTCAGTGAAACTCCTCAGGGTAATACATACTCTGGATTTTGCTGTATAACAACAGTAAAATTAGTTTTATCAGGTTCAGTATGAGAACTGTATTTTTGTTGGACAGGAGAGAAGACAAGGGTGAGCACATTTTACAAAACTTAAAAATATTTTTGCAGTTCTCTGATACAGGAATGCAGCTTTTGAACCAGTCTTGAAAAAGTAGGATGGGAGATAGCATAGTTGTCCAACTATACTCACTGTGTGCTGGATGCAGCTGAAAATTTGAACTTGGATTTGGAGTTTTTCTCTAAGCATAGAACACTATTTCTGTAAGTCATTGCCCCCAAAATAATTTCTAGTGTTCCTCAAAATGCACTGATAATATTTGAAATTCTCTATTTTAAAGCTCCTACAGGGTTTTTTTTTTTTGTTTTGTTTTTTTGTTTTTTTTTTTTGTTGTTCATTTGGCATGTGTTTCCCTTTAATTACCAAGGGTGTTAGGCCTGACTCTACAATATGCAGAACTCATGGGTGAAATTCCCTTCTGCAGAGTGGGGTAATGTGAGTCCTTAGCATCTCTCAGGTCTGATGTAAATACCCCTCAAATGAGCTTCAGATGGGTCTGAAACAGCTCAAGGACTTTCTGCTACAGTGGCCTTATTTTGGCGAGGTGATTGCCACTGCCTGAGCAAAGTCCCTGAGAACTGGTGGGAAATGTTCAACATCTGGAAAGATCAGACCCAAGGGGCTGACTGGGGCTGAGGGGGAATCATAGCACTTAGCTGGGTGGGGTAGGACAGCACTTCTGATGTGTTTAGCATCAATACAACTGGTTGGCATGGTTTAAAGGCAAAAAAAAAAAAAGGAACTTAAAGGACAGCTGTGTTGTACTTTGGTGATTGATTACTCTGTATTTTAACACATTGTATGTCTGTTTTTGTGGTGCTCTAGTGGTAAATAAATTATTTCAATTATATGATGGTGTTGCTTTCGTATGGCAGTATTCTTCTGGCACAGGCAATTCCTCAGCTCTGGAATGTTAAATCCCTGCAAAGTTTAAATTTGGTGTGGGATTTTGGCATGTGTGACCTTGATGTGGTCCACTGCAGGCTGAGGTGAAGAACATCCATCTAGGGTGAGGGTGGATCATACCTGTTCTGGGGGTTGCTCTCCCCTCAGCCACTGTAGTGGATGTCTTGGTCTGTAGACTGCTGCCTCCGTTACACCAGTTTATCAGGAGCAGCCATGTGGCACATGGAAGTGTTTTTGACATAAAATTGGATTCTCTAGTTTGTTGTCTATTGCCATGCACTCTGCAATATGCAATTGCATTATCTAAGCAAATAAGGAGCCTGGAATTGCAGCTTTTCTTTATCAGGCTCTAGTCAAATAAATAAAACTGATGGGAGGAAGGACTTCAGGATTGAATCATTGCTTTTAAAGTTGATGGAATTATATACAAAAAATCTTCCAGACCTGGGACTGATGAGAAGACCAGGGGCTGCTCTTCCTGGTGCCTTCTCTGGCATCTAAGGAGTGCATAGCATTTCTTGGCTTGAATGAAAGAGCATGTTTATGCCAGTTTGTTTAGGGTTATTGTGATAAATTATAACAAATGGACTCTGTGGTCTGTCAATATGTTTAAGAATGTAACTTGGGATGAGCATTAAAAACAATCGTAGGGGCAATTCCACCATGGTTACGCTCCAGCCTTAATTGATTTCAATGAGTTTATACAGGCATAAAACTGTAGCCCTTCAAATTTTTCCAGATGCCAATTTTATTCTGTCTATTTTTAGCTACCCAGCTATTTGCTTTGACATGAATGTAATCTGCCAGCCTCATTCTTACCCAAAGAAGCCCTCACATTGCCTTGAGGTGAAAATACCTTGCAGCCCTGTCTGCTCTATTCATGAAGTCAGTGAAGAACAGGAAGGTTTGAGAAGGAATGCTGATTGGAAATGGTAGGTGAGAAAGTGGTCATAGTGCCTGTAACTAAAGAGGAACAGAGTGGAGGGAACGCTGTGTGCTAAAAGAGATTTTATAGCATGGGGCTGAAAAGATGGAAGATCTGTCATGATAATGAGATTTATGCAGAGTATTTTGATGCCGAGCTTGTCTTCATTTTGTTAACCCAGCCTCTCCAGATTGTATCAGTGAAACCCTTACTGTACTTGAATCAAATTGTGGTTAATAAATGTGGAATATTCAATATAGGAAAAAACCCAAGCCATGTAAATGTCTTGAAAACTGTTTTTAGGCCAAAATCTGCCTCTTAGTTCAGACAGAACAGATTCTGTGAGGAGCCATGAGTTCTGGAAGAAAACAAACCAAGAGGTTATGTAATTATATGTGGTTATAAAGTAGATGTGAAGTAATGTAGTTGGCTTGTCAGTGGGTATGGGTGTAACAGTAATTTCTTCATCTGTATAAAAATAAAATTAAATGGAACAGAAAGCTGATGAGAACTTCCAATCAAATTTGATATGCTCATTTAATGAAGTAACCTGCTGGAATCTAATACAGAACCCCTGGGGTATAAACCTTTCTTCAACCATATGGTGGTCCAAGAAACAAGTATTTCCTATAAATGGGGTGTTTTAGTGCCAAGCCAGGATGATGGCAGGAGGAAGGGTCAGTGATTACTGATCTTTGGGTCTCAGCACTGTTTGCACATACTAGAAGCAGGCCCTGATTTAATGATTCACAAACTTATTCCAAAAATATTTGCTACAAGAAAAGGAACAAGATAAAAATGGCAAAGGGGACCAGAGTTTCTTCCTGTTCAATGAAGTATGCCATGAGCTCTCACATACTGTTTGATCCAGATAATTAGAGATGGAGGCAACCAAAACATTAACATATGAGTACACATTTGATCAAAAATTGATTGGCTGGGACTCTGAAGGAGGGTTCAAACCTGAATCACTTTTATGAAATTCCATTAGGTCCAATCTCTGCAACTGGTTTGAAACCAAGCCTTAATCACCAAAGTTGTTGCTGGGGTGTGTGAAGCTTTGAGCTCAATATGCCTGAAGTTCTTGCACTTGAGCTGATCTGAGCGTGCCAGATGCAAGTCTCACAGTTCAGTCTTCTATTTTTTCTCCCAAGATCAAAGGCACGTAAATATAATTGCCACTCATAGGAATGACAGTTGGAACAGTCAAGATGTCCCTATGCATCAAGGTGTTTCCCAGAGAGCTGGGAGTGTTACAGGTCACGTCATTCTTCAGTGGTTTAAAGACCAGCATTGTGGGACTATTAGATGGGTTTTTGCCATCTGATGAAACCCACATGAAATGAATTGATGGCTTCATTCCAGTTCCTAGTGTAAACTTGTTGGCAGTCTCCAAGGATATGCAGACTAATTTCATCCATCAAAAGCAGAAAATATCTTTATCCAGAAAAAAATGTCTTTTTTTTTTCCCCTTTGGAAAAATGTAAATACAAGACAAAATATGCAGCAGTTCATGGGCAAGTTATGCATTCCTCTGCAGTGTGTAACCTGTTCTCAAAGAGGTGGTCTGGATCATTTTTTGAACAGTTGGAAGGTAAAGCTGCATTTGGAGATAGTCTGAAATATATTATTTCCTCTGCTTCTTCTATCAAACCCTCTATTACCATAAGACACACATACACACACACAAAAAAAAAAAAAAAGCCAGAAGATACCCAGCTATGATGTATAACACCAAAGGTAAATCACTGCAGATCCTGAGTGTCGGATACAGCCAACTGATGTACACAAGCTTGGGTCACAGAAAGAGGAGCAGGAAAGATGAACACAACAGAAGGTTTTTGTCAGCTTAAGTATAGGCCCTGCATAACACCACAGGAAAACTGGACTAGTTTTTGTTGTACTTTTTGCTTTGGACTGCTTCCATAGAACAACGGGCCATTCCTCATGCTTTAAGAAAAGGGGTATCTTTAGGGAGGTAGGAATTTCCCTAGGAATAACTGAAAGTCACTGATACATTTTGAGATCATTAGCAGTCAGGAGACAATTTAAATGAGATGTTAACAAAACCTTAATTAACTTTTCCTGTAGCTAAGCACCCCTTGCTGTTCTCCTGGCCTCTATCTCTTATTTTAGTGTTAAAAGTTCTTCCACTGCTTTGAGATAACAGATGGTGTCTATCAAATAGTCAAAATCTCAGCAAGTATCCCAAGGACTGAGGAGGAGATCTCAAGCATTAAACCCCCAGGTTTCTCTAGTTCCTGACCCCTTAAAGCAGTGCTGTAGCACACCAGATGATCTGCAGGCTGTGCACAAAGCAGGACCTCAAATTCACTCTCAATAGTGGGCAATCCATGTAAATGCAAAAATATTCTGTTTTGATCTCCACAAGATACTCATAGACTCATTCAAACAACTCTCTCACTCATCAGACCTCCTCTCCCACTGTAAGCACTGTGAGCAATGTAGGAGGAATCCATTACTCTCACCCATGCCAGGGGAAATTTATCCTCAGATAAATATGTATATGCAACAATATGTGTCATGGCTTGCAGAGAGGAAAATCCCATTGTCCTGGTTTTTAGCTCCAGCAAATTTCTTCTCAGTAGCTGTTAAAGTGCTGTGTTTTGGGTTATGAATGCAAATGGTGTTGATAACTCACTGATGCTCCAGGCTTTTTGCTAAGTCGTGTTTATCCTAGGGCAAGGACAATTTTTTTGCCTTGTCTCATGCTCTGCCAGTGAGGAGGTAAGCAAAAGAAACTAGGAGGGATCACAGCTGGGACAGGTGACCTGAACTAACCAAAGGGATATTTCACACCACAGAACATCACTCCCAGTATGTAAACTGGTGGGAGTTACCTTGAAGAGCCAGTCTGGGGTCAGGAAGGGGCTCTGGCATTGGTCAGCAGATGGTGAACAATTGTATTGTGCATTACTTGTTTTTTCGCTTTTATTGCCAGTATTATTACTTGCCATTATTATTGTATTTTACTTTATTTTCTATCATTAAACTGTTCCTATCTCAACATACAGGTGTCACTTGGATTCTTCTCCCCATTCCATGGGGGTGAGGGGTGTTGAGTGAGCAGTTTTGTGGTGCCTCATCTCCAGCTGGGTTTAAACCCAGGACATGCTTGCAAGCAAGAATATACATAGTGAAAAAGGAAAGAATCAAGTCATATTTGATCCATTTCTGTGGATGCATAGATTAAAATTGTGTATATAAATTTAAAGACCTCTTTAAAATTTACATTGGGCTGCAATGTTTATTTATTTTTTTCTGTATTCATAAGCCACTCCCTCTATTTGCTAAGTAACTTTGCACTTTCTGGACAGCTTCACTGGATGTATTCTTAGCAGTCTTGCTCTATGGCCCCAGGGAGGAAAAAAGGAAATTTCAGAGACTGATTCTTTTCTGGGTTACTCCACAATAACAGTTTGGGTTTGTAACTTGCGTTCCTGGATGCAGGAAATTACTTTTAGAGGCAACAGGGTTGAACTGACTGGTCTGATTCCCAGCTCTCTTACTTCAACTTTACTACAGCACAACTATTTCAACAGGGGACAAACCAGGCTTTAAAGTCATTTGTCTAAGAATAGTCAGGCTCAGTTTGCTATTTTACTGGAGCCTTCACACAAAGCATATGTGTTTGTGAAGTGTTTGAACACTGCCACAGTAGCCTGCAAGAAGGCATTTCTATTGCACATTTGAGCTTATACTTGAAATCTAGAAATATGATGAACGTGGCAGTATTCTGGAGAAGGAAATTGATCTTATTATCATTTAGATCAGTATATTTTGCAAGGTGTTGCTTCCATTTTTCTCTCATCCAGCAGCATTGAAAATAACATTCTCTAATGCTAGAATCAATTCTTGTGCTGTATTTATTGCATGGGTGTAATATATAACTATTGCCTGGGGAAAACTATCCTTTTTTGTTGCTTATAGTGCTCTCAAATAGTTTTCAGTTTGACCTTTTGATATTGGAATCCAGCCCAGAGATAAACTTGTCTACACAGTTTTATCAGGCTTTGCTGAAATATCTTTGACTTCTGAGAGTAACAGGTAAGTGTATTTGCCTTACACTTTTCAATCATGCACAGCTCAGCTTGAGAGCAGAATTCAGTCATTTGTACTCTAGTTTATTGGGGTCACAGTCAGATGAGTATATCAGCCTTCATTTCAAACATGAAAGCAGATTTCCAGTGTTCCTTGCTGTAAAGAAAAAACATGAAACCATGAGCTGTGTTGAATTAACACAGCAACATCTACTTGAGTCTATGGAATTACCAAAGCAGACCATGGAGTGAAGCTTTGTTCTTTGTAGCTTTTCAATGGAGAATATGCTCTTTTCAGAGGAAAGGCTTTTCCCCCATGCCTCTGGCATACAGCAACAACATCTCACAAGTGAAACAATTGTCATCTTTTTTCTTTGGAATTTAAGAATGAAAACATCAGGATTTCAGGTTCTTGTTGTGGAAAAAAAAATAAAGAGGAAAAAGAAATAGCTAATCATCTAAACTCTTTTCAGCCTTGACAATATTCTTCCCAGAAAAAAAAAATATTGAAGCATGAACTGGTCCACCTGTGTAAGTGGCCTAGTGAGAAGTCTTTCTGGGAAGAGCCCTGCCCCTTCCTATTTGTATTAAGAGGGCAAACACCTCAGTGCCAATACTCTCCACCAGCTAATGGAAAGGGATGACAGATGCCTCTTGAAACTGCTTTTAGCTGCACTTCTCTCTGGCAGTCAGGCCTTTATTCACTGCTGAGCAGTGGCTACTTGACAAGAGAATAAAGCTGTAATGGCCCTTAGAAATAAGGTAGATGCAGAAGACAAACTGTGTTCAGACACGTCTTGGTGTCCAACCACTGTCTGACCTAAGAGGAAATGTAAGTGTGAAGGAATCTCATTCAGCAAAAGAGTGACCACAAAGAACAAGAATTGTACCCTGCATCTCCGGAGACAAACAGGCAGAAGGAGAAGGTTTTTTACCAGAGACCTGCTTAGGAAAGTGCAAGAGCAGTGTCTCTCTCAAGGCACTACAAGAGATGATGACACATCCCTCGGCTGGCCAGGCACTGCGTGGGAGTAGCTTCATCACAGTCTAGTTTCAGCTTCCTCATGCACTTGGGTTGTTTGGTGGTTTGTGTCTGTCTCTGAATCTTTATTTATTCCTTTGAAATCTTTTCAAGGGTAATCTGCCACAGAATGTGTTTGTATAAAGGGATGAAAGTAGCAAATGTCCACATGAAAAATAAAGGTTAATCAGACACTTCTTATGTGAATCATCATTACACCCATACTTCCTGCTGGAATAATTAGATTTGTTTAGAACACTGTGCTTCTTTTGATTTATTCCAAATCTGTTGTAAATTACTGACTAGAAATTACATGCTGAGCATCTTTGTACTAAAATAATTCTTAATCCATACCAAAAATTTTCAATTTGCTTTAAGGGAACTGCTTCCAGAGGCTAAAGGACAAATCTGTTTCTTTTATCTCTTTACTCTGCAGCCTGTATCATGATTTTCTTGTATCAATGCCATGAGTTCATGGTGTTGATTTGCTTGAATCTTATGTTGACGTCTCTTGAAAAAGTGTATGACATTGAAGTTTGTCCATCAGTTTGCCATTGATAGCTAGGAGACACACGTGACTTTGAGTAAAATGTGTTTGCTTGAAGCTGAGTTCCTAAAAGTGTAAGAAACATCCCAAACTCCTAATCTTGGAGCCCATACTCCAAAGTGTTTTTTGGGTTCCCAGTCACAGTCATCCCTCTTCAAGTCTGCTTCCAGAAACTAAACAGACGGTACCTTTCATGATGGAAACAGAACAGGAAGGCCAGAAAGCTCTTTAGATCTGTTTATAGGCTTGGAAACCTAAATATATTTCTAGCTAAGGAATATTTACATGAATACAACTAACCATATGCAATGATCAAGTGCAGATAAATTCTTCTTGTCTCAAAAAAACAGAGACTTCTCTGCAGAACCCATAATGAAAAGGGCTGGTTAAGATGGGGATGTCCCTAGAGGTGTTCATGGCCAGGCTGGATGGGCCCAGGGCAACCTGATCTCATGAGTGGCATCCCTGCCCATGGCAGGGAGGTTGGAACTCCAAAATCTTGAAGGTTCCTGCTAAACCAAACCATTTTGTGATTCTATGATTAGCTCCAAGTAAATCATGAAGTTGACACTGCTGAATAGCCATTGGATTTCCAGCGTTCAATTAACATAAAATTTAGTGCATTCACTCAGCCTTCAAATCCAGCATTATTTAACTGCTTAGATGAGAAATATTGTGTTTTTATGTTACTAGTTTAATGCAGCAAGCAAACAGAGATCAAAGTATCTTGAGAACTACATTTAATTATAATCGCCGCCACAAATGCCAGAGCAAGATGTGGCTCTGTCATAAAAGAAAACACAGTAAAACAATATTATGCAGTTTACAAATTCCATCAAACCACTGTACAAATAAACAATGCTACTGAATCACACAACAAATCATCTTACAATTAGGCCACACAAGACCATCTGGTTTGCAAACCAGCCTACAAGCCAAAGAGGAAAACTTTGAAGATAAATATTGCCATATGTGGAAGCCCAGGAAAAATATTGCTTACTAGCATGGAGCATCATTTTGAAATGTAATTCTCCGTGGGAATTGAAGATTTCTTACAGAGGATGATATGTTTTGCAAGAAACCTCACAAAATGGAAGCATAAGGTATTACAGATAGGCCCAGAGACTGCAAAGGAATGAAAATCCTTTTAAAGCAGCTGGATTTAGCCTGTCTGCTGCTTGAGTACCTAAGTTTAATTGGAAGTTGTAACATTTTGTCTGTCCAGGACATTTGCCTAGTTGCTTAAGGGAAACATCCTGTTCTTTCTCAGTCAAAAGTGTACTGATAATGGAAAAAAAGTAGAATTTGGTCTACATGAGCTTTAAATGGCTAAAGTAGCATTATTTTACCACTCCTTATTATACTGATAATCAGAGATTCTTAGCATTCTGATGGAACAGTTTTGCAAAACTCAAGGTCTTCTAAGGATCAAGATTTACCAAAGCAAAAAGATATTTGGAAAGTCTGTCTTCAAGACACATAATGGTTGTGCAGTTCAGGAGACTGGAATTCAGTATTCTTTAAAAACCAAGGCACTGTAAGACACCTAAAACCAGACACCAACAATCAGTAAAGATGACTAAAATCTTCTCTGAAAGATGCTGGCAAAGGAACATGTTTTTTCTAAAGTCAGAGATATGTTCCTCCTTAATATTGGTGATTCAGGGTCAGGTCCTGAAGCATAAGGGTCAGTAAAGGAGAATATTAAAAAAAGAAGCAAATAATAAAAAACACAAAATCAACATCAGCCACTTATCCATCTGAACAAATTTTGATTAAAATAAAAAATGCAGAAGTGTTTCATTTGTTTGAAATTTACAGTCTCTGTGCTGTTCTGCTGGTTTGTTCCTAATTTGTTTTGCCTTATACCATGAAAGACTGTGAACATTTGAGAAGGGTTTATCTTTCATGCTTTGAAACAAATAAATGCCAAAAAAAGTTGAAATATTAAAAGGGATAGTTTAGAACATTTATAGAATGATAAAATACACTTTAAACTGTATTAGTTTATATGCATTATATAGGGTATAAAATTGTTTGAAAGCTTATAACTGACATCTCTGGCTCATTTAATGTTTTCTTTCTGTCACAGGTATTTCTCATAAAGTTGATCAAAGGTTTGGATTCTCCAGAAAATGGCTCATATGTTAAGAATAACTCAGAAGTGTTGAAGTCGCATTTTTATTCTTGCAGTGTTACTAATGAAATCTGTACTCTTGGTGCTGAGGTTTCAGAGATGAGTTTAAGCAAAGATTTTACAAACTAAGAAAATACCTTTAAAAAGGCAGCCCCCACTCCCAGTTTTCAGCCTCACAGCAAATGTAACATCCCCACAGTTGTCCTAATTTACATTTTTTCCCCATCTGTGATGTCCAGTGCATCATCCTTTAAAGAGATGTTATAAATCTAATTTGGGTTGTAGACCTCTTTTTTTCACTAGGATGTGAAGTTACACACAATTGTGTCACATCTCAGGCTGTCCTGATGCACACTCAGCTGGGTCTCCATTTGCTGCATTAGTTCAGTCCAGTGATTTCAGGGGAGGTCTGATTTAAGTCAGCACATGCCTCAACAAAACAGAAAGAGAAGCAAAAGTGGTGTTGGCCCGACTTTGGGTGGGTGTAGGTATGGGGCACCAGATATATTCATATATCCATATATTCAATGGATGCTGCATGTCACAGGGAACACTACTGTGCTTTATGTATATTACCAGCTCATGAGAGTATTTTGCTCTCTGAAGTTTCTCCTAAAGGTTCTTAGATCACAGGGAGAAAAACATGGCCTGCTCTAATGCTCTAATCCAGCTATAACAATTGAGTCTTCTCAGGTTTGCTGGCTAGTGTCCTGCAAGGTCTGAGGTACAGTCCCTGCATTTTCAGGTTGTTTGCACTACATGGCCAATGCAGAATGGAAGATCCCTCCTTTTGGCACCACAGGGCAGCAGTTTTCTTGGAGATTCAGAAGGTGATATGCAAAAGTCTGCCAGTTTACATCATATACATTCATCCCAGTTTTGTCAGAGTTATGCTGGTGATTAAAATTGTGAGCAAGCAGGCTCTGCAGGTTTCAATTTGTGATCTTTGTCTTACTTACTGCTTTTTTATTTCAGACAACAGCAGTTGTTTTGCCAGCATTGACAGGAAGTCTAGACCTCCACAGAGCAAGAGGAAGACCTGATCTTTGCCCTTTCACTGAGGCATAGATAGCTAAAGCTGTGGAGAAAACCAAGACAAGTTCTACCACTTAAAAGGATTTTCTCCCCAAATTACTATTGTCTCAGGCTTTGACAGGGCAGCTCCAACTTCTCCTGCTGGAGATGTGCTGGTGGCTAGGCATCAGCACTACCCCAGAGATGGCTTAAAACAACTGTGAGTCACAGAAAGGAGAGTTTTGGATGGCAAATTTAGAAAGGATGTGTTGAGTAGGGCAGGGAAGGGCAGGGAAGAGCAAGGAAGGGCAAGAAGGGTGCCCATGACTGGGACAAAAGGGCACTTATGGTCACTTTATCTCTGTGTTTCTTGCTCTGTTGTCTGCCTGTCTCCTGGTATTTCCACCAGACCACAGGCTGAAGCCCTTAGCGTGCAAACAAACAGTCAGAAATAAAGACACCTCCTCCCAAGTGCCTGGATTTTGACTGAAATGTGAGCAGGAGATGCAGGAGATGAAATCTCCCTCATCCTTGCTGGGGCCTGTTTCTGCAGCTGATTTTGAACAGCACTGAGTCACGCCAAAAAACATCATGAACTCCCTGAAGCCAAAGAAACCCTTGCCAGCATCCCAAAGGGGATTCCCAGCCACCTCACTCATGTGTAGTGCCTCTGGCATCCAGTGGGTTGCCCAGATTTATATATTTATTTATTTGTTTTATTCACCTCTGTTTTGTCTGGAAAAGACTTATCTGTTTCTCCTCCCGGCTCAGGTCTTTCTTTCATCTCCTGCCAAATCCAAGGGCCACTGGTTTTGTGAGCCTCTTTGGGGGAGAAGCCATCCCTCTCCCTTGTCAGGTTGGCCAGCAGCCACCTCCTGGGAGGTGACCAGGACCTTCGAGGAGAGGGATGCAATGCCACAGCTGGAGGGAGAGACGTCAGATAGGAGATGTGGTGTTTGGCACCCTGCAAAGGCTGTGGGGCTGAAGTACCACCCTGGGATATGGCTTTAGCCCTGGGCTGATCTTCCAGTAGCCCCTTCTCACACCGGGGTGATGAGAAAGGCAAATTGGATAGAGAGAGGAGGAATAGTCATGCTCAGTGGCACCAGGAAATTTTGCCAGGCTATGAATGTGGCCCTTAGCACCTGGCACGTGTAGGCTTAGCACTGCCACAGAAAGCTTCTTTCCCCCTTGCCAGCAGTGCCATTCTGGCTGGGACAAGACTCTCAGCTGCTGCCACAGCCAGGCCACTGTCATCCATGGAAACACACCAGCTTGATTCATCCTGGTATTTTCATCTGTGCCTCACTTGGAGAGCTGCCCAGCTAGCATCTCCAAGGAGAGGGGCCGATGGGTGGCTCACCCCTGGCAGTCACACTGCACCAGGGGGAAGGAGTGGACCCTTCCTCGATTTTTGGGGTGTCTCAGGTTGGCACGAGCCCGTTGTGCTCCCACCACAGGCTCAGACCCAGTGGGTGCGGGGGAGAGCATCATCAGCACCGCTGAGATCCAACGCCCTTCAAGGCGGCTGCACACACAGCACTGTCCTGACATTAAATAAATAGTAAAAAAGAGATGGAGAGAGAGAGTGAAACGAACACCCTCCATTTCACACAGTGTCCAGAAAGCCTGGCTGTCAGCATCCCGCTGGACTCCCTCCAGACAGGTATCCATTACATAGATTTGACTTTTTAAATATGATAGAAATGAGAACTGCAAACTTAATATGTTTTTCTTCTTGGGAGATGAGGGGGCAGGAGGGAGGGGAATAGCATTTACCTCATAATTTCCCTTTCTCTTCCCCCCTCTGTGTAAGCCACATTATTCTTTCTGCAAAGGTACTTGGGGAAACTTGCTAAAATTTTCCCTCATGCTTGAAATTTACTTACCCTGGGTAACAGGAAATGTGGTGTCTTGTGATGTAGATTGTTATACCAGATGGTAATCTTAGCACATGCTATTTGTGTAGATCTGCGGCTCAAGTGAGTCATCATTCGTAGCTGACCTTCACTGCTGTGAAAATACTTCTTTCAATAATAACAACAACAATGACAATAACAATAACAAACAACATTTCGACAGGATTCGCCTCTGCCTGGCATGAGGACAAGGGCCTGCTGTGAGCCAGTGAAGGTGGGTCCTGGGCTCTCTGCAGAGCACAGTTACAATCCCTCTGGAGCAGGATCCAGGACTCGTTATGAGTCTTTCCATTAGCTCTGCTGGGCTCTGGATCAGGCCCAGGTCGTGTTGCATCACATTTCTTTACAGCCTCCTTACGTTCCCCTCTCTGCACTCTGTTGACAGAAAGCACTTGCCCTTTTTCTGCCATAGAGGAAGAAGCTCAGCCCCCTAAGCAGCCCTAAATAATGTGACCAGCTTGCTGCTCTTTCTAAAGTCCCTTCAGCATGCTGAATTTATCAGAAAGAGACAACTGTGAGATGCATCACCCCTGAATCGAAATTATGCTTGCAAATTCCTCAGATTAAAAAGGAGTATTTTTACCTGAGACAGGTAACAAAACCCATTGATATTTCAATGTTTTTTTTCTGGAGCCTCCCACAACACCTGTGGCAGCTCAGCCTTTCTTATCCTTTTTTGTTGTCCGCACAGATAATTCTGAACACAGGTTCCTGCTTCAGCAAATCTGCAGATCTAAGCCCAGGTCCTGCAAGGACTCTACCGGTGCAGGATTGAGCTCATAAATTGAAATTACAGTTGCTATTAGTAGTGCCACTGCAGTCCTGTAGAAATCCAGACATAGTATTTGACTCCAGCGTTTCCTGCAGCAATGAATTCCACTCTGGGAAGAAGCATTTCCTTTCATTTTCCTGAAGTTGTCCTTCTACTGTGGGATTTAAGACAAAGATTCATTTTTCTTTCCATTAAAATTAAAATACTGGATGCTTGCAGAAAGTGGTTTCTGGCTCTTTGTAAGTATCAAAACCTCAGACCTTACTAGCTCTGATATCTTTCCAGGGCTATTCTTCCAGGCATTTCAGCATCTACTTCACTGTGTCCTAGGAAAGAGGGTGAGAGTTTCAGACCAGGGTACACGTTCTGCTTAGAAAGTTGTTTGATAAAATAAATAAAGCATTTAAGTAAGGAGAGCCCAGAAGCCTATCATATGTCAAACTTTTCAAAACCAATTACAACTCACATCTGATAGAGTGAAAATCACACTGGCAATTAGATCAAGAATGGCTGATTAAATTCCTCAGGCTCCCCAAATCACAACGCCAGTATTTGTTTCAAAGACCTTATAATTACTGTATTTAAAAGGCTGTTATTCAATACTCTCCTCTAACTCTAAATTGCTCCTGATGTCAGCTTGAGGTACATGAAATCCTGCCTATGGCATATGCTATGGCTGATCAGTGCACATGACCTTCATGGCAGCATGCGTATCATTTGCTTTGTACTAATCTTCTCTAAGATCAGAGGAGATGGATACTGTAGAAGAGGCAGTAGGTCTGACTAAAAGCCTATTAAATCAGTGGAAAAACTGGATGTTAATGGACTTTAGATCAGGTCCTTTGTGACTGATTTTACTGGATCACTGTTGCAATAAAAATGCTTCTTTTCTCATGCTGAACTGTACTTATCTCCCAACCAAGGGAGTACAAGTGACACATACATTCATCTTAACCTACTCCACATTTTTCAGATGCCCTTATGAGTGGATTGACCAAGCAGGAACTGGTTGCAAAACAAAATTTTAAAAATTAGTTTGGAGTGCTGTGAAATCATGTATTTTTTCTGCAACCTGTCTTGTTCAGAAGAATGTTGTATTTGATACATTGTTGTATTTGTCCTGCTGGTAGCAATGATAAAAGTGTTTTAAAATTGAAGTCCATTTTCTTGCTCTCACATGCAGTATATGCAGCCCTTGTAAAAGACAGAAAAATTCCTGGTGTTTGAAAAAGTTGTTTCTGGTGCCAAAGCAGACAGAAAATGTCTATGCTCCTGTAGAAAAGCAAGGGGAATAAAGCTGTTTCTAAGGGGATAAATGTCTCTCCTATTTCCTATTCCCTGTTACTTTGGTTACTGTTACTTTTAAACATTCCTAGCATTTTGCACATAATAAAAAATGGCAAAATCCCTGTTCATTTCTAGACACTATATTCAAACCAAAGCTGCTTGTGTCAAAGAAAAGTGTAAAGACCAAACTCCATCCCATTCCAGTATAGCAACCCATCCTAGGTAAAGCTCTTGGTACTCTGCTTTTTGAAGAAAAGAGATACAAAAAGAAAATAAAAACAAGAATAAAAATTGCACAAGAAGGAGGACTTGAAAAAAATATTCATAAGACCCAGTGATCAGCCCATTATCTTTGGTCTTATAATCACCATCGTCTGCATTTCTTCCTTCTGTGGTTTGGTCCAGGATGCAGGTCCCATGTATGGCCATGCTATGACATAAGAGAGGGCTCAGCTGTGGAAAAATGTGACTGTCATAGCAGTTATTCCTTGCATCCAGCCATCATCACCTCTTCTCCTCTACTGCCACTCTTTCCCCTAAAACTGTTCTTCAGAGGAAGCAAACCAGCAGGCAGCCCCTGTCCCCATTCCATTACCAGAGCCACAAACCAGTGTGTCTATATCAGGACAAAGAGCTTACAACTAGGAACATTTCCTGCTGGAAGCTTTCATAGCTGTCCTGCAGCTTGTGTTTCTTTCATTTATTTAGGGATCTATTTTCAGCTTGGTATCTATTCGTGCTCTACCTAGGGCAGAACAAGGGTTTACTGGCCATCTGAATTTTTTTTTCCATGAGCATTGCTCATCAGTGCCCCTAGGTTTGTGTTTCACAGGATAGACTGCATGGAATTTCATTTGTACTTTAATAACCTAGTAAAATGACTAAGAGCTGCTACTATAGGTTTGCCCCTCCTGAAAGAATTTTAGCTTTCATTAAATAGTAGAATCTGTGACTTTTTTTTTTTAATGTAAAAAACTCATTATTTATTTTTCTCAAAGTGTTACATAGAAAACATCCTGGCTGAAGTATCTACAAATATGGCATTCTCTGATGTTCCTAATTTGTCTGTCATTAGTAATATCCTTTAGTAACCTCTGGCTAAGGCATTTTTCAGATATGCAGTTCTTCTGGTATCTTATTTACTCAGGACAGTTTAATTCAGAGGCAACATCTGGATTTCCATGGAAGCCAGCCTTACAGCTTAGCTGACTGAGGTACCACAGAGGTCAAGAGAACTGCTTGTGGTGATATTTTAGCTGTTATTGAACTTAGGACCTTCCTGCCTCCAAAACACTGTGTTGTAACTGTCAGACTTTCTCATCAAAAATCATATTCCTGGGGATGATCTTCTTTCCTTGGGCCCTGATTACATCCTTCCTTTTTCATGGTCATATTTAGGCCAAATTTATCTGTTCATTCTATCAGCCCTGCAGCACTGTCTTAAGAAATATTGCTTTGCTCTGCATTTGCTTCCAAATCACATTTCAGTGTTTTCTTCAGATGACAGACAAGGTTTGAAAGTATTCTTTTGGCCATTGTAAAATGATTTTCTATTCCCTGCATATTTCTAAGATGCACAGGTATTTCTTCATCTGTGATCATCTTGTGAAATCATGTCTTGTTCAGAGTGTTTTGAAGGCATAAAAATCCATCCAAAACAAAACTGTATTGTCTTCAGCTATTGTTTTTGTGTTAATTAGACATCTCTTTGAACAAACGGTGTGAACTCTTTAATAAACTTGTAATGAAAGAAATATTCAAAGCCTCAGTGATTAATGAGCAGATGTTAACAGGCAGTGCAAGCTTATGGGAAACCATTTCTAATAGTGATGTCAACGGAGAACAATTCACAGACATAATTACTAAAAAATTATCAGAGACTTCCTTGTCAAGTATTTTGTATGTTTATAAAGCTGTTGGTGACTCATTTTAAGCAGTCTGGGAGACTTATTTGATTTGGAATCGGGGTTTTATTATAGCTTAGCTGTTATGTAATAGTTTACTCAGACGGAATGGTCAGCTATTCTTCCATCTCAGCCTAGTCCTTATGTGTGCACTGAGATTCCTTGTAATTCTTTCAGCAAATCACATCTAAATACTTTTCCATACTTTGGAAATACAGTTCTCGTTAAAGCTGAGTAGTAGAACAGCCCTTTGCTTAATTACCCATTAGATTGTCTGCCATCCAGTATAAAGTTCAAATGCTGCAGTATTAGCCACCCTGCGCTGTTCAATTCCCTGTTCCATGTGCAGCAGCTCTCTCTGACATGCAAGCAGCCTCAGTAAATTTTGTCTGTGTTTGTTTTAGAGGCAATCTCATAGCAGGCAGGGTGCTGCCATTTATGAAAGGCAGGTGCAATCACTAATTTCTTAGGTGACAGCACAAACAGCAATTAATATTGCCTATCCCTCCAGTGTCATTAATGCTGAAGCAAAATAATTTGGATGTAATTTTTGCACTGGTGCTAAAATAACTTTTCAGTGAATTCACAAGTTTCTTTTTCCAAGACATTCCAGTACAATCAGTTATAGAATTACTTTTTTCTTTGATTGCTTCCTGTCATTCCTTCATATGAACTCCAAAACCCAAACTTGGATGTTGAAAAGGGCAAGTACAGCTGTCTTCCATTCCTGGCTCATCTCTGGGAGACTTTGAGGATTTTATGTAGCTGAGATGTACCTGGTATTTGTAGAAAGCACTGAGATTTTTGGACGTTAATACAGAGTTGTTGTTTTGATTTCTGTGTATCATGGTAATGACAAGCTGTGGCAGATGAAAAATGCCCATCAACATCATATTTAGATTTGCACTACCAAATTAGTGCAAAACCATACTAGATTTTGCCAACAAACCAAGATAGTTTTGGGCCACTGCTCTGTGAACTCTCTGTAGCAGACTGTTGGTACCTCTTGCCTAATTTCATGTTTTCTGATCTGCAAATATTATTTAAATGAAATTAAAATCGTCAGCTGTGGTCAAACCTGACACAATTTCCTGGAGAATTATTTTGCTGCACAAACACAAAAGCTTATCAGTACAAACAGGTTTTGTAAGCAACTCAGATCGTAATTGCTTTGGGACAGAAATAGCCTATATTTTTAATATGCATATCCAGCCAGCTGCTTTTGGTGCAGATGAGGCCCTAGTGCACATTCTCAGCCTGCAAGGAGCTTCAGAAAGATTTGTCAGAAAAAACACCTTCCTAGAGGTGGCACTGGTGGTTTGATACTCCAGATGTCAGAGTGCTCATCAGCACTCTGGAAGGGACTATTGCAACAGGGAGCAGAGATGTCAGAGTTTGACCCACTCCTACTCTGTATAAGAAACTCTTCTGTGTCTTAGAGAAGAAATGCCTCAACGAGTTTGGCTTCCAGGGGTCCCTAGGAGCCAGTAGGAGCTACATGCCTAAAACCCACTTCACAAATGCTCTGGGAGCAAGACTGAGCAAAGGACTTCCGGCTGGAACTTTTAAGGAAACTTCAGCTTTCTAGGAGATGATGGAGGTATTTTTAATCAGGAAGCCAGTGGATGAAGTGTTGTTCTCAGATGTACGGGTAGATCTGAAATTGCTCCTCTGATATTGGGACACCTGATCTTGTATTTCTCACTTGCTTTTTCTACCCTCACTACAGCCCATATGGCTCTGGTCCTGGGAAGATCCCCTCTCCTGGAGGAATTTTTTGACAGCAGATACAAAACTAGAGGGTTTCTAATCACCTTGGTGACCTCTCACTGCTGCAGCAATTACTCTGATTAAGTTTTATGAGGGGTGGTTCGAAAACTGAGAACTGGAAAGAGCCATTTGCATCCCTCTCTTTCAAATTCTTTAGTCAGAACAGACAATGTGACACCCTGGACCACCTCATCCCCAAGCTTCCTTGGCTCTGGGCTATACAGAACTCTCTTGTGCCAAGGAGAGGGTTTCTGCCAAAACAATGCCATGCAGGTGCTGGCTCCCTTTTACCTTCAGATAATTCATTCCAATCTGGTAACACACCTACAGCCCTTTGGGCTTGTGTCTAACACCATACTTCTGCAAATATATCAATGTCAAATAGAGATAGGACAGCAGAGACATACTGCAGTTTTTTCTCTTTGTCACTGTTTCTGTAGCATTACTGGGGAGATGTTTATCTGAACAACACTTGTCCTGGGAAACAGGATAGTGCCAGGATATTGACCTGGGAAAACAATTCAGTACAGAGAAACTGCCATACTTTTTCAGGATTCCTGTCAGCATGGAAGACTTGTGAGGCCTTATGGGGGCATCCAGAAGTATGTGTTACCTAAAGAAGTACCTTCAAAATTTGGATAAATGATCAAAAATAAGACTTGGAGAGTCTCCTAATAAGGCTGGGAGACCTCCTGCCTCTCCTGCTGTGTTCAGCTGAGGAGCTCCCTTTCCCAGGCTTCAGGCCACATGGGATGGCAAGATGGCCTTTGCAGCAGCCATGGCAAAACAGAAGCATATGGTGGGTCAAAGCACCTTTGCAGAGATCCCTCCTTACCAGCCCTGAAATCTCCCAGAGCACAGCTGAGTGGAAATTAAGCAGTGTGAAAATCTCCCTCCCCAAGAGCGAGCCCTGGCCACGTGCCATGGTGGGACAGGCACATTGGCTGGTTTGAGGTAAGTTACTGCAGGAGCTGAAGTGACCCAGCTGGGCAGCCCCAGGGATAGAACATTCTCAACTCTGTGTCCTCCAATGGCAATACCATCTGAGATGGAAAATTTGAAAATGGACGAGAACATTTAAAGGTTAAAATGTTATTTTAAGCACATAATGTTTTCTAAACTATTTATGTATCTAAGCTATACTCATTTATGGCATGATCAAGCAAGGTACCAAAGCCTATATTTAAGCATGCAAGAACTCTAATCAACTTCCTATTACATGGTCAGCATTGAGTGTCATCATGAAACTCAATTGAGCACTGCTCAATTCATGCTTTTAACTGGCTTTGGAAGGCCCATCTCTACACTGCTGAATCACATGTGAGTCACTCAATACAGCCCAAGCAAGCTTAAGTCTGTAATATTTATATGAATAGTAATTATCGCCTTTGATAGATCTATTAATTATAAAAATATTCTGCTATTTTTATGGAAAGGTGTAAACATCATGAAGTTTGGTGAATGGTAACAGCAGAAATATTTAGGGGTATAAAAGAGATGGAAGGAATGACGAATGACTCATGTATGTATAGCTCTGAACACCATAATTTTTGAAGTGACTTCTGGATAGGAAAGCTAAAATTGTTACCAAAACAATAAAATTCAGGGCTGGTTTTATTTTGAAAACCTTTGAAGTAACTCCCTTTTATATATTTTAATGTTTTTAAATCCTCAGCAAGACCTTCTGTAAATTTATTTTCAATTGTTTTTTGTCAGAAAAATTGTGGTGAGCTATAAGCATGTGTATGTAAAATGAGCAGTAATAAAATAACATTGTAAAATGCAAAACAACCTGAACAGCAGGTACTTTCCAGAAGTGTTTTTGTTACTTTTTGTAAGATATGCTTGGAGGAAAAATGAGTGTTGCAGTGTCCAAATGGCTAAAAAAGCAGACCCAGTAAATAAACCCTGTTTTGGACTGTTTGTATCTAGCTGGAGACTACAGAGCAGAGAAGGGAGGTGCTCTGCACAGGGACTGCTTGAACTTTGTAAAAGGAAAAAGAAGCTTTGGGGGTATCCTATGCCACAGAAAGAAATGTATGTCAGAGCTGTATGTGTCTGTATATTTATGTGGTGTGTGTGGGTGAGAGAGAGGGTCCTGGAAGCAGAAACTAAATGAGGGATGTGGTCCTGGAAAGAGAAAACTAGGGAAAGGCCAAAGAGCATTGCTGAGCTGGATCCAGCCCTGGGACATCACTCCAGCCAAGGAAGCTGTGAGTTAGATTTTTTTTTTTTTACATGCACATTTTTTATTACATTCTGAGTAATTTCCCACAACATTCCACATTTTTGAGCCTTTTCAGAAGGGGAAAGGGAGGGAGGCTTGAGAAACATCAGAACTTTTTTTTTTTTTTTTTTGAGAAATTCCAGATCTCTTGAGAGCATAAAGCATTTTTAAGGTTCCTTACCCGTATTTAAAAAGCTAATGATGACATAACCAAATAGACTATAAAGGAGCAGCAGCTGCTCAGTGAGAAGAAAACCGCAGGGGGCAGATCCTCTGCTGGCGATCGCTGGTGAAATTAGAGGCAGCCTGACAGATGTCAGCAGCTGAATGTTCCCAGCGATCAATAGAGGCTCTGAACGCTGTTTTTTCCGCCGGTCCGCGCTGCTGCGGGGCGAGCGGAGCGGAGCGGGGCAGGGGGAGCGGAGCGGGCAAAGGGAGCGGAGCGGGCAAAAAGGGAGCGGAGCGGGCAAAAAGGGAGCGGAGCGGGGCAGGGGGAGCGGAGCGGGCAAAGGGAGCGGAGCGGGCAAAAAGGGAGCGGAGCGGGCAAAAAGGGAGCGGAGCGGGCAAAGGGAGCGGAGCGGGCAGGGGGAGCGGAGCGGGCAAAGGGAGCGGAGCGGGCAAAGGGAGCGGAGCGGGCAGGGGGAGCGGAGCGCACCTCCCCTGGCGCGGAAAGGAGCCCGGGCCAGCTGACTCACTGCGATCGCACCGCCAGCGTGCGGGGCAGTCAGGGGTAAAGCACATTTCAAACACAGCCTCCCTCCTGCGGGAAGCACGGGGCCAGCCTCCCTGCCGCCGCCCCGTCCTGCCGGCAAGCACAGAGCTGCGGGTGAATCCCGCAATCCGCCCCTGCCCCGTGCCCCGGTGGGTGAGGCCGAGTCGTTCACCAAACACACAGAAGCGGTACCCATATCTGGGTTCTGCTTAGGTCGTTTTTGCTGCCTGTGATAATTATTTCTATTATTTGTCGTTGTTATGGTCTGTTTTTTTAAAGTTTGTTCCTACTGTTTTCACTTTTCAGAAGAGCTGGGGAAGGGTTACAGCCTGGGGGTGATGATGGTAAAACTCACTACATAATTTCTGAGTACTGTGGGAGATACATCCTCCCATCATAACATTTTTATGGCAAGTTTAATGTTCGGCTCATCTGGAATAAGCTGTGAGAGCCACACTACAGGAAGCTGTCAGGGTTACTGCCGATTTTTTATTCTCTTTGGAGAAGAAGAAAACACAGGCTTCTGTCCTCAGTGGATTCTGTGATTTGTGAAGCACTGAAAGAGATCAGATTTCTGCAGAAAAGGAATATCCAATGGGTAATTATTTGTGCCAATTCCAGTTCAAACATAAGCCTTTCTTATACAAATAGTTCATGGCAGAGCAAGAGGTATTAAGAAGGATGTGAGCTGTAACCAGAGTGGAGAGAATGCTAATATTTTGTTCGGACTGGGGTTTGGGAGGTGGGTTTATTGCTGTTTAGAATAAGAATCGAGAAATTCTGGAACAGTACTGTGCTTTATTTTTGTTCTGTTGTGAAATTCCATCCTTACAGCTCTGTATTTCTGTCCACACAGGAAACCCATTTTCTTTTCCAAATAGGCTAGACTCTGCATTTTATATGCTACCCCACATTGTGGGCACTGCAAAATGGTACCAACCCGAGAAGGCTGCATTGCCCAACCCTTTGCAAGCAAACTACTGGCAGGGGGGGAAAGGTGGGGAGGAATTTATTACTTCTTTTTAAGTGTTGCAGCCACTCTCTTCTGCCACATAGAGCACAGGAGGGGGCAGAGACATACTTCTGAGCCCCCTCTTTGTCCCCCCCCCTTCCCTGCCTCCTCTCTGAAGACTTGCTCCTGTGTTCCCTGGAGCAAAGAGGCTGTGATTCTTGGCAGACTTCATGTCAGCTACTCAGGTCAGGGGGAAGTCATTACTTCCTCCTCCCACACTGCTCAGTCGTGTTAGGTTAGGACAAGACTTTGCGAGACGTTGCCCAATATTTGCAATGTGTCTTTCCCATAAAGGAAGAAACTGAAATGTGTCATAAACCTTAAAATTCCAGAAAATGAAGCTGCTTCATTGATAGGTGAAAATGTACCATAATATAACAAATAAGGAATTTGAATATAGTTGTGGTTACAGCTCTCATCTCTGGGACTGGGGAGAGCTTGAATTTTCCTCTTGACCACACCTCAGGCTTGGATTTTTTGATTAGGCTGAGATGCTGTCTATCTTTGTTGTTGTTATTGCCCTTATATTTCAATAATTTTGAGGTAGTTAGCTCCCTTTGTTGTTAGATTCAAAAACTTTTGATGACAGAAGGGTCTTTACTTTCCCAGCTGAATAGAGATTACCCACCTGGGAAGGAGAAATGGGAGGCTTTCCTGTGTACTGAGTGCCTTTGTCATAAGGCAGCCCGAGACAGTAAATAGACCATTATTGTTGTAAGGCTCATTATTGTTGTAAGGCCTTATTTATTAAATACAGTTAGCAGTAGAACTACAATGACAGCAGTAAAACAGTAATGAGGATCTTTTGTCACAGAAATAACATTGGGATCTTGGCTGACATATTTAAAGGAAAAGAGAAAAAATGGACAGGCTAGTGGAAACATTACTGAGCCTTCTATCCCTAACCTATTTCTCTTAGACAACGGCATTCCCCGTTAATATATAATTATTACTATCTACTGTCTATTAGAAGAACTTAGTAATCTAGCAGCCTTTTATTTCTCATCACTGCTGTGCATAATGCAAGGCTCACAAGGAAGAACAACCACGGAAGAGCACACAGAACTCAGCTAGGGAAACACAGGTTGCCTGCTATGGAAAGGGAACTCTGCACTGGCATCATGATCACTGTAGACTCCTTCCCTTCAAAAAGAGATCCCCAATCTTATCAGTTAATAAAATTTTATAAGCTTGGTAATTTCACCACCTACCCCTTCTACCCTTAGAAAGTAGTGGAAGCTAAACGGGCTTTACAGTATGGTGGCCTAAATCCCTTCTCCCAAAATCCCCCTCTCCTTCCCCACCATCTTAAAGGAAAATTCCGGGTCCTGGTACAATATCAGACAGCAGATACCTGGATGCTGCAGACCAACACTGGTGGTAGTACCTGCTGCAGAGGAATTAACATTAAAATCTGGGGCTCTCATTTTTTCCATGAGCAAGGTGCTCCAAATCCAGCTCATGCCTGTTGCTAATACTGCCATGCCTTTCCAAAGCTTTCACACCAGAAGAATTGCAAGTGGGGACATTTCTGTATGTTGCCCACAGCTTCCCATTCAGGATACTCTGTCTTTTCCAGGTTATAAAGATTGTGTGTGCTGATGTTGTTCTGAATTCCTGGCAGAGCTGGCTGCCGTATCTGATGGTATGATCTTGCACTGGCACTGCAGCAGACTGGACTAAGCTTCCAATAATAAGCACTGACACTAACATAAATATTTGTGGTTATGCTTCCCATTTTTTCCTTATAGGAAGTGAGCTAAAATTTTGAAATACTTCAGTGACGTGATCAGTGGACAGTAGTGGGAAAAATTTTCTCCAGAACTTGATTTGTGATCAAAATAAGGAAAGAAGATCTGAAAGACCAGAAAATATTTTTGTTAATCAGGATATGGCACTTTACAACATCTGGATGTCAAAGCAAGTGTTTTGAATTCAATACTATTAACATGTGTCACATAAATGAATTTTTCTCCTTCAGAGATGATTGGGTGGTTACAATTTTTGGCAATGGTTTTGCAGTCTGTTGCTTACATTACCTGACCCATGGTCTGTTTGTCTTATGATGTCTGTGGGAAAACAAAACAAAACAAAACAAAAACCAATTCCCCCCCTCCTTCCCTCTCCCCAGTCCTGAAATAGCTCAGGACCCAGAAAAAAGCTCTAGGACTGAGTCTCATCCTCTCAGTGAACCATTCTGACCGGAGGGTAACCTCATGGGATTAATGCTGCTTTTGTGTATGACATCATGTAACACCAAACAAAAAAGTATCTGATTCTTCTGAAAATCAAAGAGACGTGATTAAACAGAATATAACAGCCTGGGAATACAGAAAAGAAAGTTTGAATAAAAGGTCAGAGAAAGATCAGGCATCAGCTCTCGCTCTCTGCAAAATGATAAAACTAACAGGGAGTAGTGACTCAGCTTCCCCTGATCAAAAAGCTCTTTTCTTTGCAGTGTAAACAACTGTAGTCGGGGTTCTTGAAATCCCAGACTGAAACATCAACCAACGCTGGAAAATAAGATTCCCCAGAATGCCTTCCCTATCCTAGGCATAACTTGTGGCTGATGTTTCAGGGGATTTTATTCTCTGTGACTGGGATTCACTGTCTAAAAGTGGCTGCTGCATGAGTAGAATGGAAAAAAGTTTTGTGTGTGGACTGTGACCTCAAGAGTGTGAAACAAATATTTTGTTTCAAATCATCCCTTAACCCATTTCAGCAGTAAATTGAGTGACCAGTATTATAAACCAAGAAAAACGTGGGGAAGTGTGGCTTTGGAGGAATGAATAAAAAATGAAGCTAACAAAGAATAACTCTTCCAAGCTAAAGCTTAGTGTCTAATTTTTGCTGAATAACTTGTTTTGAAGAGTATGAGACTCCTGCTCTTGCCAGGTCCCTGCAGCTAGATTTTATGGCTACAATGAACAAGTATGCATCTGTGTAAATGCTCTTTAATTTTCTTTTTACATCATATTTACACTGCTCAGACAGTAAAACTGCCGAATGTTTTAATTAGCACTCCCATGGCCATGAAGCTGTTTGAAACTTTCAGGCGACCTGAAAAGGCTGGCACACCAATAAAGGCTGCAGTCGCTCGATGCTGACAAAGGGGGCGAGGTGTTTGAAGTGCACCAGTTGTATTTGCTTTGGGCCGGGGACCTCAGCCCTGACACCCCGCGCGCAGCCCCGACGCGCAGCGCGGGCAGCGTTCCTTGGACCGCTGCATCCCACGGGAGCGGGGAACGCCTCTCAGGAGCCTCGCACTGCTCTGCGTCAGCTCAGGCTTGCAAAGTCAGGCTCAGGGAGGGCAGGAGACTGTTCCTGCTCCTAGGTGGTTTTGCCAGAATTTGTCACCTGTGGAAGCAGAGATTGGGAAAGTTTCGCTCTCAGCATTTTCAGAAATTCTCCAGGGAGGTTATTAAGAAGAAATCAAGTAGTTTGAATGGCATGAAAGCTTTCTAGGGAATCCTTGTTTTTGTTAATGCAATTTTAATGTAATTTGCATAGACTTATAGAATAAATGAGGCTGGAAAACACCTCGGGAGGTTGTATAGTCCAACCTCATTAAGAACGGTATTTCACATGTAAATGCGGAGCTGATAAAACCTGATGGCTGCAGAGTATCTCCTGTCTTTGTTTATTGTAGAAGCATACAACTGTGCAAACTCTCTAACATTGGCCTTTCAATCCATTTCAGCTCCAATCCAACCTGTGGGGCAGAGAGCAGCTCCTCTGTGGTGTTTGGGCTCTCCTCTGTGGTGTCTGGGCTCTGCCAGGACAGCTACTCATCATCAGAGGACCGACTGTTCCACTGGAAGGAAGCTGCAAGAGATGCTCCAATGCAACCGCTCTGTTGAGGCAGGACCAAGAATCTCAAAGCTGTGTGGGCTTGCTGTGTCTGCAGTGCACACATTTGTCCCAAAGACCTGAACTGAAACCGTGGATGGTGCTCTGGCTGTTTATAATGTCCCTTGGAACTTTCATAGCTCAGATATCAATCTGACAAGTGATTGCTCTTAGCTTGGACTCAGCATCCCCCTAAAGACCAAAGGACCAGTCCTTCAGTTGGTGTTGGAGGGAAAAAGTAAAATGTTGGGACAGAGCAAGTAAATAAGCCCAGGGACTTGAGAAGGTTGTTTAAAAAGATGAGAATTTATTAAATGTATAGTTCAAGTGAGTACTAGAAAAGGTATGACAAGAAAAAAAAAAAAAGAGGAAAATTGTATGTAAAAAGAAAGAAGATGATAAGTAGTGGCAAAAAGCCAATTTCCCTCATGTTTCTTCAAACAAAAAAGAGATGCTTAGAAGGATGCATTGTACTGCAGGGGGTATTTGTCACTTCTGTGTATGAAGTGTCATAAGGGGGAGATATGGTGTGAAGAGCCACAAAGAAAAACCTGAAACACTCATCTTCTGTAGCAACCACAAGTTTCATGAACATCACATTTTTGGTAGTTTGGATTCTCAAGTTCTAATGTAATTGCATTGCTCTCTCAGAATTCTGGTTTGAGGTCAGCTTCTGATTCTTGCCATCTTGTGGTGTGGTGCTGCACTGCGACATCCCTCAGCTCCTATGCAGATACAGCAGATGAAAAACAATGTGCTTTCATAAGGGTCTCACCAAAAAAAAAAAAAAAAGACCCTTTCTTTGATGATTCCTTTCTATAATTTGCAGTATTTTTCCTGTGTCTAGGTCTTCATTTAAATTCTGTTTCTCTCTTTGTTTCCCCAGTTCTTAGAAGGAGTCCAAACTATTCCCAGTCTGGAACCTGAGACTGACAGAAATGACCTCTGTCCAAATCTCTTTTTGGCCTGAACTCTTTGGCCATTTCCTTCTTTCAAAGCCACAGAGTCTCCACACACTTCTAGAAGCTGTTCTTGGATTTTAAATACTCCATCATAGTCTGCACTGTATCTCAGACACTCATTTACCAGAGCTAAGACCATTTTTTAAAAATAGTCCTTTAGGAGGGAGCTGTACAGTTCAAATTCCTGTCCTCCGACCTCTTTTATCTTACCCTTCCATCCTCCCCAGGACTCTAGATCTTTAAGCAGCAGATAGTCAGAGGAGAGGTGGCAGATCTCTGGAACCCACAGGCTTTAAAGGGAACCCCTATACTCTTGCAAATGCTCTTTATTGCAGCAGTTCACATCCAGGAGCCAAGCCCCACAGAGTTACCACAGGTGTTTCCTATTTTTAATATCCTAAGTATCGGGCATGTGTGCTATTAGTGACATGCTTTTATGCTTCAAGGTGCTGGAAAATGATTAATGTGCAAGGGTGTCCACTGCCAGCATCTGATCCAAGTTCACTGACTCTCAGTTAAGTGGTTAGGAAAAGCCATGTCTTGTGCAGTAGTTCTGTCTCAGCAAGCTTCCTCACTGAGAGGTCTCCACGGAAGACATCTGAGGCTTTGCTGACTCTCAGTTCATCTCAAACTTTTCCAATCACAGTAAGAGTTGAGTGATTTTGACACTGGGGTCCTCTCTCTCCCAGTTTGCCAGAATGATGACTTCATTCTGGGCTTGAAGAACTTGGAGGTCAGTCAAAAAGATGTCTTGCTAACTGGCTTACCTAAGGCTGGCCAGCTGTGGCTGTCCTTGCTATCTGATAAGCCTGGGACCCAATAAGAAAGAACCTGTGTGTAACAAATCTGCAGGGGCAGTAGTCCTGCTTAACAGGATTCCAATAATGACTTTAGACTTTATTTTCCCAGTTATATTATGAGGAGAAAAAAAAATATCCTCAGGTGTCTTAGTTTGTAGACGTGGTTGCAAAAAGGTGTAACAGAGGGAATAACAAAATGGATGAGTTAAAATTAAAACAAAAAAGAAATAAATTCAAACTCAAAATTCATATCAAAGTTTCTTTTGTCAAGGTTTCATTTGTTTGCTTGCTTGCTTTAAAAAAACCCAACAAATCAAACAAACAACAACAAAAATACCAACAACAAAAACCCAGAACTGAGAGCCACTTGAAAGCATGAATAAAGGCTTCTTTGCTATAGCATTTTGATCAGAATCCACAAGCTTTATCCAGATACATGAATTTGCACCTTTTTGTTTATCTTTAAGAGGATTTAAGAAAGCTTGTGCTGTTCATTGTTGGAGGTGGAATGTAAAATCAGAGAATGAATCATAGAATGCTTTGGACTGAAAGAGACCTTCAAGATCATCTGGTTCCAACCCCCTGCCATAGACAGCAACACCTTCCACTAGACCAAGTTTCTCAATGCCTAATCCAGACTGGCTTTGAACCCTGCCAGGGATGGAGAATCCACAACTTCTCTGGGCAACTTGTTCCAGTGCCTCAAAGTATACTGTGCCTTGCATTGTCTGATATGTAAAAAAAACCCTCGAGTGCTAGTAGATGACCTGAGGAGAATTTGAAGAGGTTTCACCAATGTTTTTGTTTTCGGGAAATGTTATTTTACTTGCAGCAGGTAAGAATTTCAGCTTTGGTAAGGTTTTCCATCCTTTTTTAGGAAAAAGTTTGTTACCACTATTTCTGACTTAAAAGGTGCAGTGCAACAGCAAAGGACAGAGACAGCAACTCCTCCTGTCCTGCCAGGGGCAGTGAGCTCTGTGCTAACTGATCAGAGCCATGCAGACAGCAGGAGCTGCACAGACTGCAAGCATGATGAAGATATAAGACTTTGTGCATGCCAAAGGGAAAGCCTGAAAAACAAAAGGACTGTGGGTTGTCTTCCCATCACATCCAGGGCTGCGCTTGACAGCCACAAGGGCTAAGAGTGCCCTGCACTCTCAGCCTGCCTCAATACAGATCCAGGATGTTCAGTACTGTCCATCTTCTTCCTACTTCTACCTGCTTGTTGTTTTTTGGGTGTTTTAATTGTATCTGTAAATGTTTGCTCCTAGAGAAGGCTACTCAGTCTAGGGGAAGGCAAAAGTAGAGTATAGGAAATGGTGAAATAAAACCCCTCCTCACTCAAATGTCCCACAGACTCCCAACAAGACATGGCTGCTTGATAATACATGCTAGAAGTCTGAATCATAACACACACTCACCAAAAAAAAAAAAAAAACCAAAAAAACCAACAAAAAAAAACCAAAAAAAAACCCCAAGAAACAAAACCCCAAAAACTAAAAAAGAGTGGCACATAACAAAGTGTGAAAGAGTCAGAGATAGAAAAAAGGCCAACAAAAAGGAAAACAGAAACCATGTTAAACACTGGTTTCCTCTCAAGAGTTTTGACTTATATCAGGGGGCCAACAATGAGTATATCACATCAGGGACCCTTTTCACCTTGCCCAAAGTAATGAGCTCATGTTTGTAGTTTGCCTAACACTTTGTTTTCAAGCCAAGAGTATCAGATTTACACTTGAGTAACAAATTGTTACAATGTGGGAAGAGGTTATGGACAAAGTACAAATCCGTGGGATGCTTTAACCATCTATGATTTTGTTTGTTAGACCATGTAATAGAAAAGAGGTAATCTTGAGCACCATAACCCCTAAAGGGGAAAGATGGAATGCTGCAGTGCCATTCAGCCCCTGACACTTCAGGATATTTCATTAATGCAAAACAACTATAGATGTATTGAAGAATGCCTTCAGTTAGCTCATTTGCTTTGTGATGTTTCTCATTTTAATCCTGAGTAAGCTGAGTTTCGAATGTTTTGGGGAAAAACACACTGGGTACCTTCTTCCAAAACAAATATTTGACTTTTCTGCTCCTTGGTCAGATGAAGCACTGAAAACAAGCTCCAGCTATTGCTTTCTTTGCAGGCAGGAACCTTTGGATGCAACTGATGAGTGTATGTGTGTTTTCCCTGCTCATCCCACTTGTCTACTCTCATCTACCTGCTTCATTCTTCAGTTCTCTGCTAAACCTTGTAAAACTTAAATTAAAGGAGCACTTGGACTCAAGTGAAGACTATAAAGTTGTTTCACGATAGATCAGTAGATCCTATTTGATAATCCAGCATTCATTGCCTCTATATATCTGCAGCAACTTTTAAGGAGCAAGAACCACTATTAGGTCTCCAAGGAACACTTTGAAAATTTTAAGAATATGTTTTAGGTATGAACTGTGACATGATAAGCTCTCTCCTTGTTTTCTGCCTTCGCAAACATGATATGTATTATAAAGGATATTGAATTAATTGACTTAGCATCTGTTTCTGCAAATACTTTTTGCTATACAGTTGTATTGGTTTAGGGACACTGCTTACCTGTGTACTGAAACTTCTTTCTTACATGGTTTTATTTTAATTAGTGATTGGAGATTGTTGCTGTAAATGCATGAAAACATGAGTCACTTTCTTCATTTTTTAGTTTGAAAAACCCATCTCTAATCCTGTCTCAGAAAATCTTAAAAGATAATTATTTTGTTTTGTGTCTTTATATACTGGAAAATGTTTAAATCAATGGTCCCTCCTCTCTCTCTCTCTGTCTCCTCTTCCACCCCTCTTGCATGCTTTCTCTCTTGATGTCTTATTAAACAGGCAAAGGGAAGGGAAAAATGCAGGGCTTGAAGGAAAGTCTCAAAGTCATGAGGTACAAATCCTCTTTCCATATTCTTTCCCTGCTTCCATTCCCCCAGGGCCCTTGAAGGCAAAGATAAAAGTATCTCAGATGGCCAACAAAGTGTCTCTGCTTGATTTTACTGAAAGGGAGAGCATGAGACAAAACAGACTGCAGTGTGATTGCCATTTAAACTAGCTATAGAAAATTGTGATGACAGTCTGAGTTAATTAATAAATCATTATTACAATTTCATATATTAATATTCTAACTGCAATAAAAAGTCTACATATCTTTGAGAATACTGCATAAGCCAAATACTGCTTTGTTACAAGTCATTTAACAGATTATTTCCTTCTGTGAACAGTACTATTCAGAGGACAATTTAATGCCTCAAGGGAGAAAATGTATATTTCTACAGTTGTGCCATAAAGGACAGATTTCGGGAAGATTTCCTGAGTTTAGCTTCTTTGCTGCAGGTTCAGAAGGCTTTTTTCATTTCTCTTCTGAATTGACCCAGTGACTCTTGTGGGGCATTGAATAGAGCAGTGTCTATTGTAATTTATTTGTTATGTTCAGTAGGCAGCACTTGACTTAAGGAATTAGTAAAAGCAGCAGGGTATTCCTCATTTCCACCTGGTGAAACACCCTCCCTGTCCTGCTTTTCCCCACCTTCCTCTTCCAAAACCTCTCCCCTCTACTGTCCCAGGCATTTCCCTCCCATGCTCCCGAAAAATCCCTCTGTGTCTTTCTTTGGCTTCAAAGAGATGCTGGAGGTGAGAGAGGCTTTGTACTGAGCTGGGCGGCTCTGCGATAGCAGCTCAGTGCTACTGATGATGTATTTTGATGATGTGTGAATCACACACAAAAATAAGACAAAGAAGTGCATTTTTCGGTCCACTGGAAATACTTTATGTAGCTTGAAATTCAGTGTTCCAGTGAGTGATCAGATACATAAATTTCAAATAAATAAGTAATCAAAACTCAGTAAAACCAACCCAGAATTATTTTTTTTTTATTCTTCAAAGTTTCACTTCAGTTTATTTTGTTAAAATTGTTTACCAATAGGGGCATGAACTTGAAGGGAATTTTTAACCCCCTGAAACCGAATATTTTATTACCTTTATGCTTTGCACAGTGCTGCCTTGAGATAAGCTGCTGAAAGCTGGACCACATTTTCAAGGTTATAAGGGAGCAAAATGTTTATTATAGTCTTAGACTGCTACATTTAATTTGACTTGCAAAATGTTCCACAGTGTTAGATACAAAATACTAAAGAAAAGTGAATAACATTTGCTTCTTGCAGGTATATATTAGCCTGTATTATACTGCATGCTGTTCTGGCTAGATTGCTTCTGGTACCTGAGATAATTCATTAAAGCAGCCTTGAGTATCTCCCTAATCCATCAAGAAAAGTTATTTGAGGAGCAGGCTGAGATCTAATCCTCTTCTCTTACTCCTGGAACAATTGGAGATTATTCCATGGAATTACAGTAAAACTAGTGTGAAGTATCTTCTCTGAGGAAAAAAAACCTGGCCCAAGGTTTGGGAAATATTTGGGTGAAGTCTCAAAGTGAAGGGCACCATATGTATCTAATATTATATGGTGAAACGTAAATATATCACTGCTGCAGCACTCAGCACTTCGGTCACAGCTCCCTATTATAATGTGCCAGGAGGCAGTGGAGGTAGGCAGCCCTTTCAAGAAAACGTTTCATCCCTAATCCTGACTCTCCCTGCCTTCCCTCTTTATTGCCCAGCTATTTGAGTGAGTTGTAGCCGTGACAAATAACATGTTTGGGTCATTGTTAGCTGAATGCTTTCGAATGGGTTTGTACTACCAGGCTAATAAAGTTACCACCACTAAGAGATTTTCCAAATCAGCTTTTCTCAGGATGATGTAAAAGTCTTAAGGATGAGTGGCAAAAGAGTTTTCTTTTATAATGAAGCAAAAAGAAAAATTATGCCAAAATTTTCTTGTTAGTGGAAAAAAAAATAAGATTTCAGGTAAACTTCTGCCCCATGCAGAGCAAATTGAATTGCAAAGTTGTTTCACAGCAAAAAGAAAAATTATGCCAAAAATTTCTTGTTAGTGGAAAAAAAAATAAGATTTCAGGTAAACTTCTATCCCATGCAGAGCAAATTGAATTGCAAAGTTGTTTCACAGCCAAATAAGGCCTGCATCATAAACCCGTGAGAAATACTGACCTAGCAAAGAGAAATTATTCTCATTTTGGTCTGTCAATAGTAAAATAGCATTACATGAGTCATTATCAACATGTAACTTTACCCACATGATGCCTCTGGTTTTGTTCTTGCTTGGCCTCTGACTTCACTGCTTCCCTGGGAAAAAGTGAGGGAAAAAATTGCTTTGTACTTCCTCAGCTATTAGAAAATAAAATACTTGACTTTTTTTTTTTTTTTTCCACTCAGTGAGACCATGATTGGCTTCTGTTCCTAGCCCTGCAGAAGAACTCCGGGGATACCCACACTTTCTCTTCTTGCATGGAAAAGAAGACTCTATTTTCAACCACAAAAAATTCACACATGATGATTTCATATGAAAATAACCTAAACCATAGGACCTTCCTCATTCTAAGGTGTTATGTGTGCAAATGGGTTGTATGCCAATGATTTCTTTACTGAGAAGAAAACTTTAGATCATCTGTCTCCAAGAGAGAATACTGCAGATTGACAATATTAAATTTCTTTAAGAGGTGAAACAAAATACATGGGCTTACAGAAGGATTAGAAAATTATATCCCAGCTGGAAAATTTTATGGCTACAGAAAAAATTGTGGGAGTGAAATACCAGTATCATAAAATAAATAACAGGAAATATGGTAATTTATGTGATAGAGAAAATTGTCACTTTCAGAATTGCCAGAAAGTCAACAGCATTTCACCCATTTGACTTCAGAAATGAACTTAGACCTCAGAGGCTTAAAAATATATGAAGAGAAGTGAAATGAAATAAAAGCTCATGATTCCAATAGGGATTTACAAAGAAGAAAGCAATCTGTGCTAAAGGAGTTTTATAGAAGTTGGGAATGCATGTAATCATAATTTAACTTATTCCTGGAAAGTGATTTAGAATATGCCAAATAAATTAAATTCCATTCTGCAAGATGAGCAATTAATGGGGCTCCTAATTCAGAAAGCATCACAATTCAGAAATGGTCTTTAAGCCTGTTTAACCTTAAGCATATGTTGAAAACCCACTGAATTCAGCTGGAAATTAAACACAGTAAACAAGAGGAGGTCGAGCATGTCTACTCAGTAGTTTGCATTACTAATGCTTTATATTTCTGGAGATCCTTGCACCTCACGAGGAGAAGGCATTTCACAGATATTGGTGTCTAGCCAGCGCAGTTCCCATCTGACAGGCTCAGAGCTGGACAGGAGATGCAGCAAATCTCGGAGAGAGCCCCAGCGCAGCCACATGGGACACGGGACAAAGGAGCCATATCGCATCCAATGGCCTTGCAATGGCCAGCAATTGTTACCCACCCTCAGCCCATAAGGATGAACCCACCGCTGCTGATTTCTATTTTAGGTGCCGTGGAATGCTGCGGTCACGCTGATACAGACTGCTGGCTAGTGCTAGCCCAGCATGTAATGACAGGGACTGCATGTATAGCAGCGATAGCGGCCACTGGGAAGCAGTTGCTGCAGGAATGTTGCTTCTGCCCTGGCGGTTGCTCTAAAGCCTGTTAGAAGCTGCATTTTCCCCATTTCGATCCTGACATTCGTGTAATTTTAGCTTCTACTTTTTGGCAAATACCGCTGTGTATTTTTGGCTCACCCCTGAGTTATCTGAAGCAGAGCAGTGTGATTCCAGGCAGAAGAAGGCAGAATTGTCTCAGAATAACAAGCAGATTTTTTTTAATGCAGTGCAAATGTTTCATACATTATTTTTGCATGAATCAGACATTTATTTTCTAAAGGAAGACAGGGTGGGGGGGGAGGGCAAAATCTTTTACTTAAATCCTCTCATAGTTCATTGCTGAATATCAGCTTCTAGAGACAAGGCAATGTATGCTAGGCTTCTTGGTTATTGTGCTTTTGGAGATTAGCTGGTTTGAGTCATGAGGGTGTGTTACCTCACCCCAATTACAGAACTCCAGCAGAAATGGTAAAAACAGACAGCATGAAAGGGGACTTTTCCAGCATTCATGGGATATTCACATGAGCTGCATAGGCAGGATGAAATCATGCAGCTGCCAAGGAACAAAAGCAAGTAGTAGAAAATGAACAATTATGAAATAAAAGGAGTCCTACAAATGCTAGAAGATGGAGACTGACTTGCTTTTATGCTGTGACCTTTCTTTGTGTTGTACTTGCCACAGTAGTACTCTACTGACGAGATTGCACCAACCAAGCCTAAAAAATGACTGACTGCCAAGATAATTCAAAGAATAATGAGGTTGCAACAACTGCAAAGATGCAAAGAAAACTGATGTCAGTTATCTCTTCACAGAGCTCAGCAAGAAGGAATCAAATGCTTAGTCTTTAAAATGAGTGGGTTTAAAAATTGAGACCACAGTTTAGCTTATCAGGACATGCTGATGTACAGGATTATGCAGAAGTCACATGGTTGAGTCTTTGCTTATGTTTAATTTTGTGAAATTTGTTCTGCAGCACATTATATCATTTTTACTCTGAAGGGAGAAAACTTACCTTTAGCAGAGGACTATATGAATTAAACTTTTAAAGTGAAAGGAATGAGAATAGTAAGTGCAGCTTTCTAATATCATAACTATCGGGACTCGGTTGCGACTCGGATTGAAAGACTGCAGGAGTAAAAAAAATTAGGAAATCTCCTTATTATACTGTATGTGTTAAACAGTCCCTGGACCCTAAATGCTGGGAGAGGATTTCTCCTTACAACAGATGTGCAAGGTCAGGGAACAGTGGTAGGATTGGCCCCCTCCCAAACTCTGGCCATCATGGGCAATCCTAGAAAGGTCAAGAACTACCAGTATATATTGATTTTAAAGGGCCAGCTTTAGAGAGAAGGGAAATAACACCACATGACTATGATGCCTTAGAGAAATATCCCCTTTGCATGAATCCCTAGGGAGTGCAGAACACTATTGCTGCAGTCCAAGCTGTCACAGTGTAGTCCTAAAGGATTTTTTTCTGTCCCTGGATGAATATTGATGAAGATCAATCCCCACCTGTATTGCTTTGTTTCTTAATCTCAGTTTTATTTGGAATCTTATGATACTGACTCTCATTCCAGGTGCAGGAATCATGGTATTGTCTGAGGACCTTTGCTTTCATTTCAAGCACTCTACTATATTAATTTGCATAACCGATAGGCTGTACCAAGTACTGTGCCACTGAATAAAGGTGTGGATCACAAACATGAAGTATCTCAAGGGCAGGCTTTTAGAATCATCGCTTGTGACATAGTATTAATGGAATAAGTTTCTCAGCTTCTCTCATCTTTTTTGGGAGCTCTCCAAAACACCTGTCCAGCTGCTGAAGAAGACAGGAATCTGTCATTTCATCCATGCTTTGAAATCCCACTTCCCAGCATTCTAACAAAGTCAGTACCTGACAAGGAGAATTATGTGTCTGATCTCCAGCAACAGTACTGCAGGAACTGTGGGTGGGAAGCAGAGGCTGCTGTGGTGGAGTCTGCACTGTAGAACCTGCTTGGGTTAAAGATTTTCTGTAAGAATAGCCTTTTTCCCTCACCAGCCTACTGGTTGTTTGGAGTTTTGCTTCATGCTTGCAATAATACAGAAAAACATGTTGAGCTGAGCATTTGTGGGAGGCATGGGGAGAGGAGTTGTCTGAAAGAGTAATTTTAAAATATCAAAAATAAGGTATCACATGCAATGAACACAAACATACTGATAAAAGCTCTCGTAATTTCCACAACTGATCTCATGATTTTTCGAGCTTAACTCATAATTTTCAGGTTTTTAAAAACTGACAGTATATATTCCTTTATTATGTACCCTGACATTTTCTCCACTGGGTGCTTGTATGAGAACAAATCCAATACACGGTATGGAGTACGAAGCTTTCAAATATGGACCAGAAAAGAGACAAAGAGGAGCTACTGAAGGTATGAACTCCTCATTAACAATTTGACCATGACTGGCCTTACATATGAGAATTTCTTTTTCAGGGTCATGACTGGACCAGAGTTGGAGAAATGACACTGGCCTATCAAAAGAGTCCTGGACATATTGTCAGGGTTAGACCAACACTACTTTGATTCCTAGCTGATGCTTAGAAGCAGCAATAACAACAACCTCAAAAAAATGGACTGGTCTATCTGTAGTGCCTGTCAGCAGTTTATAAACACCATACTTTGCCTCAAACTTTTTACCCCTTTTTGTATTACAGCTTCACCCCAGTGGCTTTGTATGTTCAGTAACCTAAAAAAAACCCAAACAAAACAAACAAACAAACAAACAAACAAAAAAAAGCCGTCATGAAAAAATAATGCTATTTAACGAGTTACAGCCTGAGCCATACGATCCATGAATAGCCATATGTCTGGGGAGATGACAGGTCTAAGTGATGAGCCTTGTTGCATGTGCACACCATTCCTTGGGAACCTATCGCTTTGATTTAAGAGGTACGGTGTGCTTGGCTTGCTCCTCCCAACATGTGCTAATGGTCTGTTTTTTCTGCTGTAATACATTACTTAGCAGTTCATACTAATGTTTTGGAGGCAAATTGCTCGCCCATGTTTTATATTATGGACACTTGTTCGGGTCTGGTTCTGCGAGGAGCTGTGTGCTTTCAACTGACAATTAAAACCATGCTAATGGGAGGCACACTACGCTTCCCAGATGTGCAGAGCAGGTCCCCTGGTGCAGACAGTGGGGATACTCTCCAAATGTGGGACTAATCCCAGTGACTCATTAGAGGCACTGCACCAGATTGTCCAAGCACATAGGAGGAGCTTAGTCAGGAACCAGAGTGAAAATTTATTTATTTATTTATTTGGCTGAGCACAGCCTAATTCCCATCTCTCAGTAACAACAAGGAAAATGTTTAGGTCTCAGCTTTTCTAGTGCTCATATGATATGTATTTAAAACTCTGGAAGTTACCCATAAAACATCACCTTCTTCGTTCTATACTTTTTTTCACATGCCCATATTGATGGGATAGTGTATTTTACTATTCATTGATGTGTTATCTTTTGGTAACGTATAAGCAAATTTTGAGCTCCCTATCATTGCTGTGTGTGAGTTAACTCAGACCCAAGAGAAGTAAGTACAATTCCATGCTGCTTTATGTATTGGTGGCTTTTTTCCCAGGCTGTGCTGGATCCAGTAATTAAGAAATAAGTACTCAAAAAGGAAAGCACTGTACAATTACTTAGTTAAGTAATTTGGAAATAGCTCCATGCTGGCTTGCACTTACTCTGGGGTAACATTTGAAAAGCCCACACACCGAAAGAAATTAGGTCTTTTTTAGGTTCTTGGAACATAACTTATCATAGAATCATAGCATAAGCTGAGTTGGAAGGGCCCACAAGGATCATCGAGTTCAACTCCCAACCCTGCACAGTATGCAAGAGTCACAGCATGTGCCTGAGAGTGTTGTCCAAATGCTTGAACTCTGTCAGGCTGCCTGGTGCTGTGATCACTTCTCTGGGAAGCCCATTCTGGTGCCCAACCATCCTCTAAGTGAACAATCTTTTCCTGATATCCAACATAAACCTCGCCTCTGAGCTTCAGGCCATTCCCTCAGGTCCTGTCACTGACCACAAGAGTGAAGAGACTGGTACTTGCCCCTCAGCTTCTTCTCATGAGGATGCTGAAGACTGCAATGAGGTCTCTGCTCAGCCTCCTCCTCTTGTTTAGACCTCGTGTGTCTCCAAAACAAAAGCTGGAATGCTGGTTTTTTTCATCATCATGCCTTATATGGAATCATAGAATCATTAAGGTCTAAGATTGAGTCCGTCAATCAACCCAACACTGTCATGTTCACACTAGACCATATCAGCAAATGCTGCTTCCACACATGCTTTTTTGAATGCTTTCAGGTATGGTGACTCCACCACTTCCATGGGCATCCTGTTCCAATTTCCAAAAAGACATTTTTCCTAATATCTAACTTAAACTCCCCTGGCACAACTTGAGACCATTTTCTTTCAATCTGTCACCTGTTACCTGTGAGAAGAGACTGACCCCAACCTGGCTACACCCTCCTTTCAGGCAGTTGTAGAGAGGGATAAGATCTCCCCCCAGCCTCCTTTTCTCTGGGCTAAACACTCCCAGCCCCTTCAGCTGGTCCTCACAGAATTTGTGCTCCAGCATCTTCCCCAACCCAATTGCCCTTCTCTGGACTTGCTCCAGCCCCTCAATGCCTTTCTTGCACCCAGAACTGGACACAGCACTTGAAGTGTGGCCTCACCTGTGCTGAGTACAGGGAGGACAGTCATTGCCCTGGTCCTGCTGGTCACACTATTGCTGATACAAGCCAGGATGCCATTGGCCTTTGGGGCTACCTGGGCACACACTGGCTCATGTTCAGCCACTGTCAACTAGTACCCCCAGGTCCTTTTCAGCTGGGCAATTTTCAGGCACTCCAATTCTGTATTCTCTAGCTCTCATCTCCATGAAAAAATGAAGCTTCATCATGCTCTCATTACCAGTGAAGAAAGCTAGGATCTATATAGGGAAGCAGCTAACTCTGTTGAAAATAAATTAAAATCATTATTTGAATGGTTTATTGCTGGATCACGCTTTTTGCCCAAGAGCCATAAGGGGGGAAAAAAAGCAGAGCAATACCTGGCAGGTACAGTGACTTGGTTGCAGTGCAAACTTTCACAAGAGTAATAGACAAAGAGATAGTAGTTCACAAGAAAGAGATTGCAGATGATTTTTTCCTGCTTGATAAATAAAAGCTTGTCAGAAAAATCAAATAAGTAGTAAATACAATGATTAGAATAGGATGGAAATTTATCTCCTATGCACTAAATATCCTTTACTTTTTGCATGAAAGCTAGTTTGAGTTTAGTGTAGGGAAATAGCTATGTGCAGAAATTATGCTGGCCATGCAGTGCCACAATGCAACCCCTCAGCAGACTCTTGCATTGATTTTTAATGCATAGATATTATGGAAGAACATATAGATGATTCTCATCCTATACTAATATGTCTCACCTTTATCCTCCAAGAAATTTAAAACATGATTGAACACTTTTCTCTGAAACCATTTGTCATTCTATTCTGGAGCATCTAACTCTGTTTCTAGTTAGGGTTAACAGTAATATTGAACAGTGTTACTGAAATTTCATAAGAAAAGGTAGCCTGGAAATATTTCCTTACTGTTCTTAAGAAAATTCCACCTTAAGTTTGCAAGTCCAAGAAATATTGGGGGTTCATCTTTGTTAAGAATTATTGAAGGTTTTTAGGGTTTTACTATTAGAAAAAAAAAAAAGGATTCAAATTACTGGAAAAGCTTTGGCAAGTGTAGCAAAAAAAAAAAAAAAATTCAGTGAATTCTGAGTTTTAGATGAATCATCTTGTACCATTCTTGTGCCAATTCCAGAAGGAGTTTCAGAATGAGTCTTGGTTCTGGTTCTAATGCTCTTAAAAAAAAAAAAAATATATATATATATGTGTGTAAAGTATACACAGACTCCCTCCTGCCATCACACATCATGTGGTTTATCCAAATCTAAAACTGACAAGCAGTAGTATGCACCTTCATATTACATTCCATCTGATGGGCGCCAGTGAACTGGACACTGTTGTGTCTGTGTCTGCTGTGGCTTTAGCTCCCACAGATAGAAGTAAACAATACCCAAGGCAAAGTCTGCAGAGACTGAGCTTCCACCCAGCCTTCTTTAATCTTCAGCCAGTTGGACAGCTTGGGAGCACTTCAAGAATCCATACTGTATGTGAAAGGGAATCCCATCTCCTCGGGTTGTTTTTTCTCTCTTTTCCCAGCCATCCTGCTCCAGTCTTTGGGACATCAACCCCTTTTGCTTTTGGTGCTTATGTATCTCTAGGTTTCATCAATCATTGGCACTTACATGTTTCCACACTGGAAGAATATGTGGTGAGAATTCAACATTCAGTACAAATGCATTTAAAGTAATTTGTGATTACTATGGAAGGCTAAGTTTTATCCCCCTCTGATTATTACAAGGCTGCATAGCAAGCTGTCATTCCATCTTTATTTCCAGCTCAGTTGCATCCCACTTGTTGAACATGGGATCTGCTCATATACTCAAAGTTTGCCAGAGGCGAAATATCTCCCAGCACAGGGACTCTCTTGTTCTGTATGTTCAAGTTCTTGCAATGTCCTGCCCTGAGCAATGACCAGAACTCAGCATCAATACTCATTGCAGTCAAACATTTTTAGCTTTTTATATTTTAAGGTTTCATAAAAAAAAAAAATCCTATCTTACTGATGTTAGATACCTACAAAATATGGACAGCACATATGTGAGCAAAATGTCTTCTCAGACCATAACACAGGTTAATATTTAGGCTTGCCAAAGTGTGTGAGTGTATCTTTGATCTGTGGGTGGCATTCTGTATCCAAATGTGCAGTACAAATATTATTTATCCGTTCAGTCAAGTCATTTATGACTATCTGACTTTAAAGAAAAGCCAACAAGATTCCAGTTTAAAAACATAATATTCATAACTTCCCACTCCCGCCTCCAGTCTTATTTCACATTGCCAGACTCTCATTCAAATAGATTGTTTTGCAAGTTCTAAACACCTAACAGTTAATTTGTAATACAAAACAGTATATATAAGGAACTCTGGCCAGGCAACTGAAAAATTGGAATTCTTGACAAAGTTGAAGAGAAAAAATTTGCAAATGCCTTGTTCTATTAACCCTTTACATTGGTTGTTTTAACAATGTAGGCTAATGGTTCATTTAGGTTCCTCTATAAGGTAATGTAAGCATAAAGTTTGGTGTCCCCAAATTATTTTGCATATTATATCATGTTTAAGGTATTAAAGAGGCTATTTAAAGTTGTGAAGTGACTGACAGTCATCTACCTCCTGTAAAACAAACTTGCATTTTGTAGGTAAGGGGGTGGCGAGCAGCCAGAGCAGCTGGGGAGCCAGGGTGGAGCAGCTGGGTCAGGGCAGGGCTGGGAGGCTGAAGGGAAGGTACTGGAGGAAACCCTGTCTGCTGGTGACTCAGCCTTGGCATTCACCTCCCAGAGAACCAGTGCCAGAGTGGCATTAGGGCACCCAGTGCCGGGTTAGGGACTCATGCTCACGCCGTGGAAAACTGGATCCTCATCAGTAACCAGTCATACATACCCCTTGGTTTTTTTCAGGAAAATAAGTGGCCTGGCTGTGCTAGATTTCATGTGTTTACATTTGTCTATCTAAAATTAGCCTGTCCAAAACCACTTCTTTGGGCTGTGAAACAACATTCAGGCGTAGAGGTGTTTAAGGAGCCATTGGAATGACGCATTTTGCTTGACCTCTTTGTCTAGACCTTTCCAGAAACCTAACAGACCTGAGCTCAGCACTGCAGGGGCACAGCCACACTTGCTTTTGCAAACCAGTTTTTTACCATTACCAAGGCAGTGCTAAAGTACTCACACATACATGTAGATTAGATATAGATAGAGATTATAAAGATAGATAGATAGATAGATAGATAGATACACAGATACAGAGACATATAAAATTGATAGAGGTAGAAGTAGATGGATGCACTGGTACAGTAGCATGGCCACAACGCAGAGCTGGGTAGCCAGGGTCATTGTCCCTGGCTCTGTAGCAGGTATGCAGACATGTCTTGTGTCTGCTTAATACCAGAGCTGTTACAGCAATGAGAATCTGACCCTCAGGTTTATTAAAAACATTTAAAAAACTGTACAAATAAAATCTAAAAGTCTGCAGTCAATTAATAAAGCTGTGGCTCTGCAGGAGCTGTTATTACTGCACTGTACACAAGAGACATTTCACACAAATATAACCAACAAAATTTGAATTCTTCTGCTCCGAAAGTGAAAGGACTAAGTAGAAACTTTCGGGAACCTCTGACAATATGGGCCTTATAGCAGCCTCTGGAGCTTTCCTGGCTGTGTCCTGTAGAATGGAACTGGTACACAATATATCCCTTCCTGCAAGGCTATAATTTGCTCTTTGGACATTCCTTTTTATTGAGTTATAAAAGTTTTCAAATTTAATTATTTTTAGCACAAATTACTCAACACAAACACATCAGGTACATTTCTTCACTTAGGAAAGTCTGAAAGAGTTGTGTTAATGTGATATCTCTTTGGTAAATTAGACTTTGGCCAAGCATTGGTAGCCTCCAGGGAAATCCATCACCCTTAGCCCAGAAAGATTTCCAGTGTGAATAGGTGTACTTTTGAAAGTTTTCCAAGTGAGGAATTTCCATCACTACACAGAGTTTTCACCGTTTGGGACCTTTTTGGTTTTTTTTAAAGAAAAGAAACTGATGTGGGGTTAAAACTTTCTTGGGACAATGCACAGTAGCTTACCATACATAAGTTTATGTGTTCATCTTCTTGGTCAAGTCAGTAAACCTCAGACAGCAGATAAACAGTAGTTAAGAAAGAAGAATTTATAGATATAAATTAAAGTTGTCATTGTATCTTAACAATGAAATTGGCTAATTGATGCCAAATACAGTTGTTAACGGGTATCTAAATTTAACTGATTTGTGTATGCATGATTTACTGCTTCACACAATTATCTTTTGTTATTTAAGGCATCCTGCTTTATCTGATTATCTGGCAGCAGTAATCATTTATTTCCTGAGGTATTGGAACATGGCACGGGCTGTTCTTGTATTGAATTAAGGTATAAAATTCACCCCCCCAATCAATTCTGCCTTGAAAGTGCAGCCATGAGGGTCGATGCCTGTGATGGGAACTCATCACACACAAGTGTTCTACCCACTCTGTTACTGCCCTGTTGTGGCAATCAGGATCCACTTCAAGAAGCTTTTTCTTCTTCTTACAGGAGCTAAATCCCTGTTATCTCAGTGACTGACTAATTCTTACCTACACCTCCTAAACCTGGAAGGACTCCAGCTGACAGACCCCAGTTCTGACTGGTGACAAGGAGGGGTCCACCACACCTACATGCTATGTCTGTATTTTATTTAGGCTCTGAAATGCCTTTTTCTTCCCATGCTGCCCAAGCCTGAAACAGCTGACACACAATCCCTGACTCAGAAGCACAGCAATCTGAATAGACTTGGCAGAAGAAACCAAGACAGGAAACAGAAGATTGGATGTACTTGCCCAGCAGACAAGCTACAGCTCATATCCGTGCTCCTTGACAAGTGAAGGAACAGGATTTTTGGATTGCTATTCTTTGGGTATAGGATGATGCAACACTCCTGAAGGACTCCCAGATAGCAAGAAACTCACCAGGCAATGTTGTTCTTTACCACAAAAGGAGGTGGGTGCCAGGAGTGGCACTATGATGTAGCCTGCCCAAGAAGACAGGGTTTTGCTGAACCTGTGTGTCTCTGTGTGTGTTTCCCTCAAATTCTACTGCTTCTGCACACAAGGAGGGGCATGGACAGGGATGGGAGACAGCAGGAGCTGCTGCAATAGGATAGGGAGGGTGACTTGGCACTCCTACCCCCAGTAGTTGGTGCTACTGACACCTCTTTCTGCTTTTTCTTTTTCTCTGTATCCACAATCCTTCCACTTCTCCTTCATTCAAAGGGTCTTCAGTCATCAGGACCATATAACAGCTTTTCTCCTTTGCCCTGTGGGCTGGATAGCAACCCAAGCAGAAGGAAACACACAGAAAGGGACAGTATGGCAGGGATGGTGGTAGGCCACAAGATGAGGAAGGGCACATGCACAGCAGAAGGCTGAAAGGCCTGAAAAGTCTGTGCTCCAGGTTCGTGGAGAAAAAAGAGGAGACCTGAGAAAAGGAGAGCTCTCTCAAAACCCCATTCCTATGTGCCTCTCTGAACAACAGGCCTCTCCTCAGTGTTTATTCCCTTCCATCTCCCCCTGGGCTACCTGAATGTCTTCACACACTGAGAAGCCTCCAGTATTCCCTACTGATCTCATAATTTGTGTTTTATAGACATACATTTATAAAAAATATTATGAAAAGGACTTCATCATTCTCATCCTGCTCCTTCACACTCTAAGCTAATTTCATTGCTATGACTTGTGGCCACGAGGTTTACATTTTGCCCACAGTCCCAGGGTAGAAGTTACCCAGAAGTCTTGTACTAACTCTAAAACTAACTCTAAAATAGGAACTGGGTATTATCCTTGAAACGGCCTGTAGGTCCTCTAGTTACCCTTGTCTCTGTTGATAATTAAGAAGTTTCCAGAACAATTCCAGGGAAACAGTTTAGTGAAGTATTGCATATTGCCTCTGTTGAGGGTAGAGCTGTTCCATCTTTTTATGGTGTCATTGTGCAGAGGATAAGTAACACAATATGCTTACAGAAATTACCACTGATGCCTTCCCAGACTTGTTAAAAACATCAACTTGCAAAGACATTTGGTCTCAGCATTATTTCAGAAAATTCACTACAGTTTTGTATGTAACATTTCTGGAACACATGCAACCTCAATTTTCTTCACCCAGAGTCAGCAAGAAATGAAATCCCCTGTCCCACCTGGAAGTGATCTCTTTCTGGTCCAACAATTGTAGCATGTCCAGCTAAGCTGGTAATTATGATTGTTGGTGTTGTCACGATTTCTTAAGATCTTATTTTAATAGAAGGCAATCACAAAACAATATTAAACATGCCATTGTTAATTAAGCTTATTCTTTAGACAATTGTGCTGTCACTGAACTGATGTGTTAGAAAAAAATTGAGGGCCTTTGACAAGCACAGTGTCATACTTAAACATATGTGGGCACTCAATACTGAAAGAAATAATGCCAGATGTGTGCTTGCACAATAGTGTGATTCATGATTACTGAAATCTGTGTGATGGAAAAAATTTAGTGCTTTTTAAACCATTTTGCTATTATTTTCCATTGAAACACTGCCCTTCTTTCATGACTTTGACAGAGAGAACCTTTCTATTTCCCCTTTAGTAATTCTTTCTTTTCTTTCAGGTAGAAAGCATCATGGCACGGATGCCACATCTCCAGCTGGAAGATGTTCTTCAGACATAATGGGATCCTGGCATTCCACTTAAATGTCAACCACCAGGCTGTACAATTTAAAAGTCAATAATTTTATTGACTTTAATCAATAAGAGTACTTAGGTATTTAGTCGGCTCACAATTTTACAGTCAAATGTCACAAGGTATTCACTCACACGACTCAGGATCTGTGCTCATAACAATTTGTGTGTCCTCATGCAGACTTTGCTCTCAAAATAATTGCTTCCATAAAGTTATTTGTAACATTAGATTGTATTTCTGCAGAAATATGAAATCATGTACTTTTAAATTATTTATATTCTAGTAAAATACAAGAAGAATTTTCTCCTAAGAAAATGCCCTTCACAAAGAATTACTGCTAAAAGACTTTTACATTCAGATTACAAAAATAAAACCCAAAACAATCAAACACATGATTGCTCCTGTTTGAAGGACCTTTTCAGGGTACAGTGGGATTTCTGTGATTGCTGCTTGCAAAGGGCATTGCAAGGATGCTCATTTCCTGAGCTAGGCTGCTACACAGCAAAATCCTCATGCAGGGAGCAACGGACAATGTCCCTGCCTCGAGCTGCAGCACAGACCTTGCAGACCTTGTCAACACCACCCTATGGTCAGCTCAGCTGCTGTCCCCTCCTCTGCCTGCTGCCCTGCTCTGTGTTTGTGAGAGGCCCATGCTGTTGGCCCAAGATAAGCGAGAGGAAACATCTTCTGGGAGGGGGCAGACATGGCACAAGAACTCTTGAGAGCAACTTGCCATCCTAATGGGAAACGCTGATGAGAACATTCCTACCTTCTCTAGGATCTTAGGCATTTCCAGGCTTTCTGTCAGGGACTTGCATTCAAGTGCCATACTTCATTCCATGAAGGTCTCAAGAGCACCTCAGAGATGAAGCATATTTCTCTGGCACATTTTCCACACAGAAACTGATGGTGTTCTCAGGCACTTGCCTGCCCTTGTCCATACAGACAACAATAGGATACATGTTTTTTCTGCGCACAGTAGTTTTCCCTCTTTTGTTAGCTTGCCCTGTTTCCTGCCAGGTGTCCTGCTTTCCACTGGTCTAGGCTTGTTTTACTTTATGGCTGAGCCTATTTAAACGACTATCTCAATGGAGATACTCAAAACCTGAGTGGACATGTGCCTGGGCCACCTGTTCCAGCTGACCCTGCTGGAGCTGGGGATGAATTAGATGACTCCAAGGTTTCTTCCAGCCCCAGCAATTCCATGTCTCTGTGAAACAGAAGCCAATACAAATTTTCCTACCATACATAAATGAGATTTATATTTCCCACACTTTGGAGAGTACTTATAACTGACTTAGAGGAAAATAGAAAACAGCATTTAGCACTTGCCTGAAGATTTGCAATCTCGCACAAGCACTTAATGACACAGATGATGATGACGTATCAAAGAATATACATTGACGAGTATTGAGGTTTTTTTGGCATACAGCTCTGCTTCTTCATTTTCCCCCTCATTCCTACTCTATGACTGTATAAAACAGAAATTGTCTCACCAACATGCTTAACACCAGCGAATGACATGAGCAGCATTTCTTGCAGTTGCTAGACAGTTTCCTCATCTTTTCATCTTGGCATATAAATAAGTGATCTGATTCAAAAACAGCACAGTTCTTAGATAAAACAACCTTTCCCTGAGCTGACGAGATCCAATACCTGATAAATATTGACATTGTAAGGCCAGCCTAACTGTGTTATCAAGGAAAAAATATTTTTGGGTGAGGTTTGATGCACACACCCAGTTAAACAGCCATCATAAAGTAAGCCTAGTAAAACTTACTCTCAGGCACTCTGCTTTTAGTTTGAGTAGGTATATAATCTCTTTTACAGGGACATCCCAATTAAGTGTTTTGCAACCTATTTGGTAAAGGATACATCATACCTACCTCAAAATCTCCTGTCACAAGCTACCACCTGAAAAGAAAGAAAATCTTAGAATTCTGCATGAGCCGCTACAATGAACAACAGCAAGGAATCTGAGCAGATCTCAGCACAGTTAGTGTTTTCCAGGGGACATGCTTTTTCCTGCTCAGAATGGGTTTACTGTACTGCGTAGCCTATCCAGTCACCTGCTGTTTCTCACCTCTGCACCACTGGCATGAACACCTGAGTATTATTACTTTGGCTTTTAGAAAAGGGGAACCTGGGGTTGTTTATCATTCTGCTTGGCATTCAAGCTGTATGTAATGCATCCCTTAGAATGTTTTGCTTAAATGCACGCAGCTATCTGGAGACTTGAAGCCTAGGGCCCTATCGTCCAATCATATGTAGGGTGGAATTAAATACCTCTTTGTTTAGCTATTAATTTCTACTAGTTTCTTCTCAGCTGCTGCAAGAACATCTGTCACAGTGTGCAAGCCACTCCAGAACACAGATTTAGCCTTCCAGCCACTGTCTTCCCAACTCACCTTGTCACCTACTTCTGGAAAAAAATGAGGCATTAACACTTTCCCTTACAGGAGTGAAAAAAGAAATGCCATATGTGCTCCCCAAACATAGTAGAAGACAGCACTGCAGATAATACGCTGTCCAAGAAAGAAACAACTATGAGAGAAAAAGGGTGCAACAGAGGTGTAAGAGAAAACACATGCCTTATTAGTTAGGATATTAATTGGGGTTAATTAAAGCGATGTCATTAAGTTCCTTTCCTCTTACGAACAAACTTAAAGGCTCTGGTTAGCTGTGTTGTAGAAAAGAGATTGAAAAGGTGGTCTTGCAAAAATTTGTTCAGCTCCACCATCCCCAGAAGAGCAGAGGTCAGGTACAAAAAATCAGAGTGCAAAACAAAAGAACTAGGCAATTTCATTTAAGACATTTGCTAAAAAAAAAAAAAAAAAAAAACAGCAAAAAAAACAGGACAAAACCAACAAAGAAAATATGCTTAAAGCAGAATCTTGAGGAATAGTGCCCAATTATATTTGGCAATTAGATGCTAGGAACTTTATGGTCATTGCAGATGACAGTTTCTGCCACAAAATGTAACCATTAAAGTAATAAGCAAGCAAAAAAACCCAGTTACACTGCAGGTATAGGCCTTGCTCAGGAAAATACAGCATGTCTGACCACAGTGGGAAGTGGCACACCTGCTGTTTAGGACCTGCCTACCGATAGATGATAGAGAATCCAAATCATTCCATCAATGCACAATTCAATCAGGATGAATTCTCTTACCTTTTGACTGACTGCCTTTCCTGCATTTACTCTGATGACTCTCAAGTTCTAGTTCTCTTCCTTGATTTCTGTAAATATACCTCAACTTTCAGAAAAGTTTTTACTACCTGTCCAGAAAGCTATTGTCCTAAGTAAGTACTGTAAAACTGTCTCAGATAATAAAATTTCTAATTTATTTCCAATGTGGAGAATTAATCTTTTGTCACCCATTGTTTGCACTGTATTGTATTAAACTTCTAAAAAAGTGCTAAGCCTTACTCACAATGTGCTTTTAGGATGGTATCTAATGTGTCTTTGTTTTTAGACATTTCCAGATACTGAGCATTTCAAGAAATGTTAATGTGCTTACATATCTCTAAATATTCTCTGCAACTGAACAAGACATCTTCCATAAAGTTCATTTCAAAATAAAATTTTCTTTGAGTGTAAGTGATTTTCCTATTCTGTTCTACCATTAGTCAACACAAAATTCCCTGGAAAGTTAAGACAGTGATATCTGTGAGATCAGTGTCCAACTTTTATGTTGACAATATTTACTCTGTCAACTTGAAGACTTAATGTAATTTCTTGAAAATCATTTAAGAAAAATGTGCTAAAACATGAGAATGTCTGACAGTAGAAATGTGAGATTTGTTCAAATACAAATCAAAATGTATCAGAAAACAGCCACTGAAACATTTTTCCAATTGTCTGTAAAAGGAGAACTCTAAAGACCTACAGCAGGAATATAGATGCATGCTCTGGGGACGTTTCTGGCTTTCAGATTCCTGCTTTTTTGCTGCCAAAGACCAAAGCCAAACATATTGCTAAGGCTTTAAGACACATTTTCATCAGTAAAATATCTTATAAAATAGATCCCAAAAACATTGAATGACTGCCAAAATGTCAATTTATTTTTTTATGTCCTCATTGAACAATGAAATATTTATGTTAATAAAGGCATGATATAATAAATTAATATTATGGAAACCACCATTCAGAGTTTTTAATTAGCAGTAGGCACTGAAATTAAAAATGAGGACACTCTATGTTCTTCCTTCTTTAAGTTCTCTTTTCAGATGACAGTGCACAATCATTTTGCAGAGATACATTGCTCCAGGAATGTCTGACACTCATTCTGACTTTGTTTTTTCCTAAAATTATTTATGAGTGATCTGTGTTACCCTGGTGCATGGTCAGAGCCCAGTCTGGTGCTGTTAACACTACATTTGCAAATCATCTCAGTTTAGGAAAGATGTCATCTCTATGTAGAATTTTCACTTTCAGACCTTAAAAGTATCTGTAGCTGCACTAACTTCAGCAGTCCCTTCACACCCAAAAGTGAGGTTGGTCCATAGAAATGGTTTAACATATAAATGCTGGTGTTGTTCAACTTCCTTGTATGCAAAAGCTGCAAGTTATCACTCCAACATTAACAAGTGCTTCTTTCCAGCATCAGTAGGTGGAACAGTATAAGTCCAACACGTGGAGAAGCTTTTATTCTGTAGCCCAGAGACCTGAATGGTGTTGTGTTACCACTCCTGAGCTGGCAATTAGAGTAGAGGCAATGGCTGGCACTGAAGCTTGCTTTGAGAGCAAGCAGTGCTCCAGATTACCGTTTCCTATTTTGGACTTAAATTTGATCCACTTGCAGCTGATGTTGGATGTGACAGATAATATCCTGGATATCTAATTTATATTTGATTATTTAAGGTGAGATTTTCCAAATGGTCTCAGTGCTGGAATAACCCCTCTCCCACTGAAGTCTCTGCCAAAACTAGAGGAGGTTGAAAAAACTCCCATCCTTATTAGCCATTGAAATATCTGGTGAAGAAACAGGAAGCCAGACATAATTTTTATGCTGGCTCCCTGGAAAACGTACTGACTTTCAGAATTTTCTTTATGAGCTTGAACTCCTCACCTGGCTCCCTGTCGAAATCAGCCCACAATAGGAGGTGTAAAATACATATTTTCAACTAAAGGCTCCTGGGATGGTTGCTCTTATCCTCTTCCTCCTCTAGATACAGAGCATCTGGAATGGTGTCAGGCATCCCATAAATAAAGACAGCTGCTACTACTAAAAGAAATAGAGTCTGATGAAAGTTGACGGGCAAGTAGAAGGGATTGTGACAGAAAAAAGAAGCAGGAAAAAAGTGGAGGATCTTGCAGTAATTTCCTAAGCACACCTCTCTACTGATACCTTTTTCCTAAAAGGGAAGTTTACTTTAATTTAGTCTAGCCTCCCTTTCACACATTTTTCTCTCGTGTGATGTCAGAAGCAATACTTTTTGGATCTTTAAATGCTGTGATTCAAACTATTAAAAAAATAGGGGCCTCCTTGTAAAGGGACAAAGAGCGACGTGTGTTATAAAGACAAGAAGAGCCAGCTGTCACTTGTTAAACATAAGGGTAGAGAAGAGTGAAAGGCAGATCTGAAAGCTTATAGAAGCACCAGGGTATTCACTCCTCCAGCATGACACACTCTGTCCTGTAAATAATTGCTAAGTGTCCTCACACTCACACAGCTCATGGATTCCACAGGGGTGAGAGCATAAGAGAGCCTTGCAGACACACTTTTGAGGTAACTCTAATTTGAACTAGGAAGCTATCCAGTTTTGATGTCAGGAATTTTTAGTAATACCCACAGCACTTGGGTAAGTGTTTCTCATGATGAGTTGGCCTCACCAAGAAAAACAAGTGCCCTATATTGAGTCAAATAAGGCCAGCATGGAGCACTGGTATCAGAATTTGTTATTTCTTTGCCAAACTTAAAAACCTTAATATAAGCAGGGCTGTAGGGCACAGAATGTCTCCTGTCACTTTCCAGTTGTGAGGGGTAGCTGAAATCAGTGCTGGGCATTGGACTCATCTCCTTAGAGACATCTGTTAAAGGGGTTTATTTCTTACAACATCAGAGCACATTCAACAGCAGATGGACGAGGTTCTTTGCCCCTTCCTTGCCCCACTGCTCTGCAGCAGAGAGCTGTGCCACTGACAGCCTCTCTGGCTGTTACCAGAGGGGAGTTCTGCTTGCTGAGCTTGCTGGACCTTCCCCGACTCCACACAGGGCTTGGGAAGCAGCGATGATGCATCTGCCAGTTCTCTGGAAATAGAGAGTCTTCCTGGCAGGGATGTGCCCTACAGGCCATTTCCAGGCAGATCACATTCACATTGTGCAGTGTGAGTGATGCAAGCTGGACCTGGCCAGAGGATCTTTTCCAGTGCCTTTCAGAAGCACAACTTCAGAAGTCACACTACTGCAGTCAAAACTGTCCCACTCCTTAGAGGGTACAGCCACAGTGATTTACACCAAGAGGCTGGTCCATGGAGTTAAGGTATTTAACTAGCACATATAAGCAGTCTTAGATGTGGACTTTCATGCTCATCCATTTGCAAGGTTCAAGCCTGCTTGTGACCTAAGTTCTGCTCCCTGAAATGATATATATATATATATATCAGATACTCAGGTGTGATAATGATGGCAACACATGTGGAAATATGTAGATAGATCTGGAACCTGGTCAGAGGGCTGTGTCTAATAGTGCCATGCTGGAAAGGAGGAAAAAAAATAAAAAGAAACAGATAATATCTTTCTTGCTTAAAAGAAACCACAACTTGTTCTTAATTTATTGTTCATATTCTCATTCTCTATGCAAGCCTTAAAAATGAACAAATTCTTTAAGAACACAAAGCTCTCAGTGTCTGCTGAAATGGCAAAGTTAGCAGCAGCCAAGGTAAAATTTCAAGATTTCCACTTTGAAGTGGAACTTGGATTTAATGGGCTGGGCATGCCCTGATACATAGCACACAGCAACATACCTTGGTTGAATCATAGAAGCTAGAGATGGAAAAGACCTATTAGGTCATCTTTTCCATCTCTCTGCCAATGTAGGATTATTCTCTGCCAATTCAGGATTATTCTCAAATGTTTTCTAGTCTAGCTTTAAATGACTCAGGCTGTGGGGCTTCCACCACTTCCCCTGGGAGGCTATTCCACAGACTAGTAGACTTTCTGTTAGGGAAAAATTTCGTGATATACAGACTGAATTTTACTTTGTTCCATTGCATGCTAGTTCTCCTTAAGTGTGTTACACTACCCTAGGTAATTTGTCTCCCCGTGTTGGTGTTTATGACCTTCAAATACTTTGAGATGGCTTCAAAATCCACCTTAGAATGGATCTTAGGTAGCCTTATACACCACAGCTGTCATATATAATATACTTGTAGCATCAATTAGATGATGATACTTAAAACATATTCATATTTTTGCCATCATGCTGTGAGATCCTCCAGAGTGGAACACATATTGCACCACTTAGTAAAACCAAACTTGCCTCCTGCTGTTTGGCAGCAATTGTACCCGAAGTGATTGAAAAGCACCTACAGCTTGAAAAGTGCCTGAAGCTACTTGATCCTGCCGTGCAGACTTCCACCTGTGGGATCACAATGTGTGATGGGTTAAATTAGCACAAGTACCTCCAGTATTGCCTTTTCCATACATTTTCCACATGGAGATTTCAGAGTGAGAAGCTGACAGGCAGGCCGGGGGAGCTCTCCAGGGGTGGGAAAAGAGAGGGCAAGGGCAAATCACTCTGCATGAGTGGCTCCTGAAAAGGTGGAGACACTCTGGTTTGGATGAGTTTGGATTAAAAAAGTAACAGGCACAATTAAAGCTTTTGGGGCACAGAGTGGGACAGCAGCATCCTGGGGCCAAAGCACCAGGACTGGGAGACTTCCTATGGGTCAGGATCTTGCAGCCAGGGCTGTCCCACCACTTCCAGTTGGGGACCACGGCAGGACAGGGCTGAAATGGTGCCATTTACCACTAACTACTTGGAAATGCATCAAGACACCTTTTATTATACAGCCAAGTATATTTTAAAGACCTTCCTGGCTGTGCAGACACTCACAGAGGGGATGACCCCTGAAAATCAGAGTTTTCTTGCACCTGCTGCAGTGTGTCCTTTAGTCCTAGGGACTCTCTCTGCACATCTCCGTGTGCTGGCCAAACAGTGCATGTGTTACGTGACCTCTTCCACTGATTTTTTTCTGTTTATGACGTGACCATACAGAGAGTTATGAAAAAATCTTCACTGAAGAAGATACAGAGATTTCTTATCCTGACCAAAATTATCATAGTTCTTTTTTGGAGACAATCTTACCTTTTCATTGTTGCTGCTATGGGGATCACTAGCAGTCACAGGACCAAGATACTGAGACTCCAGACACCATCCATCTATACTTTAGGTATCCCCCCACTTTAAATTTATTGCTTGATTCCGAGTCAAATATTTTGAACAGAAAAACTTATTTAGTCACAAATTAATCATAGCATTTGGATATATATAAAAAATAAACAGGATTAGGACATCAACATATTTTATAAGGAACCTTCATAATATTCACCATGCTACCACAGTCTTTCATCTTTGTTGCACACACTCATAAACGTGAAGAGTTTGAAAAATTAAAAACTTTTTTAAATGAAATTTTTTACTAAAAACAGGAAGTAGAAAACCAAAACAAAGACATTTCTTTAGACTTCAACCAGAAAAATATCCATAAGATATTGCTGCAGGAACAGTAAAAAAAAAAAAAAGCCCCACAAAACAAATCAGAACATTTGAGAGTTGTCATAGTTCAGCCCCTGAAGTTGCACACATGGAACATCTGCTTTTGCTCTGTGATTGCTCCTATTTGTTCCAAAGAGGTCAATAATTGTTGAGGAATGGTTACAGGAACAGGGTCATGGATTGATGGAACAGTTATTCCATCAATCCTCTGTTTGAGACCCCAGACCTGAGCTCTGTGCCTGGGAGGAGCTCTGGCCTGGGAAACTGGCCTGGGAAACAGCACTGGCCTGTGAACAGTACACTGTGTAAGTACAGATAGCAAAAGGCAGAATATCCTTGAGATATGAGTTGTACAAGAACAGGATGTAAAACAAGATGTACTTAGCAAAGTAAAAAGCTAGCAGATGAAAAACTTAGCTACAGCTGAAACTGCACGTAGAAGAACATAAAACAATGAACCTTTATGAATTGACCAATGAGAGCTTGTTGCTAATATTGCTTGCAAAAGACTAAATAAACTGACTGGATCTTTGAATAAACTGGAGCTTGCTTATCAATCATATTGGTTGCGTGCTTGTCTTCCCTCACGGCCCGCGGCAATAAATAATTCACTGGCACCATCTCTTTACATTTAGTTTTATGTGTGATCAGGGTCCATAAAATACATGTACAGACCCTTAACATGCTTCCAGCACTTTTGAACCATCTATCCCAAGACCCTCTGTCTCATCAAGAACATTTGATGTATGGCATAGTGACTTTGTAAACCATATTGCCTTTCCAATAGGTTTATATTGCAGCTTGTTAAGGACCAGGCGAGCAGCAAAAAATATTTCCCATTAAAACCACAGTGGCCTTGAGTAAAATAATCTTCTGCTGGTTTTGGGGTCCTACTCCAGCTGATTCCCTTTCTTCTGCCCCTAGCTCCTAGTAGAGGCCAATTGCTTCATGGAATTGAAGGGCAGGTAAGGAGAAGAGCCAGATCCATGTCACATCCCCCACTCTTCCCTTTTTCCCAGGCTTAACTTTATTCCCAATTCCCTATCTCCTGTCCCCCAGCAGCACAAAGAGAGTTGGGAGTGGTTGGGAGTTCATGTCATATTTTTTGTGCTGCAACTTCCTCCTCAAGGAATAGAGTCTTTCCCCTACTCCAGTGTGGGATCGCTACCACAGGAGATAATCTTTCACAAATTTCTTCAAGGTGAGTCCTTTCCATGGGCTGCAGTTCTTCAAGGACTGCTCCAGTGTGGATTCCTTAAGGAGGGTCACAGGTCCTACCAGGAAACCTGTTCCAGCATGTGGTCCTCTCTCAATTGGTCTGCAGGGCCCAGCCAGGATCCTGCTCCTGCACAGGCTTCCCATGGAGTCACAGACTTCGTTCTGGCATCCACCTTCTCCAGTGTGGCTCCTCCATGGGCTGCAGTGGATCTCTGCTCCATCATGGGCATCCATGGACTGCACTGGCACAGCTGCCTCACCATGGTCTTCATCCCTCCTGCTGTAGCTGACATTGCACTGTTCCCTCCCTCCACCCCTTAAATACTTTATCCCAGAGGTGCTGCCACCACCACTCATTGGATCAGCCTTGGCCAGTAGCAGGTGTGTCCTGGAGCTGGCAGGCACTGGCTCTGTTGGACATGGAGGAAGCTTCTGGCAGCTCCTCAGAGAAGTCACTCCTGTAGTACCTCCGCTACCAAAACCTTGCCATACAAATTCAATATAATGGTGTCGTCTAACAGAGAATATCTTTGGAAAACATTACTCACTTACCATTGAAGCACCGACCTAATCAGCAGCTGCCTTCATTCTCCACACACTTTTAGACATACACTTAAAAGAATATATTAAGGAATTAATTAATTGGCTAGACACCAATGTTTCATGGGAATGCATCTGTTTTCTGAGAGTCAAATTAAAAATGAGAAGCATTCTTTTCAGGACTTTTATTAGTACATAAATGCATTTAATTATTTTATTCCTTTAGACAAAAAATATGTACAGCATTGTTTTGAAAGTCAGAACAAAGGAAATAGCATAAATTATTTCAAGATAGTACATGGGTATGGTATGGATAACAGTTATGTTTAAGTTCTTTGGTGGACATAAACTCTTCTGGTTCTTTCCTTGCCTCTTTGACTAACCTTTAAAACATGCTGACATTTTATAAAAATACTATACAGCTATGAAGACTTTGGAGGACCCTGCTTTTTATTGAGACTAAATGCTTTAAGTACATCAGCATATATTCTTAATGATTAATGCACATATGGCAACGCAGCCAAACCACACAAAGCTGTGGAGTTACAAAGGGAACCATCTGGCCCTTCCTCTCCCTGTGCCATCTCCTCTGTGCAGGACTGACACAGCTCCTGCAGAGCTACATCACCTCCTCCATGAGGCAGGTGAGTGAAAGGTGCTGGGAAGATGGAACAACAGGTAGTTCTGCAGCAGCAGTGGTCACTTGGGGCAAGCAAAAAGCAGCTATTCTTGGCTCAGGAAACTTCTTTCCTAGAACAGCAGGTGTACCACAAGTGACTCTGTGATGCTTCTGTCTTTAGGGATGCCCCAGAGACAGTGGAGAAATCCACTTTCCATAGCAGTGCAAGAGCCACGACTGAGTCGAGTGCTGCAGGTACAGGAGGAGAGCACAAGTCATAGATGAGAAAATGACCCAAACAGCCCAGAGCCAGATACTAATACCCTTACTCATAGTCAGTAGCATTTTGCTTCATGAGCCGTCCCTTGTGGCACTTCTAATTTGGTTCTCCGAGGAAGGTTTAATTAAGCCAGAGTATCAGAGGATGATCTTAGTGTTGAAGACTTAAATTAGGCAATCACTGAAAATCTGAGGACCATTAAAGGGGGAAGGGCGAGATCTCGTGTTTCTGTTTTCTTCCCTGAAATGTGGTTTAAGGCCTTTAGGGACAGTTCATGCATTTTTACTGATGGGTGTGTGAAGCCAGCTGAATTGAGTCCCTCCTGCCAGTGCAGCAGAGCTGAAAAAGCTGAAGAAGCAGAGAAGATTTTGCAAATGCCTGTTTAGTGAAAAGAACAGATATTAATAGGCACAATTAAAAGGCAAGTATCTAAAGGCAAATAAAGTAAGCTTGTGTGCATCCCTAATGACAGTGATAAAGGCATTGCTACTCAGTGCAAAACCAAATGGTCCTAGATTAAGTGCTGGGCACTCACATTTCAGATGGTGCTAGTAATCTGAATTTCTCATTATAGAATTTATCCCAGACTAATGCTCTTGCCAAGGATGATTTAACTATTCACAGTGTCAAACTGACCTTGTAGCTAATAGAAAGAGAGCATTTACTGCAATTTCATTGTATTTCATGACAAATTAAAAACTTGGCAGTGTTTCATGTTATAAACTCAAATTATAATGAAAATCTCCTCTATTGGCAGCTGTATTTAGAAGTACTGAATCCCAGCTAATATTAACTAAACGGGCAGTTATTTCTTCCCTTGAAACCAGAGGTATTTCTCCAATGATAAGGTAGGACTTGCTCAGAGAAAGGATGCCATTATCTTCTTGGTGCTTTCTGCAGTTCTGCTTTCCCAGCATCCAATTACAATGTAAACATTTGCTTTTCTTATCAGTTCTGTGCTGAAGCAAACAAGGTCTTAAGAAGATTTTCAATGTGACAGAATGATATAAGAAGAAAAGAACAAGGAGGGCATAGTTGAAAGAAGGGGATAGGAAGATATAACTGTTAAATTCTCTTTAAATTAATTACACAGTATACTAGAAAAAAAAACCCAATGGTAATTCATTCAAAAGGATAATCAAGTGCAATAGACATGGGTAAATATGTGCCTTAGACCCACAGGTGTTTATAAATTTTAAAACTTAAAACCATCCTTATTTACCCCCATATTAATGCATATAAAATCTACATCTTTTATAATTGGCCTGAAAAAAATTATAACAAACAGTTTGGAGATGGTAAAAGAGAAGCCAGATATAATCTCACTGAGTGTTAAATAAACAGAGGGAATATGACTTCTTGTTTGCAGTTTCCCTTCTACAGGCTGCTAGACTGTGTGCTGTGATTTTTCTGAAAATCTTTGCAAAATGATATGGAAATAAATTGATATTTACAGCCTATGATCAATGCTTTATTTGCTGATAAAGTTTGTTTGGCACCAAGTCTTCATCACTGGATTTAGCTGACTTTGCTTACATAGAATTTAAATAACAAGGTACACCAACAATTACATTTAAGATTAATATCAAGTTGAATACAAATGCAGAATCTTGTAGTTAATGAAGAACATTGCATGCTCCTATTGAAGGACATGTCAATGGATTATGAATTTTTTCTGATGATGATTCTGTACAGATACAATCCTACAAAAAATGGGATTGCAACAGAAGACAATATGATTAGAAAATCTGAGGGATAAAATTTGTGATGCTTGAAAAGCAAGAGAGGTTTTTGGTGACTTTTTATGCAGGTAACTTCACTGAAAATGGCAAAAGTATTTCAGAATGGTAAGAAAACTGTAGATGCTTTAAAACAAACTCTCTCATGTCTCCACTATGTCTGTTCCGAATTCTTCCTTACAGGAATCACAGCAGAAAGAACAGTAACAATAACTCTATTATCTCTAGAATGCACAGAATATGAAAGTGCTTTGCAAGTAAATCAAGACTGAGCCATAACTGAATGCACTGAGCGTGTCCTTGACATAGTCTGCCCTGATTCTGTGATGACACAAGTTTTTTTCTGCAGGTTTGCCTACCCTTTGCAGAGAAGAAAGAGTTGTGTGAGTACAGTGCAGTGTTTGAACTCCAGATACTCTCTGCTGTCCAGAGAAATATCCTGCTTTCTGTCAGAGGCTCCTACACCCAGGACAGAGTACTGAGAAAACAGAAAAAAACCACTACAAATCAGTGCTGTGGGCACACATTACTAATGGATACAAATCCTGGCCTTTGCCAGCCCCTGCTCCAGGCAGCAGCCACTGCAATTTGTGGGGTAGCACTGGTCCTGCTCCTGCCTGTAGGGAAAGAAGCCACACTGCAAGGAATGCATGGATTTGATGAGATGTTTTCCCACCATGCACCATTTTTGATAAATCGTTGCTTTCTCCTCTACTCTGAATGTCATTTTAGTATGCCAAGAATGCCAAAGTTTTAGTGGTCAAATACAGCCAAGTGCATTCTTGGAAAAAGTGTGACTGAAGAGAAGGACAAAGGGTAACACATGGTATGTGAAACAGAGCATGAGAGGTGAAGGACTGGAAGATCCCAGAGTGGTGAAGTAGCCTTTACTGGATGATCAATACTTCCTTATTCTGAATTCAGTTTCATCTTAAATAACCTCAGACTAGGTCAAAGTGTAGATATGACTTTTGTCAGTAGATTTTTCTTATTCTCCCTGCAGAGCACCTCATTTCATCGCTGTTTCCATCAGCATGTCTGTAGAAGTGACAGTGTTCAGAACAGCACCTTCATCCTTTGCTGGTGCCAGATTGTGCACCTGCAGAATTTCTATTATTTCCCTTCTAAACACACCAAATAGGGTGTTACATACTTGGCAAAGATAATATCTGATGAAGGAGAACCTGCAGTAAGGGAATTGTATTCCACTCTGAGCTTAAGGAAGTGTAGTGCAGTACACGGGTAGCTCAGCAAGAGGCACAACTCAGGCAAAAATCTGCCTCCAGAAGCCTTGTTCCCATCTTTTGCAGCTCCTCAGAGGCATTTTCTGCAGTAGGATGCTCATTTCTCTCCTCTTGTTTGCTCAGTCAGACTCAGCCATACTCTGTGGAAGTGTTTCAGTCTGCCTCATCCCTGGATTCACCTCTCTTTGTTTGCTGACTTGTACCTCTGGTACCATTATTTCTTTGGCAACACATCCTGAAACCAGAAAATGTCAGAGATCAAGTGGTGAATTATAGTAATATATCTGCCAATATTGCTACAAGGCAAATAGAGGCAGAGTAGAAATGGTAATTCCCATTTTTGTGAGTTCATCTGAGCTTAGAGGCTGACTGTTCTTGAATCACCCATTCACTAATGTCTCCATGTGGTGCTGCTATCTATTAGTTTTATTCTTTCTTGCCTGGTTTGTTTTAATGGTGGAGGTAAAGAGGAGGATGATTTATTTGAAGCAAATAAAATTTTATAGGAAAGGAGGTAGACAATTGGTGCAAGAGACTTCCTGAGATAGCACTCTTCAATCAATCCTACCAAATGTTTGCCCAATTTGTTTCATTCATAGTCTCCACTTTTCAGTAAGAGTATGAAATATGTTCTCTTGTTGCTTTCCCTGCAAGAAAGACAGGGATGTACAGAAAGGGGCAAGGGGAGGTCACCAAGATGACAAGAGGTCTGGAACACCTCATATATGAGAAGAGGCTGGGAACAGCATTCATTCAGTCTTATCAGGAAAAAGGTGATTGAATAGGTTTTTTTTCTCTTTAGCTAAGGAATGGGAGGGTGCTGACAAGGTAAACATCAGCTCAGAGGAACACACTGACAACTTGGTCACAAGCTGCAACAAGGGGAATTCTGACCAGATAGCTGTAGATGTCATCTCTAGTTACAGCGATTCTCTGTGCAATTAATGGATAGATAGATTTGACTAGATATTAAAATTATTAAATGTTGTGATAGTTAAACATTGTTGAAAGCCAGTTTGGCCACAATGAACTTGTGTAAGTTACACTTACACACTTATTTTCATTTTTTTTTATTGACACCAATGTAGATGCGGTCTATGAATCCAGTGGAGAGTAAGAAAAATAACAACTGTTTTTTATTAAGAGCAAGAGATTAAATCAATTCATTGGACCTGAAACTGCATGAGTAGGTGAGGCAGCATTCCAGTTCATCTTAGTTCCAAAATACGCCTTCTCACACTGAAGCTCCACAGCAGGATATGAAATCACAAACATCACATCATCAGACAAATGCTCATTGCAAGATTGTGAAGGCAGGACACCATAAATCAACAGCTCCTGAGAGCTGCTGGGTTTGGACTTTTCTAAAGACAAATGAAATCTTTTACGGCCTGTGATTTAAAAATTAGCCCAAAATAAAGAAAATAAAAATATGGCTGTGCAGGAACTGTAATTTAATAAGCAGAGTTGGCAAAAAAGCAAAATGCTCACAAATGCTCCTGCAAATGGGCCATGATTCAATAAAATACTTAATCATAAGCTTAGCTTTAAGTCTAATTCCACACAGGTTTTACAAAGAATTTAAACATTTTTTAAAACTTATCTAAGAATGTACCTGTTTTGCTGTTCTGGACATATTAATTTGCATTTTTAATTAATCCATTTCAGACTCAGTCCCATCTCTCCATGTTTGCTTGCAATGCACACGCACACAAGTGAATGTCGAACCTTTTGAGCTGACCAAAAAAGGCTTCCAAAGGGATACAGGTGGATCTTGGCATCAACTAGCTTTTTAATATGTTAATAACTCTGGATATGCTTATGCAGCACACTGTGTGAATTAAAAGATACAATGTCTCCCGGTAGCCTAATAGCAGCAGAGTTCAAATTTTAAGTAAAATAGATTATTATAGATAACAAAAATGCATTTAGACAAAAAAGGTGTTGGAAAAGCCTGATGTGGGCTGTTGAGCATCCCACTGGAACACACAAAACAGAACCAAATATAAGCAGGTGTTCTGCTGTGAAATTATTCACTCAGCTCTTGCCATCCGTTGTTTTGGCCAAGATAACCAGTTACTTGGCATCATTGCATGTATAGATTCTCAGAGGAAGGTGCCAAGCCCTTCTTATTTTAGCGTTGTTAGTGTTATAGCTGTTCTTTTGTTGTGCAGGGCTTTGTTGTTGGTTTCAAAACACTTGATGCTGGGTGTGGTATGCAGAAGCCCTCACCCTGGGAAAAAGCTCTCCACGTCTCTGCAGTTCCCAGCAGTGGTTGTTGTTTTTTCTCCCCTGGTTGCAGGAGGACCGTTCTGCTGCCTGAGTGCTCACGACTGCTGTGCTCTGCATCAGGAGAGTATCCTGGACAGTCCAAGTCCTGCCTGGCTCTGCTTCTTTGGTTGTTGTTGTTTGTGTTGCTTAGGGTACCAAGTAGTTTCGGCTGCAGCTTCTTCCTTTCCTGCGCTTTTCTAAATTCTGCTACTACCCCCTGCTGTAATCTTGTACTTGTAAACTAAATTAATTGCTGCTAGATGAGCCAAATGAGCCTGCTGGCGACATACAGGGCACTATCTCCCTAGAAACACCCTCTGTAAACTGAAACCAGCCAGCCAGCACCAACAAAATCCTTGCATCCATTCTGACACGTAGACTCAATTTTTTAGTGGAGATGCAAGCAAAGAAAAAGCTTCCATGGGATAATGGATTTTGGATTAAATAGACCAATCTTCAGGGTGTCAGTTTTTCTCAGCTGGCAATGAATCCTCAAATCCCAAGGAGTTTATTAGAAAATGTACAGATGGAAAGGCAAACAGATGAGAACAAATGCAAGTTTGCGTAGTTTATTTCTAATTTACACAAACATTTTCATATGGGTATGTGCTCCTGAAACTTAATATTGAATTTCAAATGCCCGGTTTAAACTTAAACATTCTGCATCAAAAAATAAATCACAGACGAGAAATTGGCACTGATTTCAATAGAATCTGTCAATTTATACCAGGTGAAGTTCAGGTTTTAAATTTCTTAGACTCCACTGTTTCTTGTAACCACAGCTCTGAGTAGATGGTAGAGTAGCACAGATCTCCCGTAACTTAGGAATGATGGATGGTGTTTCTATGGGATATACTCTCTCTCTGAGCAATAAAACATAGAAAATGAGTGTTCCACAAGTTTTTTAAAGAATCTGGAGGGCTTCTCTTCTCCCTGGTGTTGTGCGTATGGAGAAGGCATCAAATCAAATGTCGGTCATTCTTAATGGAAATAATTCTCGCTTACTTCAGTATTCAGCAGGTCACCTTTAAGACATCTGTGTAGTTTCATGATACTACTCCAAAAAATTAAGAAAAAATTGGTCGTCATTTCTTTTACCATTTGAAAGTGACAATAAAGCATCTTTTTTTCAATAAGCTCACATTAAGTGAGAGTTAGAGAAATACTCTGTAGCATTTCAAAGTACTCTGTACAAATTATAATCTAACTGACCCTTTGGGGTTTGGGCTATTTTAGCTCAAAGGATACCTACAGCAACACTACAGCAGCACTCTAGGATAAGTCCTAAGAAAGAAATTTTTTCCTGACCATAATCATAGGGAAAATCTCTCAGCTAGAATGACTAAATTTCAAGTACTCTCCTTTTATCCTTCCAAATTTTTTCATTATTTCTTATTTTAGCTTTTTCAAGAGTGCTCTCCATAGCTGAGAAGAAAGAACCACTAGAAAACCATTAGCTTCACATGCTTGAAGATAACATGCCTCACTCCAGTTTTACAAGATATTCATGACTGAAAACAGATAATGATTTCTGAATGCTCCTCTATTCTCTGCAAGCTCAAAAACCCTACAGTTTTGTTTGCATATTCCTTCTTCTGGGACCACTTTTTCTCCATCAATATATTTTCCTGTAAAGCTCTGATTTAGGATTTCTCAGGTTGATGTTTCAGGTAAAGATTAGGTCATCCTGCCTGAATGTAAAGAAAATGCCTACAAAACCAGTGCATCGTTTCTTCTTTTTTATGCAATCCTTTTTTATACATAAACCTGCATAAAATATAGTCACAAATTCTATGTGAATCTATGAGAGAAATATGAATGCAGGGTTGCTCCCTGCTTTAGGAGAAAAAATCCTTCTAAAATGAAATGGAAGTACAATACACAAAAAGTAATATATGTTCTTTCCTTCCATGAATTTCAACATTTTTTGGCTTTTAGATAAATGAATGCTTATACAAAAATTATAAACAAAGTCAAAATAATGAAATAATTTCATTTCTAAGAAAGGTTTTCAGATGTTGTCCAGGACTTGAGTTCTGAGTAGACAAAAGTAGTGTGTTTTGGTTTTGCCTGATGTGACATCTTTGAAACCAGCTGCCAAATAGCACAAATGAAAGTAGGCCTACTGTTCCTCAAAGCCAATATAATCTTACAGAGCAGAAGGGGCAGGGAAATCTGTTAGATGAAAATAATAAAGGGCAGCTAGAAGAGGAAGAAAAAGAGAGACACTTCAAGGAGATTGACTTTTGTTGTTCTTACAAAGTCATTTGACCATTTGACAACAGGCACTGAGGCACAATATATAGTTGTACCATGCCTTTTAGCTGTATTTGTTATAGATACAGTATAAGTCATGTCCTTCTGTGTCATTATCATTGGACTAGATGAGCTGGAAGAACACTGTGGACTTTGGGTTAGTGAGGTAACAGCCCTTGCAAAATATTCAAAACTACTTCTTCCCATTGTGCCTAAGTGTAGTCAATTCTCAGGCAATAATATTTTGGCAAAATTAATTTCTTCCTATGGCACTCATCATTCAAAAAGATTCATATGATATTTGGTTTACAAAAATTATTTTCTTAAAGAGTAAAATAAAATGCTCTGAGATGTGGAAGACAGGATCGTAGGATAATTCAGGTTGGAGGGACATTATTTACTTCTGCCACCTGTACGCAGCAGGGTAATTGATTGAGTACAGTTGGGTTATTTATGGTTTTATTCAATTGGATCTTCAAACCCTTCAGAGGTGGAGGCTGCACAATCTTTCTGGGCAGCTTGTTTCACTGTCTAACTGTTCTCATAGTGAAAAGATATTCTCAATAAGCAGGCTGAACACTGTTTCAACACACATGTGGTGACTCACCTTCCCATCATGAGAAGGTGCCATAAGACCCACACTCTCTTCTTGCACCCTCCCCATAGGTAATGGGAACTGTGTCAAGTTCTCCAGAAATTACTCTCCTTCAAGCTAAGCCAAGCTCCCTAGGGATGAACTAAAGTGGAAGGTTAAACTGCAGATAGGCAAGAGGCACCCTTGGTGCCTCACATATCTCGTTAGACATGGCTCCAGATTTAGACAGGCAGCAGAACTACAAGTGGGAAAAAACAGGTTGAGTGACTGAGAAAACCCTGCTTTGCGTTGAGTGACTGAGAAAACCCTGCTTTGCTAACCACATTTGAAAACTCTATGTATTCTTAGTGTTTCACGAGAGAAAGTATGGACCATTCCTTCCACTTTGCAAACTGGGATGCTGGTCTCCAGTTAGCCAAGAATAAAATCCAGTTCTCCTGGAGAACTTGTGTTGTTGTCTTGTCTACCTGACTAAATGGAAAGACAAGAGCTGTGCTCTGGATTTTGTTCCAGTTTAGGAGCTGTTTTGTTTTTTTTTTTTAAGATTTGTAACTGTGATGTGAGAGGCCATTAGAAAGGCTAACAAATTTTTCATGGAAAATTTTAAAATTATTTATAACTCATGAAAAACTAAAAGATATGACAAAAAATTCTCAGGCAATACATTCAGCACTCAGACCAATGCTGTAGTTTTGAGAGGAATATGCTATATGCTGCACTTTTATGATCCTTGAGAAGATTTAGTTCTGGCCATGACTGGAAATCTCAGTTCAATTTTAACTGTGAAGTCTATTCACTGCCACAATAAAGATCAATCTTGAAATGCTCTCAGTCCTTGAAGACTTGAGAATTGGTGCAGTTACTTTGTCTTTTAATTAATAGAGTGATCACACTGAAATGTTTAAACAAAGAATGACATTGTCACAAAACCAAACTCCATTCCTGCTGTTACTACGCTGATTTTTATAGACTCTTCTCCTTAATATTACTAAAAAAATGTAAGATTTAAAACTGTAGATTTTTCCCCCTGTGAATTGTCATTAACCAACTTAATTCCATCAAACTACCTTCAAAACTCAGTTTAGCTCCAAAGAAGCATATCTTTATATATAGATCTTCCTATATTGCTTTCCTCGTCCAATCTGGATTTCATTGTTTTCAGATATACATTAGTCTTAATGCACAATGCAAAATACAGAAACATACAGTGGCATTTACTTTTGCCCACCACCTTTCTCTTTAAATGTCATCATGAGAACACAGTTGTTTAACAGAAGGTAAATTGTTTAAATGTAGATGTAGAAAAGCATCTTCAAGATAAAGCTCCATTGGAAATCAGGTGGAAAAGTGAATGTGAAGGGCAGCAGGAGCTGACAGATGGCAGGGGTATAGGGCAAAGCAAATACGAAATTAAAAGCTTCAGATTCACAGCAAACAATTAATTAAAGGTATGCACTGGCTCACTGTGGTACAAATTGCTACAGATGCAGAGCAGTACTATACATAGAATAGCCTACATTACTGTGATTTTTTCATTTATATGAACCCTTACCTCAGTTGTTTATTTAAAAAAGAGATGTGACGGCAAGGAAATGCAACTTCAGCAGGTGACTCTGGACTGTAATGATAATCCCTCCCCAGAATCTGCCTCTCCCCACCCTACCACTCCACCGAGCAGCCCTCACTTCTTTCCTCTTCTAGTTCAAGTTCAGACTGGCAGTTCTCAGGCTTCAAGTCTGCAGTGATGAGTGTGCTCTGCAGCTTGTCTTGCAGAGACACCCTTAGGGTTACTCCCAAAGCGCTGCAGAGTCACAGAACATAAGCAGCTATTTCACTGCCAGCTATGAGAGCAGCACCAGTGCTCAGGACAAAAAGTACCCTATGCCTTGCCTCTGGAAAACCCCACAGGAACTGGGTTTAAGGAAAGAGTCTTCAAAATAGCTCCCTGTTTTCCAAGTCTGCCTGTGCCAAGCATCCTTTCACCAGGAAGAGGAGACAGGTACAAATAATTATCTTCCACATAGATTTACCACAGATGGAGGTGTAGACATAGACATAGACATACACAGAGACAGATCAATATATGGATATCTAGATGGATATACAGATAAATAGATAAATCATTGTAGATACAGAAAGGGAAGGAGAAAAGTTAAGACAAAGCTTTGCATGAGCTACAGCTTTTTCAGTCCTCAGACAGAGCCATCTGAGAATCAGACAGTACTTTGGAGGGATAACAACATAAATCAGCCCAAGATGTTATTAGAGTGCTATTGTGGCTGCAATTGTTTCAATCTAAAGAGATTTCTTCAATCAGCAAGATGTAGAGAAAGGGTATTTTTGTTCAGAAACTTTCTAGATAACTGAGGTTCAGCCTTATACCTTGCTGACTTAACTATTCCTACTCCTTACAGCAGAGTTACAGGATACATCTGGTTTGCTCATTACTGTGCAAAGGGGAACTGTGTTATTGTACCAGACAGTCACCTGAGGCTATCTGCAATCATAATTTCCATTTTTCTCTTGCTTTAATGAATGCTTCTCCATTACTGCTTCTACTACAATAAGAGCATTAGCTTTCCTCACCACTGAATTATATCAGTTGTGTTTTCATTAGGAAAGTGGCTTAGAACTTTCAGGAAAGCTGCGTGAAAGTATTTTAGTAGAAATTATTTCTAATAGAAAATACAAGTTTTTGTTTAGGGCTTTTAATTTTTTTAAAAGGAAATATGCAACATCAGCAATGTCTGTTTATGAAAAATCTAAGAATGTATAATTTTGAACATCATAGAGTGGCCTGGGTTGGAAGACACTTCAAAGATCATCTACCTCCAACCCCTCTTCCATGGGCAGAGACACCTTTCACTAGACCAGGTTGTTCAGAGCCTCATCCAAACTGTCCTTGAACACTTCCAAGGAACATCATATGAAAAGTGTTCATTCAGATAAAGAACGATACTTTGATATTGCTTAAAATTGTATTAGAATTTTAATTTCAATATTAAAGTTATACAGTGACTTATTTTTTAATGAATTATATACACTATTACTCACAATACCTGACCTATTAAAATATAATATACTATGCTATAGTACTTCAACATGGTTAATTTAAAATGTATTAACAAGAGAATTAATGTCACGTGAAGCTGATGCTATCAAAATGAAACACTTCAGTGAATTTGAAGCAAACTTTTGTTCATGAGGAAACACAAATATTTTCATTTTTACTTCTGATTCAAATGAAAACCAGTTTTGAAATACTTTATTTTCCACTGGAGATAGGAATTGTGTTTCTCTGACCAGTTTTTGTCATCAAATAAATTTGTCCTTTGAGAATTGTTGTTACAGATGTTCACACCTAAATACATCTATGGATACAGGAAAGAGATACTGTGATTCAATGTATTACTAACAGGTATAGAAATTCTGAATACCACAGCTACAATTCTGCTTTCCTGTTGATTCACCACACAGCTCTCTATAAACTTATTAATTGTTCTGTTTAATTTCTCCCAAATCCAGCTGGGGCAATACATCATACTTTAACTCACTGTCTGTTGTGAAGTTTAAAAAGCTTTTTTTTGCAGTGCCCTTTCAAGGAATGAAATACTAAAACCTGGAAAAGATTGCTATGATTATTTAATTTGGTCTCCTGCAAAGCACTGAACTAAGTTGAACTAAAATACATGGGATTTTAAAAATCTGTGTTAAAGACGTAGGAATTCACAGCCCTTGCTAAGTTGTTGTGATAAGTGTTATATTTATTGTAAACAGAAGCTTATGTCTAGAGGAAACCACCTCTGTACTGGCACTTGCAGTTTCCATGTCCTGGTCCTCTAATGCAACACATTTAGAGACTGGAAAGAAACTGGAATGGAGAAAGCTATGGAAAGAAATAGTAAACCATGCAATTGTTACTTTTAGTCTGATATCTTCTCTTGTCTAATATCAGATATGTTACATTAATATGCAAGAGAAGAGTGATTATTAAAAAGCATGTAATAGCACAGTTTTTTCCCTAATGCCCTTCACTCAGAATCTGGCTTACACAATGAGCCAGATGAGTTTATATCCCTTGCAAATATTTAATGTAACAGTATCCAAAGTGACAGTGAATATTTTTATTATCCATATAAATGGATAATAAAAATAAATAAATCCATCACTTCCTAAATCCTGTTAAGCTTTTGGCCTCAATAATATCCTGTGGTCATGTGCTACAGAAGTTAAGTATAAGCTATGTGAAAAAATGTTTTCTTTTGTTTGTTTCAATTATGCTATCTTTCAACTCCATCAAATATCTCTGGAGCTTTTAAAATACAAAAAATGAGATGGTTATTTTCACCCCTTTTATTCAATAGAGCTTTCAATTCTTCTTCTGGGCCCACTATTCCATAGAGAAGTTTGGGGGGAAAAAAAAGCTTCTGAACCCTAAATTTTTCTACAAAGAAACTCAAGCAGCAGATTTCCAAACTTTGGAGAGGTCTCATATATTTCCACCCCCCTCCACTTCTGGTTTCCATTTAGAAGAAGACTTGTTGAAATACCACGAGGACGGCTATTTTCACTGCCATAACAGGAAGCAGGAGTGTTGGAAATGTCACAAGAAAGTCTGTTCTTACAAGATTTCCATCCCAACAGAGTCTCAATAAGTTACTTTGTGTAGTTTAGATGTGGTTCAGGTAAACATCTAAACTTCTGAATACTTGCACAAGCTGAATCTGAAACTTGAAACTTCTCAGGTTTGTCTGTCACAGACACTGAAATGGCATAAAATTTCAACAAAACATAGCAATGCACCAATTGGCATGGAAGCATTGCTCCTCCTGCCCTCTAATCCTGCATCTGTTCTTCCTTTATACAGTCTTTTACCAGAAATAAGTCCAAAGAAACCCACAGGTGCTATACTCAGAGGCAGGCTCTCTTGCACAATAAGTGCCCTGAGTGATCTCATGTGGAAAACCAGATTTCCTTAGGCAATGCCTCCATTTCCATATCTTTGCCTGCTCTCCCCTTCCTGAACCCACCAAATTGCTGTTCACAGGAGCATATGCAGGAACCCTTTGTTTGAATCCCTCTTGTCCTGACAAACACAAGAAGGGTGGGAGAGGAAAGAAGTGAGAAATGAGTGCCCTTGCTGACCACAACAGCCAGCAAGAGAAATGCAATCACTTGGTCTTTCTCAGCAGGAAGGTGCTAAACTTTTTCATTCTTTGGCCACGTCCTGCAGCTCTACAGACACACACTGATCCTTCTCTGGGACCCAGGAGGTGGTGATGTGTTAGTTATACAGAATTTCCAGAGCACTATGCACACCCCCACTTCTTTCCCTAGTGCTTTAGTGCCAGTGGTGGGCTACCAACACCAGAAGAAAATGTCCATTCAGGACACACCCAACAGAAAGTGATGCAGTAGCTCTTAACAAACACTTTTGCTTTCCTGTATATTGAGCGGATATTTTGTCCTGGACCACCCCTGATGTGGAAGATGCAGTTAAAGGAATAATGGGGGAGTGCAGGAATGAAATTTTTTCATTGCTATCAAACAAAGAATTAAACTATGTGAATCTCTTCAGCTGGAAACATTCTCAAGCCAAAATGCAGTGTTAAAACTCCAGAACAGCTGCTGTGAAGGCAAGGGAAGGCACACTGAGTTCTCACTCTGTGCAAAAGGAAGCCCGGGGAGCATTTCTCTCCCTTCTCTCTGCTCTCAGAGCTGCTTTAATCCAAGTTAAAGATGCTGGGGTAAAGCTTCATCACAGGCCATCAAAGCACTGGCAAATCTCCAATTTTTCTTCTGGCTTGACTGGGCCCCCAGTAGAAATTATGTATCTGGATGGAAGAATCTGTGTTTGAAGGGTTTTGTGGTTTCTCCATGTGTCCTGACATTTGTATGTCCCATAGAACTATGGCCAGACATCTGACTTTGAGCATGCATCTCCTTGGGATTCAGACTCCTATAATGATGGATAAGCAAGTTTATATAAAAAGAGGTATCAGCACAGGCCTCAGCACAAAACTTGTGTTTGAGGTTGAAAATTTTCTTAAATTATTTTCATTTTTGAGTTGTTTGCCTGGGGGTGTCTTCTGCTATTCTTCATCCCAGCTTGGAAAAAAAAAATAGATATACTGATTTACCATGGGAAAGACTGTTCTTTTGCCATTTCTAGCTCAGATAGAGTCAGGAAGTACAGAGATCTCACAGGGGAAGGTCTTCTCAAGAACTTCTAAATTACTTATGATTCACTTTAGTGTCCAGTTTTTCCTGAACTCCACTAAAGTCAGTGGAACTGCAGCAGAAGCAGAATAAATTTTTAAACCTTTTTCAATTGGTCAGGGCTTCTGTGTGCCTCTCACTCATAATGTATTTCTGATCTCAGAAAAAGAGGCTCTTTTGGTCATTACTTGGATGACACTAGGCATGGTAAGTCAGACCCGCACAGAGTTAAATGCTGAATTAATGTGTGTTTGACATGTTAAGACAATCCCACACATCCATATTATGACCCAGAGACAACCATGGAGAGCTAAAATGTGGTTGGAGACATGAAGGGTGAGGATATCTTTACTGATTATTTGTCTTTCTCTGCCTATCTGGCAGTAGGGAGAGCAAGTAACATAAGCAAATATTTCAAACCAGGGTACTTAATTGTTTTTATATGAGGAAGTCACACTTTTGCAGAGGCTGTACATTTCAATTCATATGAAAAGGTAGCATTTCAAGTGGCTTTGTTTCTTCAGACTTAAAAACAGTCTGAACTGTAGTAATGCATCCTTTTTGACTAGTAAGCTTAATTTCATTTTTTTGTTTTGTTTCATTGCATTAGAAGAATTAAGATGATGCAGTCCACACGGTATGCAAACCATGGCACTGAATTCCAAATTATATGGAAATATGCCTTTCATCTTAATTACAGACTGGACAGGGGAATGTACTGTATTCTCTCATAAATGTGAGACCAGGGAAACTTTCCCAGGGTGTTTTGCTTTTACATTTCTGACTCTTATTTGGTTGAAAACTTATCAACCCATGTGATCCCGAGCTGTCTGACTTTCCATGATAACACTGAAAGTATGTAGGAAATGTTTTCCCAGCACTGCCAGAAAAGGTCTAAAGGACTGGGATATTGAAGTCACAAATTACTGTTTCTTCATAACCCTTTAAAATACTGTCCTTTGGCTGAAATGGTAACTTCATTTTCAGATAGCCAGGTAATTTTGGAAAATCTTTCCCCATTCTAACTGAATATTTTATATCTCCAGTCTTGGTATTTCTTTCTTCAGACTCTAGACATTTTGCTAATTTTATCCTGGGTTGTTTTGTTTTGAAGTAAAGCAAAGCAGGGGCTTTTAGTTTTTGAAAAAGTGCCAAATCCCACTCAAAAGGGATGCAAATGTAGTACTGAAATCAGCTGCCCTGTAATCAGGTGCCCAAGGGATTAGGGTTCACCACTATTTTATCTAGGAGGACTTCTGCTTTGACCCACTGTCATTCCCTTTACAAACACATCCTGATAAGATCTAATTTAAACTGTTACAAGAAATGGTGGAAACCCTCAAAAATATTCCACTGGCATACAAAAACATTTAACTAATGCTATTCTTTTCAGAGTACTTAAAGGGATTGATACAATTTCAAATACATTTGCACATTGGAAATGAAGTGTGCATCAATTGTCTTAATGTACCAATTTCCAGAATCATTAATTCCTAATGGCTCAAAGTGGATTCCCAGTGAGACCCCTGAGCTGCATTTCCTCAGGAGTTATTCACTCATTTTATCTGCTTTTAAGCCCTTTTGAAAATTGTGCCCTCTCCAATTTTAATTTTTCAAAAGGAAGAACCTGTGTTCAGCCTGCTCCATATTCAAACTTGTACTTTGTCATGGGCTATAAACCATTCAGAACTAATGCACAGAGACCTTCAGTTTATCCCTGGGGTCAAAAGCTGTTGGAAAGGAGGAAATGTTAAGGGAACTAACATGTGTAAACAATTTGGCAGAGGTGTCCTAAAAATAAAACTTTGGAGTGGAATATAATTCTAGCATAAGGAGTGGACAGAATGCAGGGAACAGTGGAACTGAAGTCGAGTCTTTGGATCATTTGAGATGATCTGAGCCAGCAGGTGGTAAATGTAGTTCAATATTAGCACACATCAAGTAATTTGTCTGCAAGCAAGAAACTGATGCAAGAACTATTATGTGTGTTGAATTAAATAGTCATCCAGCACCATTCTCTGGAAAAAGACCTGGGAGTTATTGTGGAAAAACAGAAAAATAATTTAAACCAGCAGCCAGCTGCACAGCTGTGCTAAAAAGAAGATAAAAAAAAGAAAAAAAAAAGGTGAAAAATGCAAGCAAAATGCCAGTTAGTAGTAGCCAAAGGATAGAAGGGCAAAGACAGGCAATGTGTTTTCTGTGTTAGCTATTTGCAAGAGCCTGTACACAGTGCCAGTGATTGTACTGTGGGAAAGATATCATAGCCAAGGAAAGGGGGGAATGATCACAGCATCTCAGGAGAAGCAAGGAAGAGTTAGGACTAGACAGTCTTAGAGAAAGGAGCTACTTTGTGGCTTAATCAAAGTTATGTGTGTAAGAAAGGGTGTGACTGCATACTCAGAAACATAAAATACCCTCCTGTAAAGAGCTCCAAAACTACACATATAAATTTAAAATTACAATGCAAGAGTTATATAATTAAACTAGCCATAGCCATAGGAGAAAAGAAACTTCACATTTCAAAGATGAGGTCTGAAATCAATGGGATAAGACAGAGTTACACCAGCTGAAGAAAGAGGTTATCCAATCATCTGCAGAGAAAGAGCATCAATCAATGATGAAAGGAGCTTATGTTTCGTATTAATCACTCACAAAAGCTCTGAGGAAGAAAACAACTGACTCACCTCCATGAGCATGGTGGGTGGAAAGCTTCTGACTGTCTGCCTGCCTGTTGCCCTCAGATAATGCCTCTGGTGACTCTTCCTGATTAGCTTACAAAGGGGAATCCTCCTGAGATTTTTTAAGCTGCTTGCAAACCAGCACTACTCCCTTGGAGATTAATTTCCCTGAGATATTCTTGTTTCCATGTGTCTTACCATCATCCTGTTCAACTTCTCCCTCTAAAAAATGCGCTTTCCTTGAGGTGACTGTGCTGCAGAGAGCCAGCACTAATTTGGGATGCTTCTGAGGGAAGCATCTCCTGTCTTTTGCATGAAACCATCAGCTGAGTCAATATTTGACACTGTTCCCTCTAAAGCACAAACTCACTGCAGTGCTCTTACTTGCAAAATATATGGAGTTGTCCTGTGAGGTAGAACAGGCTATTCTGGAACTCCATGGAGCAACACAGCCTGAACAAGTGACGTTTTCAACCTTTTCTATATAATCTCATTTTCATATTATTTCAAGTCATCACCTGAGCTGAATATGCAGGTCCTTCATGCTCACAGTTCAAGGAAATGGAGCAGACATATTACTGAAAATTAATAAGTCTGAAACCAAGCAACAATAATAATAAAAATCCATGTTATTAAAAGCAAAGCATAGGAAATGGGAAGGAAGTAATTAAAAAGTGTTTTAATATTTTACCTTAAATATTAGGATTATATTAACAGGCTTGGGAGTTTCTGATTGAAAGCAAGACCTGCTAGGAGAGCAAAAGCTGTGAGCTGTGTGATTGCAAATCATTTGGGAAGACGTTCCTCAGCTCAGCAATGAATAGTGGTTGGTGATGCAATCAGTGAGCGTGGCTGGAATTTCTAGGTGTAATAACGCATGGTGAACCCACAGGGTCAGCCCATCTGTGGAAAGGAAGGAAAACATATTGTTGATTCAGGGATGTGGTTAGCACTTAAGGTAAAGACTGACCCACAGTGATTTATAGCTTCAAATTCCTTTTCACACTTGTGTGAGGACCTGAACCAAACAAAATACAGACGTTTAATATTGTACAGGATATAGAGTTTTTCAGGGAGTGCTGGCATATTGGGTATCACAGTCACATCCTAAGTGTATGACACTACAACATAAATATTTAATGTAAAATAACAGCCTCTGTAGAGGGGAGGTGGGATAGCAATGAGGGAACAAAACATGGCTGCAAGTTAAAAACCTCATTCCCAGATCAACAAACTTTCTTCACACAACTGAGAAGTCAATTGCACTCTGATTCAGGAGGACACTTACACACAGGTGTGATCTTAACTTCACATAGTTAAAACCACATAGTTAGGTGTCCTGTTAGAAGAAAAGCACCAAATTATTTCACTAAATCTGGGTGAAGTACACAGCTCCTGAGCTGACATAAGCAAGTGACAATTGGTAGACAGGTAAACCAGCTGTGTCAGGGCTGGTTAAATTTTCTATCATTGGGTTTCACTGAGCTGAAAGAAACTTGCAGAACTTCTTGTAAACAGATATTATGAAAATTTTAGAGTTGTCAAAAATGTGTAAAGCAAAAACACAGGTAAAACAAAAAAAAACAGCTAAGCAATTTTAAAATCACACATTTAAGCGTAACATTTCTAAAAACAGTTTTTAAAATCTAGAAGTAATTTGAAGATTGTTTTTGTGAACTCAGAAGCAAAAGGGGGAGTGATGGTTCTAAGACTGAAATTATTTTTATAGAGTAGTAAGGAAAACTTTAAGTATTTCAGAATCAGAAGCTCACTTCACTAGTTTGATTTTACATGTTTTTCAATTATGTAACTTCCAAATATATCATTTTATTGCCGATGTTCATATGTCTAGATTCTAAATATTCTTTTAAACATATGGGCCATTGTCAATTATTTATTTTGCTGTACTCCCCAGATAAAATTAATTAGTGTGTGCGCCCTGTATTAGATACAATATCTGGGAGGTTTGCCCTTTTCTTCCCTGAAACAAACATAAGAGAAGCAGGTATATTAAAAAGAGAACGAGAAATATTTTTTTATCTGCCTCCTCCTTACAGTCCCCAAAGTAAAATTCTGCCCAAACGACATCACTCTGAATATCTTTCCCCTCAAAGAGATTGTTAAGTAGAAAACAATGAAAGGACAAATGTTCATCGCATTATAGATGTGGTGCTGAAAGCCATGCAGATACTTCTGTGGCAAGTAAAAAAGTAAAATGAATACAGACAAGAACAAAACACTCTCTGCTTAACTCAGGCTTGGTTCCACCCAGTGCCATTACAAAAAATAACCAGCTTGGGTTTCTTTCACTTCTATTGTCATGGGTTTGAGGCTTTGCTGGAGTACCTTGAGGGAACGACAAGAATTTTGTTCTGCTTTCATTTTCAGAAAACTTGTCCAACTCAGAGCAACCTTGAACAGTGCCTAGCATTCATTTCCCCAGAGTAGACATAAAAGAGGATTCCCTTTTCAAGTATAATCCACTCTGTAAATCCCTCAAGAGCCATTTGACTCAGCCAACATTATCCTCCAGCCTTCCATGGCTCAGAGTGCTGGCAGAGGCTGCACAGCCAGGCTGGGGCTGAGCTTTCAAGAGTGATCACTGCTGTCATTTATTAATTGTGTGGCGGCTGTTCCTTTGAGACTCAGGCATGGGGGGAAACCCCTCTGTACAGAAATTAAAAAAAAAAAAAAATCCGCTTGCCACAAAACCCTTACAAAGCAGCAGCTGCCTCCTCAGTAAAGCATCCTTGTTGGAGACAGCTTGGATTAGCCCATATATTCCCACACCTCTGTGTCTGGGTCAGTAGCACCATTCACTCTCCATGGAAAGTTTTGCTTTGCTCTGAGCCAAGAGTTAGTCCTGCCAAAAGAGGTATGATAAACGTCTGTTGCCTCCAAGCAAAATATGGAAAATAGCTTCTTTTCTCTGACTGCTTGTTTGTTTGTTTCTTTTCTCATGGTGAAAGTCTCTCTCTATTCTGCTGGGGACATTACAGGCTAGTCTGAAATTACAGCTTAAACTGTTTCTGAGATACTCTCCCAGTCCAGCTTGGAGCAATTCTTTTGATGTAGTCATGTCTAACCTTTCAGAATAAAGCCCTGCAAATCACCAGAGCCTTTCCATCAGTTTTCTCCTGGCTGCAGCTGAACTGGTTGTTCACATCACTGGGAGGAAGAAGCAGAATCAAAATGGGATGGGGGAGCCCTGCTGCTGGTAGCCCTGACCCCTATCCTTTGCTGCCCCAGTCCCCAGGGCATGGCACCCCTGGGTAGCTGCCACCAGCTCCTTGAACCCCTCCTGGGAACATGGGGCCCTGACACGAGTGTTCTTCTCCATATTCCTCCACTTGTGATCCTGCAATTCCCCACAGTCCTTGTCTTTTGTTGTGCTCCACAGTCTGCTGTTTATCTCCATGTTTGTTTTTCCTCTGTCTCCTTCTCTTCCTGGGAGGGCCAAAAGGTCTTGCTAGGGTTGAACTAGTGCCTGCTCCTAAATGAGTTACAAAAGGAATAACTGATTTTTCAGTTTCTGACTTTTTTGGTCAGATTTTGTTGCTATCAGTCAAGCAAATGGTATCTGAAAAAGGAGAAATTATTTCTTCCTTATTCCTTCTCTCACTTGTGTGGAAGCAGAAAGGGTTTATGCTTTTATACAGATGATGGATGAGTGACTGGTGAGATGAGAGGAGACATTTCTATAGCTTTACCTAAATTCCTGGTTTTGGAATTTAAAGATCTCAGAGATGTTTTAAACAAATAAGCTCATAGTCTGAAATTCATCTGAGGAAAAGCCCTAAATTATTAATGCCACCCTTTCCTGCTCCCCCCCAGGAAAAGGCGCACCCTCAACCCCCAAGAAAATAAGCGAAATGAATAACTGCTGCAACAGGAAGAGGGGTATAAAATATGATTTAATGAGAACTTTGATAATTTCAATATATATCTGACCTGGGCAGAGTGGTATTGCCTTGGAGGTGGAAATTTACAGGTCACCAGCTAAGAAAGAGTTAAAACACAGATGGGACTTTTTCAGTGCAGTTACAAATGGATATTTGGTATTCTTTAAACAAGTGCATATTTGTGCCAAAGAGCTGACACTGAAAGATGCACCAGGGCTAATCACATCTGTTGTTTCGGTAATTGTCCCATTCTAGAGAAATGAGATTTCCTCTGCTTAGCCTGAATCAGTTCTACTGTTCTTTTATAAAATGAGTGCTTATGTGGGCTTATCTGAAACTCAGTGTGGGAATATCCCCAGTACTGCAAGGGCAGAATAAAGCAGGACCATAGACTTATATATGTAGGATTATGCTGCTGCGTGCCACAGTATTGTGAGGGTACTTGCCAGATGCCACAACAGATGTTCGCCATAAATTTAGCACTGAAGAAATGAATTTCATCACTCAAAAAATTATCATTCTGCTGTTTTGTGAAAGGTTTGCAAGAAATTTCTTTTTTTTTAATCCACATCTTTTCCTCCCTATTCTTAAGTCACTATTCCTCCAGCATCTTCTCCCATATGTTTTATAGTAATTCCACTGTATTGTCATTATGTTATTGTGTCTCCCCTTTTGCTCACCCCACACTTTTAAAAAAAACAGAGTCCATTTAAATCTGAAGAATTTGGCCAGTTTAAAGAAAGAATAACCTGAACAATGTTCTCAGCAGAAGTTTCCTAGCTAGTTGGTTCCTAGATGGTTTTACAAGTACTTTTGTGTCAAAAATTGAATGTTTTGTGGAAACTGAAGCTACAGTACTTTTGTTCTTTGTTGGTGTTTATTTGCAGAATCATTAATGATCATTATAAAAATATCTCAGCCAGGATCAGAGCACTGTGCTACAGATTGGCTAATAATACCTGTTGTTAAAAATTAAGACTAACTTCTGTATAGAAACATGGAAATACTATTATTCCTCTTTAAATATAGAAAAAAATGTAACACTGGGACAGCTGATCCACTTAAGAGAAAGCTTACTTTTTCTAGGCATTGAGAAGGGACCATCATCATAAAGGAAACCTGAGGCAAAACCAAAATTGAATCCAGTTTACCTTAGCTCCAAGAACTTCAAGAAACTTCCAAAGGACCTTCTATGCATGGGTAGTACTCAGTGAGAAACTAAATTAGAATTATTAGCATCTAAGGTTAATTACTGAGACATTAAATGCAGATGTAATAAGAAAATTAGGCAGTTCTCTACCACTGGATAATAAAATTAGATTTTTTTAGGTTTAAAGATACTGGGCTAGAAGTGAGAGGGTAATAGTGTACAGGACTTTGAAAATGAAGATGCACAATGCAGACAGAGCTGTCCAGAGTAAATTTATATCTATTGTTGCTGTAGAAAATTGACTTTGGTTTTGTTACAGGTAGATGAAAAGTTTCATGACAATCAGAAAATATTTAGGCAACAAACAAAATATTAAGGAGCATTTCTACATGTATGAAGGTGCCAATGTCGCAAAGCAAGTGATGTGTTTGACAAACTTTCAGGACCTGACAAAATCAACACTTTGTGAGAACCTAATTCACAATTAATAATCATGTAAATCATTCTTCTTTCAAGTAGGGTGTCAGTGGGTACTTTTTCTTGACTGATGCTAATTTCATCGATGGCATCTGAAAAGCTCTGCAGGGCTCTTGTCTGATGGACACCCTGGGAAAATACACCTCTTCCCTTATACTTCCATTGATGCCAGAGATAACAAAGGAATTGTGCTTTGCTTCCTTAAACATGTCTAATGTGCTTTTTTTAGACTGATCACCAGAATCTCCTTAAATGCAGTTGAGCTCATTCAGGGAGGCCTTGAGTTCCTAGGCTTTGATATCAGCATGCAGGCACTGAGGACTCTGCTGGCCCATGAGTCATTTTCGTGCTGTACTCTCTCACAGCGCAGTCACGCCTGCCACTGAGCTGGAGGAATGGTCTCCACTGTTATCAGACTTTTCCAAGAATGTGGATGCAGTAATTGCTCCACTCTTTAAGCCTCTTGTGGTTTCTGCAAATGGCATTCTTTCAAACTGCAGCCAGAACAAATTAACCCAGAGACACAGAGCTCACAATTAAAACAAATACATAAAAAAAAAATTAATTTTCTCCAGTAGCAGAAGACATTCAGAAGGCACTGAAAACATTCAGGTGCTGGCAGTCAAATGTATGTTTTAGTAAGAAAATCATTGAGGATGCCCAAGTGCTGTGGGTGCTCAGATGGGAAGGTGGAGGCACAATCAGGGCTGGTAGTGGATCACAGGGTAACCAAGGGGGAGGAATGGGCAGGGCCAGTGGAACTGCCTTTCCCCTGTGCTCTATGAGCAGGGCACAGATGCATTCCCCATACACCCTATAAGTCATCGACAGGGACTGGGCACAGCCCCATCTCCTTCAGAGAAAGCAAATCCTGAGTTCAGTGCTTTCATGGGCAGCTGAGGAAAAACCTATAGCTCTTTGGCTGTGAAAGATAGAGTGTGAGCCTTTCACCCACAGATGTGTTTTCTCTGGCCCTCCTGTGCCACCCTCTGCAGTACAGGTCTGCAAAGTTCTTTTTTCTTCAGTGAATTCCAGCATCTCTTACATGTTTACATTGGGGAATGCAGGAAAAGTGAGCGTATGTTTTAAATGAAATGTAACTACTGTCAGAAGCTACTGGGAAAAATTGAGCTACCACCCAGCTAGATCTGTGGGTAGGCTTTTTTTATAATTCAATAGAAAAATGAGACAGCAACTCACACATGCTACATCCATCACACTTCAAAGAAGTGTGCATATAAAAACATATTTGTGGTGTTGTTCAGCATGCTGAACAAGCTTCATGCAGCAACCTGCATCTTCCATCTGTCTGTAATTTCCAGTGGCTCCACTAACAACTTGCTGCATGAAAAGGCATCAACATTAATATGAGTTTATATCAGTAGCACTTGTCAGGAAATATTTCCCTACCTTCCCGTGCCATGCACCATCTCATAGAAACACACGAGGCATTTTATTGCAAATGTTTTGGCTTTTCAGCCAGAAGCTGGAATTTACCATGGAAAGCAGACAATCCATGAAAAAAAAAAAAAAAAGTTTAGCTGAAAAGCTAATTTTCCTTCCAAAACAGATTATACAGCAGTGTTTCAGCCAGCTCTGCCTGGAATACGGCTAACAGAGAGGGCCACAGAGATAAGCACTGGGGCACCAAACTGGCAGATGGACTTGGAGGTTCTTAGCTCAGGGAACAGCATCATTTTGAAAGAAGATAATGCCACCATTTTACAACTGTGAAGAAGAAGGTGTGGGTCACAGTAGAACAGATGAGTGACATGGCATGTCACTGATAATCTCCCAGCTGAAGCTCTTGATAAGAAGAAGATTCAGCTCCTTGTGCAGAGCTCAGCGTTTCCATGTTTCTCATCTGTTTGTGCCCAAGCAAACCCATTATACAGGTCTTTCTGTGAAACACCACCAGCATTTCACCTAAAGATCTCAGTCCTTCCATGGGTAACTCTCTCATAGGCTGCAGAAACAGTTGTTCCTGTGAAGTTTCATCCACATCGTCACAAGACCTCTTTCCTTCCAGAATCAAGAATGAGAAAGCTGTAAAGATGGAGATCTCATGTACTCTACAGAGCCATTTGAAACAAATTTGGAGTCTTATTTTTAATATTATTCCTAGTTGTTGAAGCATTAAAGCTCAACAGGTCTGTGCTTTGCTTTGTGACTGGACACCCTGGCATGGCCTAAGCTTCAGAGCCTGAACTGAGACTCCTGAAACTGAAAAGCATGGAAATTTTGGGTGAAATCTTTGCTCTGGTGAGCTAATGATGACAATGTTAGCATACTTAGAACTAGAAGTTCACTGGTTTATACCTTGCAGCCATGCACAAGAAGTGACTCACCTGTTAGGACACATTTCTGTATTGGGGGCTTGATCCAGAACAAACTTGAGTGGATCTTTCCACAAACTCCAGAAGGCCTCAGGCCTCCAGTGCTGACACAAATTTCCTGCAGGATTTTGGAATAGCTCCCACACAAATACTTGCACTTCCTTCCTTGTTTTCACCTCACATGCATCCACAACACAACAATTAAACCAGGAAACCAATGGGGAAATTTTTTTGGGTGGTGGTTCCCCCCACTTTCTCCCACTCCAGATAAAAGGCACAAAAGAATTCTTGCAATGAGTTTTGGGAATGTTGCGTGGTGGGAATGTTTTATTTCCAGTAATGGCATCTGTAGTCACACGTGCACCCAGGGAGGAGATGAGACCCCTGTTGTGCCCAGCGGAAGAGATAAAAGAAGGGTCTTGTAAATATATCTTGCACCTCGTGCACATCTAGGAAGGTTCCATATAAATAGCACCATAACTTTTGCACTTGATGGCACTTGAGTACATTATAAGCAGCAACAGGTGGGAGGCATGTTTGAACAATTGAACATGCTGTAATAACCATGCTTAGGAGGTCTATTATGTTCCTAATGCAAATTCCACATGCATATTTGGTTATTTCAAACAGTTTGGGCTTTCTGACTGGATTAGGGGGCTGTTAGACAGGCTAGACAATATGAGTCTGTAGTTTGAGAAATAGTAAGATGGGTTTTGTTTCAGCAGTTTTGGGGAGAAGAAGTAAGGTGGAAGAAGTGCCAGCCACAGAACAATTTTGTTCAGCTGAATGATGATGGGCGGGTAAAATGTTTGCACTTTTTATTTCATACAGGGTTAATGCTACCCTGAATAGCTATTTCCCCTCAGGATTGCATAGTACCGCAGAATGTAAAAGGAAAACTAAGTTTAGAATTAGGATATACAAGGGAAAAAATGCAGATAGGTTTTTGGCACCAGACTGTGGATGAAACACAAGCCAAGAGCGCTTGGCATTTTCTAAAGATATTTGGAAGTGAATCGAAATTGCAGAAATGCCTACCTCTGGGAACTAGAGAAAAGGGCATAGGAATCTGGAGAACTAGGAAAGAAAAATGAAAGAGCTAGCCAAAAACTTCGTATGGCTCAGCACTTGATGGTATAATGTTGCTCAGCAGGACAGGAATCACAGTCCCTGCACCACAGATGTCAGTCAGGGAGGAAGGTTATTGTCTGCAGTACCTTTCCATGAAAATCAGGAAGACAATGAAGGGAAGTGCTATTGCTTTCTGAGACTAACAGCAATTTGTTAATTGCAGTTTTTTATTTCTGAATTAGAAATATATTTTAAAGAGAGACTTCATGAACTAGCATCTGCAACTTTCTCAGTCCTTCAAGCTCAGTCAGCACCACTTTCTGCATAAAATGGAATTCCATAATCTGGAAGATCTGCATGGAGGAAAATAAATGGCAAATTGTTAAAATTATTGTTCCAAATTGTCCCCAAAAGCTCAACTCGTCAGAATTATAGAGGCCCAGATTTTAAAGGGCACAGAAAAACACATTGTCCCTTTTGCTCTTTGCCCTTGAACTAAACTGATGTTAGTGTGTGCTTTATTTTTGCTCTGAACTTCTCAATATGCTCCAACTGGAATTTGTGGTTAGCTTCCAAGCAGATAGAACAGGTCAAAAAAACAACACTTAAAACATGGGAAAATGCCAACAATGTTTTCATTTTTCAAGATTTAAAGCAGACTTATCTGATTGATCAAGTGTAATTCAAGTGATATTTTATTACCTTTCCTCCAAAACAATGAAATTATTATGTTTATTCTTCTGTTATCCAAAGCAGGTTTTTGTAAATCAGCCATTATTTTCTATAAAATAAGTTTTTATTTTAGTCAGAAAATAAGATTGAATTTTCTGGTTTATTTAGAACCTAAAATAAAATAGGCCATTTCTATTTCAATAGCTACATCCATTTAGAAAAAAAAAATATTTGAAAAAAAAAGGAATACCCTCAAAAATGACAGACAATCAATCACTTTTGTGATGGACCTCAATACAGGCAATTCTTTAAATGTAAATGTTTATATTTGAATACTTTCTGTCTGGCTTTTCTCCTGGGTAAGTAGCAGTTCATTTTGTAGGCACTGAACACACAGGCTTCAAAGCTACATAGTAGAAGCCAGTGGGAGTCTTGGTACTGACTTAGTGAGAGGAGGATTAAACTCTCAGACATTATATTGATGACTGTCTTGGAAATAAACTGTCAGTATAAACTCAGCAGATGCAAGGCAGGGGTTTGAGCTCATATGCATAAGTATTTGAGCCACTTCTCTTCAGTTATACCCAGCTCTGTTCCTGAAGTACACCTTTCATCAAGACCCTACTCAAGGGTCGTTTTTCTAAAAAGCACTAAAAAAACATCCAGTGAGCTATTTTCTTCTTTGCACTCATGTTCAGGAAAGAGAATCTGTGGTTTGTTTTGTCTGGGTTTTTTTTTGTGTTTTTTTTTTTAATATCCATTTAAAAAATTGATTTGAATTGGCCTGTAGCCAACAGCATTTCCTTATATGAATTTATTTTAATGTAGTTATTAGATTTGAGTGACACAGTTTCTACAAGTGAAGTTATTTTAAAAGGCACAACCCCTGTAAAGGCAACATAAATTTCCACATCTCACCCCTCTTTCTTTCCTTTTTTGCCTCCTTATTGTGGAGAGACTTCTAAGGATAAGGGGTAAATATCAGTATCTTTTTCTTAAATCTTGGCTTTCAAAGGAGTCTTAAGTCAGGAAACTCTGAAAAAGGCTCTTACTTGTCTAAATCACTTAGGCCTTGCAAGATAAGAGAATAATGCCTAAATATCTTTAAGAATCTGGAAACTGTCAAGAAATGTGTGACCACCAACTATCCTGATAGGTTTTTGACATGAAGACCAGTACATTGAGAACTGGACAGAGATCTCTAAGCCATGTCAGAAACATGTATGATAGAAAAGAAATTGATCTCATGCCACCAATTGTTATACTCAAACCACTTATATGACAGTGCCAATTAATAAGTATTAGACCCAGCTAAATCCAAAGTGGAAGGTTTTATATAGCATTATTGGTCATCTGTACCCTGCAGTTCTAGCTCCACTACAATTTACAATAAAATTACTTACAACTGTTCAAATAAATTCAATGGAATTAGTAAAATAATGGTCCAATCTTGATTTCACTAAGGATGTGAGACAATGGACTCAAGTTACCACACAAGAAATTCTGGCTCAGTATCAGGAAAAGCCACAGTCAAGCCCTGGAACAGGTTGCTCAAAATGGTGCTAGGATCTCCATCCTTTGAGACATGCAAAACTGGCTGGTCAAGACGCTGGACAACCTGCTGCCACTGCACATGGTCCAAGCAGGAGGCTGTGCTGGAAACCCTGAAGATCTCTGTCCACCCCCAGGGATTCTACAGTTTAAAGTCCTTCTCCCTAACAGTACTGGAACGTAGGAAATGGGATGTGTATATGTCTCCCATGTGTAACGCTTCAAAAACCCCAATGCTTCCACATCAGAGATCATTTCCTGCTCAAAACCCATCCTTCATATTTTGACTGTCAATAAACTTTGGTAATTCTGTAATTCTTCTCCAGTTTCTAGCTGTCTAAGGGTTAAGGCTGAGTGGTTCCCAGGAGCCCAGTGCTCCTGAGAAGCAGGGGTAAGGGGTTCTGTCTGGTTTTTGTCTCTGAGAGCTGCCTTTCAGCCAGCCTGTGCTCCTCTTGCTTTTCCTTGGCTTGACTCTTTGCCTCCTCTGCATCTGAATACATTAGATACGGAGTGTGGGGGATTTACAGTGCTGCTGGCAGTACCAGACAGAGAATAGCTTTGTAACTGTATCCCTGTCTTCCAGCAGAGAAAATCTTTGATGGAGATCTCTACTCTCTAATGTACATGTCAGAACACAACCCCTCAAAGCCCGCCTTTCATTAACATTGTAGTGATAGTTATGCACATGCTGTGAGGAGAATGATGAAGCCTGAGCATGACACGTGTGTCTCTGTATGCCAAGCCAGAACCTTCCTTGCTATAAATCTGTGTTGCTTAAATATTGCTTTATCATGCTGTGGTCATTCACCTTAGGCAAGGAGAATCTGACCTATGGCATTCTCAGATGTTTATACTTTTGAAGTAATAATATCCATAGGCCATCAAAATTCCTTAGTAACTCACTGGTGTCTCAAAACTAAACCCAGTGGTCACAGGAAAACCTTTAAGGGTATGTGTCCTTGGAGAATTATTTCTGACATAGTTGTGACACTTATCTGTGTCTCATCTCAGTAACTAGAAATATGCTGAGCTCTCTGGGTATTTGGCTAAACACACCAGCCAGATGGTTCCCTGGTGGGCAGAGCGGTGAGAAGCATTCTGGAAGATTTGCACAACATCATGTTACATGACATCATGCTACTCGTCCAGGAGAGCCATAAAGAGGGTCTGAACTTTGCAGAAATTATCTGCTCCCAGAGCTTGGAGATTGCTTAGGAAATGAGCACATAAGCTGAGTCTACAGCACTGCAGCAGAAACAGGCTGGACACGAGGGGATGGCAAACAGAAGGAAATCTAAATGTGATCTTCTGATGGCAGGTCTCCATAAAAACTCTCCATTATTTTTTGAATGACTTCCAGAACTCATCCAAATATAAAAGTGGCAACACATCACTTTCCAGTGCACACTCCAGCAGTGAAAAGATAAAATACCTGGCTTTTCAGGGATTTATTATTTTCTTATAGCACATTAAAGAATAGACATAATGCTTTGAGCTGAAATCTGTTCCTAAGCATTCCTGCAGGATCCCAGCATACAGTAGTCCTCTCAGAATTATATTCAGCAGTTGACTACTAAAGAAATGTTCTATTATTAACTGACATGTAATTAGTTCATTAAAAAATACCTCAGCTGAATACTGTGTAACATAATACAGCCTACTACTAGAGTGAGGAGATTTTAGGCCCGGCACAAATGGAAGTGAAATTACAGTGCAAAGAAGTGGAAAGGAGACAGTGCCAGCTGGCAGGCTACTAAGTGTTTCAAATTACTGTATGTTTATGACCTCTGTGTTCTTAAACAAAATTAATTAGATTATGCTATTCGAGAATCTTGGAATGCAGTGGCCACATGCCAAACTTATCTGAACCACACATCTTAAGTTTAATTAAGATGTTCTTAATTTCTCCAGGTATTCCTTTTATACACACATATACTCACATGTGTGTGTTTGAAGTGGTGCCTGTGGGAAGTGATAAACAACAGACTGCGATTCCTGAGGTGTGTTTAAGGTGACTGCTTGCTTAATAGGACTTGGGGGCTAAATCCATGGAAGGGCTTGGATACGACTTCAGTGCTCACCTGCTACTTTAGGTCCCCAGTTGAAAATCCTGACTCTCAGGTCCCTGGTTAGCTGCCATCTAAATGTGGGGTGTTTATCCTTGTTGCAGGGAACTAAGTTTTCAATGTTACAGTTTTCAATGTCTTGAAGTTCTGCTGCTTATTGTAACAAGTTGCTTTGCCTTATTAGCACTGATAATTTATCAGCTCTCCCATGCTGAGTTGGGTTAAACTTCACCAATATCCCTGCAGATTTTGAGGTGCTGTGGGCATGCTTATCAACAGATTGAGTGCCACTGAAAAAATAATTCAGATGGTGCTCCTTCCTGATGCTGCTTTTGGGGTCAGAGCATCATCCACCCGTGCTGTGAAAGGGATGGGTCCATTTCCTTCACTAACCAAGGAGATTTGAAATCTCACCTCCTATGCTGCAGACAGCATCTTCACATTTAGAAGGTGGTGTTCAGTGGGGGTGGAAGAGGGACTTTGAAGAGGGTGAATGGGCCAGAAGTGGGAAAGAAAGGAGATGAGGAAATGCTTGTTGCTCCATCAATGCTGATGTGCTAATTGGAGCAAGGAGAAAAGGCTCTGTCTCTTAATCATCCTAATGAATGTCATTCCTGCCACTTTTCTCTGACACAGTGAATACTCCCCAGTTCAGAGGAATGTGGGAAAAACTTCAAAGAAAGGTGAGAAATCCTTTGCCTGCAAACCCTCTGAGACTGGGCAGTAATGCATATTCCAGCAGAGAGTGAAATGTGTACTTGAATTTCATCAGGCTTACAACATCCTTGATGCTTATGCTGAATGCTGAGCAACAATGGAGACAGAATATCACCATACACTCCTCTGGGCATGCTTTGAAAGAAAGAACAATCTTTCTTTCTTCCATTAGCTTTGAAAGCATTCAGATGCATATCTTTTACGAGACATTTCAGGACTTTGAATGCTCAGGAGAAACACTCAAGGAACAAAAACTGTGCAAAAAAAACCCCTTGAACTGAAAGGAAATTTAAACTACCCTTCCTTGTTGATTTTTACTAGTGGTCAGTACCGTGATTTGCCAATAAACAAGATAGTCCTTTTGGAGTCCATGCTCTTAGGCACATAAAACTCACCTCATGCTTAAATCTCTAAGTCAGGGCTGGTGATTCTCCTGGGGGGCTGAGTGCTGATGCCTACCAGTATGGATGGGTAGATCCGTCAAGTTAGTGGTAAAGTAGAGCTTGGGAAGTGCCCATAGCTCACAGAAATTTTGCTCAGAACAATATTGCTCAATGGTGGCACATCACTTTACATGCTCAATGTGTCAAGCATATTTGCAAACTCAGAAATCTACTTGAGTGCATAGACCATTGAAAGGGCTTGTCTGCTTGTCCTTGCTAAGCAGGCACTTTAATACTACTCTGTCTCCTGCTACTCCTAATTAACAAGTAAAGCTAAAATATTCATCACTGTCATACAAGAAATTGAGTTGCAAAGCCTCTGGAAGGAGTAAAGATTTCCCTTGGACTCCAGTTTCCTTATTCCTCTGTGTACCATTGAACTGGCCAAGAAAGTGTAAAAAGAAATCTTTGTGACTGTTAAGTAGCTGCCATTTTGGCTAAGAAAAATAGATCCGGTGGTTCAACACTACCTGTTCAGCCTGAAGGGCCCTCTCTTCAATAAACACAGACCAAAGCAGTCATCTGTAGCACATACACATTAGTTATCAAATGTGATGGGAAAGTTTTTAAGGGCCACTGCTGTGAAAAATTAATCATGCCAAAACTTGATCATATGTTCTCTGAAACAGCTGGCTGCTTGTCCCCAGGATTTGGTTTCAATAACCTTTTGCTGAAAATGTGTCTTTCAATACAAGCTCCTGAATTTGATTAAAACAATTTAATGCTCTGACCTCCAGAATTTCTGTCATTTTTGTTGTGCAGAATGCAGCACAGGCAGCACATTCAGTCAGTTTTGTTGTTTCTCTTAAATGTATTCTCATATCCCTCTATTTTCTCTTGACGTGTGTCTTCCTCTCAAAAGGTTGTGATCCTCAGGTCACAGCCTGTCATAAAAAATTATATAAAAAAATGTTAAAACATCACCAGACTTTACAAAAGGAAATTTCAAAGCAACCCATCTTCTATGTTTACTGTGGCATTTATTACATTTTTTTAAATCAGAGAATTGCTTCTTTGTGGAGCCCACTTAACTGAAACTGTACCTAAGATGGATTCTTTGGAGCAATTGAAAAACTACGAGAGAGAAAGGAACAGAGCCTATAGATAGTGTCTTTATTTGCAAAGAGAAACTTTTCACCTGTTCTATTTCTCAAGGATTTCTTTTAGTTTGTGTTTTGGGTTGGTTTGTTCTTTGGAAGTTTTCTGGCTCTTACCTGACAGAGTTAGAAGCTAGCTAAGAAAGGTAAAGACAGTCTCCTGCACATAAATCTGAACCCGCTTTTCTAGCTCCCATAATCTTCTTAGACCTCTGGACCACATCTGGCTGCTTCACAGTCTGCATGTCTGAGTTGGAATAGTGTGAAGAATGTATTGTGTTGGACTGGTACAAACCTTTTACCTCTATGCAGGGGTGTTGTTTCACTAAAACATTATTGTTTCCTTCTCTTTGACAGGGACTTTTCAACTGATAGATCTGCAAATAAAATGCCTCTGGTTCAGAAAGAAACTAAAAATTGCTCTGACAGAATGCTGTGCTGTTGACAGGTGATTTTTCTAAGAAAAGTACTTGCCTAGGGGTAATGGGCATAATTGGATACTGTTTTACTCCAGTTTAATGCCAGGCTTTGCAGACTAAAACAAGGCCCTTTGAATTCAGCAAGCCATTATTTAAAATAAAAAACAATTATCTTGTGTTCTGGCTAATGTCTGGCAAATAATAATTTAATTAACCAAATATGAGAATGATAGGAAGTATTGGTGTTGGCTTTTCCCAGTATTTTCCAAACAGTAGAGTACAGAAGTTATGCAATACATTTCCATGCAATGAAAGTCTTTTTTCCTCATGTTGTAAAATGGAGGATACTTATATCATTGTGGTAAATGTATAAGAGGTGGGTACTGCTTTTCATTACCTTCATTTTTTATGCTGACATCTGGACAGCTTCAGTGTGGCCAAAATTAGTCCCACAAGCTTAACTTTTGTTCTTTCCTTCATGGCTCCCTTACTCCTGGAGAACTCAGGTCCTTATTGTGATGGCTATCAGTAGTCTGATTTGGAAGTCTTATATGAAATATGTACAAAATTTGTGCTTTAATAAAAGCTGTGGGAAATTGAATGTGTTTGGGATGTAAAAGGCAAAAAAGCAAAAATGGGTCATGGGCTGATTATGCAGAAACAGAATTTCTGCCACAGATTTCAAAGCCATGCACCCTTCCACTCACAAAGAAAAAGGAAAATAACGCCAGAATCAACCCAATACTTTGCCCAAAGTAAAAAAACCTCCAAGCCCAAAAGACCAAGGACTGTATACCAGCACGCTAAGGGTAAATGTTTCTAATTACTCTTATATCTTCTTCTGTTTCAGATTCAAATACAAACATGTATACTTCTCTATTGGCTCAAATAACTTTTTTTTTCCTCTGCTGGCCTTTTTGTTTTTATTTCTCTACCCTGAAAATCCCATTTATTTACCCATGTTTATTCTTAGAGAATCTGTTTTGTTCTTTCCCTTCCTCAAGATGCAGGACACTATTTCTATGTACTATTAAAAAGAAACAACAACAACAAAAAAGTGTGATTCTCCCAAATTTTCTCCAAGAAAGAGGCAAGCAGTCACAATTAACTCTCCTAGACCTGAGCCAAAGAGATGTACAACTTCTTTAAAAGCCTGTCTCGGCAGCAGTCCCTGTCAGCCCTCTGCCCATCAAAGCCAAGGCAGTAAGTCCAGGACAGAGTGCTCTTGCAAGGGGCTTCTTTGCAGTTGGGAACTCTGGCAGGCTTTGTGCAGATCTCTTAGCTACAACTGTTTAAGATTATTTAGTGGCTTTTAAACACTGTTCATGCCCATTCCGAACAAGCCCACAGAACATCTGCACAGTGTCTGCTAGCTGTGCTCAGGGAGTGTACCAACAATCCTATATTGTTCTAAGCAATCATATATCAGTCCAGGTTTTTTTCCTGTGTCTTGCTATCCTCTTCAAGCACTGAGGAGGCTGTGACCTTTCATTGATTCAGGCATGGAAACTATAATAACAATACTGAGCAGTTATATTTGCTTTGGAAAAGTAATCCTATTGTTCTTCTCTTTTAAAGCTTAAACTAACAGTCAGCATGAATGTCATCTTTATAAAATGATAGGAAACCTACAGTGTCTGGTATTAATAAATGCCTCTGTGTTCAGTGTCTGAACAGGATTGGGGCTGAAAGGAGAGAATGAAGTCCTCATGACAGAACTCAGGGGTAGTCTCTCTTGTGAGTATTTTTATGAGATGCAACTGCTACAGAAGTGCATCTTGTGCATCCCAAGGCAATCAGTTTACTCGTCAAGGGAGCACAGTGATAATTTATTCCTGACAGGAGAGGAGAGCCCATAATGGTGGTCTGAACTGCCACTGCTGTTTGCTGACTCAGCTTGAGCCTCCTCTGAACTGCTGATGGTGTGATCAGAGGAAGGATTCCTGCTGGAGAATTCCCTCCTGATGGGGAAGAGATAGCAGCCTCATCAAAATCAGTGAATCCTGAACTGCATCATAGTTAATCCCAAACACTGCTGAATTTCACTTTTCATAGAATCATCCAATAGTCCTGAAGTGCAAGCAACAAGATGCAAAAAATTTTATAAGGATAAAGGTGACAGCAGAGAATTATGCACTGACTTACCACTGTAACTGTGGACTGCAATCACTCCAAAAGCTAATCTCATTTGCCACAGTATTTTTCATAGCCTACTTGCTGTTGTAATGACTGGTAACTGAGGACAGTGGTGGAAGATTTGTCTTAAGGTTATTATACGGGACAGGGTCTCAAGAGAACCTGATTTGGTTCATGGTTCCTCTTTAGTCCTTCTGCATGGATTCAAGAGAGTCGCTTAATCTTTCCCAGCTCTTTTTCCCTGTCTACAAAAGAATAATGTTTTCTCTCTGTTAAAGTTGTAAGCTGTACAGTTCCAAAGCATAACTGCATTATATGTTTATACTGCTGAAAATACATGTGGCTTTGATCTCAACAGTGGCCAACATGCAGTCATTAATAAAAATAGTATTAATTAAAAGTAAAGACCTCATTACCTTTTAATAGGGCTGTATTAGATAACAATGGCTGTACATACTGACTTAATGTAATTTTCACAATTGTGCTCAGAGTAGGGAATGATTTTGGCTGGAAACAGCTCAAACAAGCTGTTCCAGCAGCTGTGAGGTCAGGAGTAACTGCTGGGTTTTATTTTTCTCTCTTGGTATTCTTAGAGTTCAGTCAGTAAAAGAAAGAGGTGAGAAGCATACAGAAAGTTCTGATGGTGTCCAGCACTACTTTTCTGAAGTTGTCTTTGTTGGTAAGCAGACATAGCTCAGACTCACTGCTTTTATATGGTCCTAGGAATAAATGAATCAAAGCAGATTGTTTATGGTAAAGTCAAAATATATGTAGTTATTATGCTTTAAATCTTGTTTTCTTTTGAAAATCACTCTCAGAGCTAATTTTCACGACCTACCCATCATACACAAGCCCCAGAGTATGTAAAAGTGTAGGCCTAGTGTACACCTTATTTCTGCATGAAAATGGATTATTCTGGATAATATTTCATACAAACACAGTTGTTAGGAGGCCAAAAATGTGTGTACACCAATGTACGCCAGTTCTGGAAAGGAGTTCACCTTTCAGCTCTGAACACAGGCTGTACAGAGAGGCCCTGCTATTGCAATGGCAAGCAGGAGGAGACAAGGAACAATGCTGCCTTGCTAGCAGACTCTTCAAAAGACCTTATGTAAGAGGAAAACTTGTGCAAGAAGTTGTACATCTCTGACTCGAGCCTTAAATAGTGCATTGTGACTGCTTGTGTCTTTCTGGGAGACTGATAGGAAGAATCACAGGTTTTGTGATTTCTTTTTGATAGCATATAGGAATAATTTTTCTGCAATTTGCAATTGCCCCATGATTGGGGCATGATTTGTATTCAGAAATATAAACTGAGTAACTTTTTCACAACCCTGGAATAAGTGACCACTCTACTGTTTTGTCCTGGACTTTTAGATCAGTCCAAGACTTTTAAATCAATCATTTTCTTTCTGATATTTGGCTAATCCAGGTAAGAAGATAGCCAGCACCTTACAAAGATTATTTATGCTTGAAGACCCGGTGGACACAAGATGTCTTGAACACAAAATATGAGACGAGTGTCTTAAAATAAAAAAGTGGGGTTTTTTAAATTTTAAAAATACATACATGAATTTTTCAGTTTTCCTTCTGACTTCTAAGCCTTCTGCGTTGTTTTTGCAGTCTTCTGCTTGCAACCAAATTTGTAAAGCAAAAATATTTCAAATCTCTGCATCTAACTGAATTAGAGCTTGTTAATGCCTTAAACTCATGGTTAATGCCTTAATTAACTCATGGTTAATGCCTTAACCAGCTGGACTATGCAGAGAGATATGTGTCTGGTGTAGCCCATGTTTTGGACAAGAATATTCATGGATTTAAAGAAATTCTAAATTCTCTAACTGTTCTGCTCCCATCAAATATAATTTCTGCTTGTCAGTGATAGATTACAAACCTATGGAAATAAACAGCCAGTTTGCAACAATTTTTACTTTCACTTTGGTTCTCAGTAGTCTTGGTTTTCAGTTCACAGCTTATGCTGTGCCCTCTGTCTCTTTCTTTTGATTCTGTGATCTCTTTTTTAAGGTGATGTTAACAGATTAATCATTATATCTCTAGTGTTGGGCAGATGAAAATCACAAAACCAGTGCATTAGAAGATTTTTAGGAAGAGGAAAAAACTATAAACCATCAACTACCAAGAACAAGGAAGGTAATGGATAGAAAAAGAAGTGCAGACACACTTCCACCTACACAAACTAATAGACAGCACTGCAA